>NC_057735.1:30725466-30763063 GCF_004010195.1 Chiloscyllium plagiosum
ACATCCAGCATTTCCTCCTCTGTAATCTGGACATTTTGCAAGATGTCACCATCTATTTCCTTACAATCTATATCTTCTATTTAAGGCATTGTCTTTCACTGAAAGATAAGCATGTAATCCTGCAGATTTGCTTTTAACAATAAAACAGAAACTTATTACACAAAAGAAAAGAAGGTAAAATATGGCATCCGGTTCTGGAATGTGAATTGTCTTGAATTTTCACACTAAAACAGTTACACTGAGGTAATCTGTTTCCTAACTTTCTGAACAAACTGCTTCTCCAGGAGTAACTATTCTTAGATCCTACACTAGCAAAGTCTTCTGAAAAAGTTTTCTATGGATTTGTTTCTCAAGCAACAACTTCTAAATTAAGTAAAAGCTAATACCTTTCAATGTTTGGTCTCTCTGATCATTAAACTTTCACAACACAACACAACACAAACAAATTTGCATTATTGCAAAAGGGCCCTAATCACCACCTGTCTGACGTATACTGGTTTAAAATCATGACAAAGAAATACAGACATGTTAATTATTAAATTATTTCATACACATAAACCAAAATCCACATATTATGAGTTCAAAATTCAAACTTTAAAATAAATGATTATGATGTGTATATATACACATATATAAAATTCCACAGGCCTTATATCACAACTTCTGGGTCCCCTTGACTTTGTGTCCAATTTAAACAGCCATTAGGAAAGCCAAATTTTTACAATGCAGATTACTATATCTTTTTAGTGTTGCTTTGTTAGAGCTCCAGCATCATTACCTTGCTGCTGAACAAATGAATCCACTCCACTGAAATATTTATACATATTGCACAGACATTTACACTTGATATTTTTATTTAACCTCCACTTATAAAACATAGAAATCTCAAAGCTAACAAACAATCAGTAAATTGCAGAACCTCAAGAAACATTTGCAAACATTTGGGCAGCACGATGGCACAGTGGTTAGTACTGCTGCCTCACTGCGCCAGAGACCCGGGTTCAATTGCTGCCTCAGGCAACTATCTGTTTGGAGTTTGCACATTCTTCCCGTGTCTGTATGGGTTTCCTTCAGGTACTCCGGTTTCCTCCCACAGTCCAAAAATGTGCAGGTTAGGTGAATTGGCCATGCTAAACTGCCGGTAGCGTTAGGTGAAGGGATAAGTGTAGGGGAATGGGTCTAGGTGGGTCATTCTTCGAAGGGTCAGTGTGAACTTGTTGGGCCAAAGGGCCTGTTTCCACACTGTAAGTAATCTAAAACCTCATTCACTGGTTATCTTCCTGAAAGCACTAGTTGGGAATAAATTCTTTTCAAGTTGAAAAACTATCCATATCTACAATCTTAAGCTCAAGAGTCATTAGAGGCTTATCCACACACCGGTTAAAACAAAGTCAAATGTCTGAGGGTACTGTAAATCAACAAAGGAATACAAATCACATATTAAGTGACAAAATAATGAAATATGAAAACAATGTTTCAAGTTATATTAAAGTTAATAGCTAAATATCTTTCATAAAGTATATTCAGGAGTATTTTCTTATATGTATATATTTCTTCATTTGATACTGTGGATTGAAGCATGCTTATTTAGTACATTCAACCTGTATTTATTTACCTGTAAAATAAACCATTATTGATATCGGAGCATTACCAGATATGTGTTAAACAGGATCTTAAAACAGGAAAGGCAGGTGTCAGGTCAAAATGTTTTGAAGATTCAATTCCGGGTACTTTGGCCCAAATGCACATTTCTTGTAATTTCCTATACAGATGTAACTCATCGTTTATGTCAAGGAAACTAAACATAGAATTATGGTGGATAGTGACAGCTAACATATTTTTCAGGCTGTCTTGAATATTTTCTAACTGAACTGTAAGTAATTTACATTCTCTGTACAGAATTTAATCAGAGAATGAAATATAAGCTAATCTTGTTTGAAAGGGTAGCTGCCTTTACACAGGATAAGTATCGCCTACATTGTTAATTCTCTGGTGTGAACATTATCTGGCATGAAGAATACAAGCTCACTTATATTTGGTTTGCATTGATAATTATACTCCCAGAACAAAAGCAGCAAACCAAGTAACACAGACTTGAAATCATGCAAATTATAAAGAGGAATTGATTGAAGAAGAGAATTTGATGGGTTAGCAAGTCAGCACATTTTAGCATTAAAATTGCTTTGTTCATTAACTTCAATGTGCCAGTATAATTTCCAATTTGTGATTTCTTTATCATATTTCTGCATCTGTGGAAGATGTGTCTGTTTAATTAGATGTAAAGGACAAGAGTCTCACAAGTTATCTACACAGTTAAATGACTATCAGCTTGTTGATTGGAGATATAGGAAACTTTACTGTCCATAAGGAACTTCAGAAAGTCATCAGATTACTTACTAATCATCCAGAAAGGATGAAAAAAAACACATTTAAGAAAAAGCAAGCAAATGAATGCAATCCTCACTTATTTGTAACAGTAAATACAGGTTTGCTGTGTTTTTAAAATATAGTGAAAATGGCAAAATAACAATGTACCTTCATAGTAATGCTATGTTATTCTGAACCTGAACAACAATATACATTGAGTTACTACATTTACAGCACAGGTACAATTTGTTTGTGCTCCACATGCGTTTCCATCAATTACTCTTGTTCACTCAAGAGTGCAAGATCTTACTTATGCTTAATCTAAATGAAACTGGAAGAGCAGTGCATGGTGGGTGCAGCACAGCCTGTCTCAGAACCCTCCATGACAGACTGTAAGTTTGGGATTTCACAGCTGATGGACACATGAAGTACTTCCTGAAATTGCAGTCAATTTCAGAGGGGTAATGATAATGAATGCTGATGCTGTCTGTAATATAATGAGATACACAAATGATAATGAAGCTAGAGATACTACTGTGACATCAGTAGGAAAGATAACATTAGACTGGCAGAAACAAAAGAGAGATTTGTTTGATATCATCTCGAAAGATTGTGTTCTAGTAAGCAGCGGTGTTTGATGTATATGAAAGTGTGTAAGAAGACATCAAGAGTGGAGTGCAAGAAGCTTACTTAAAACTAACAAACCAATGGCCTCAAGGATAGTATACAGTACCACCTCAGTTACCCAAACATTTATTACCTGAACAAAATATTCCCCGCCCATATTGTTCTGATAATCGAGGTTGCACTGTATAGGTAAACCTCCACAGGCTAGAGATCCTAAGACTGCTAACTCAATGCGCAGTTACTAGTTTTAGTTTTAAACACCAAATGAAACAGAATAGCAGCGAGCAAAGAAGCCTTCAGAGGCAGAATCTAAAATTGCAACAGATTCCATGGGCTGAAGCTGAAAAGAAAATATTCCAAAAACAAAGAGTCTCAGAAGACTTTGCATAAAATGTTAGGAAAATACAAGGTTCCAAATGGTATGAAAAGCTTTATAAGACTTTAATTCAGAGCAACAGAACAGAAAAACTCAAAAATGCAGGGAGAAAAAGTACATCAAAAGAGTCAAAACACAACCCACAAACAAGCTTTACACTGGAGATGAAAACAAAGAAACAGAACACTTTCATAGTCAGAATGAAATGCTCAAGTAGTCACAAAGGTTAGTCAAAAGGAAACCATGCAGCATTCAAGTTAAATAAAATTGATGTACATCAACTCTTCATGACGAGAGATCCAAAAATATTTCTGATTTCTGAGGCTTGAAAGAATTATTCAATTGTCTTCCTGCTACAAAAAAATTAAAATTTGATCATCAAACATTCTTGACATCACAACCACCCAGACTTAGGTTAGAAGAAGCAATATCAAAACAGCTGAGTCAGATTTATTGTTTACATTGAACCTGATATAATGATGATATGATCAAAAAGACTATGTGCAACTCTACCCGGTTAGAACATCGAAATACTGTGTCTTGCGGGAAGGCAACTAAAATCTCTGACATGATTTTGAAGAGACTGAAGACTCTTTGACAACTGTGTAAAGAATTTAATAGCTGGAGAAAATCTTGGGGGGGCAGGGAGCAGATGTTGTTTAAGTCGGTTAATATCTAAATGGATTAACTGACACTATGAGATAAGTTCTGCCCATGAGGATATAAAATTGCCCCTGGGAGGAGCTAACTAGTGTATGTGTTTACTAGCAGTTCAGTTGCAGTCACTTTCACATTAAATTCCATTTTGCCAATATTAATTTGTACATACTCTTAAGTAAAGCCTGATGTCTCACAATAGAATATAATGTCACTCAGATGTTGTTATCATCCCAGCAAATGGTAAAATTGGACAACTCTGATCCAAGTATGAGACCTGGTTTGTTAGACTGTGTTTTTTTTTCCTTTTCTTTGCCATAAAGGTAAGTCACTGAATACATTAATAGGAGTGTGCCATTTTGAATTAAAGAACATAAAAACTTCTTTAAAAAATGTAAGCAGAACATGATATGCTGCACTAAAGTTATTTGAAATATTCTCATTACAAATATTGGAAAGAAATATCCAAACCTTAGAACCCAAATCCCCAGTGAAAGGTCAACTTTACACACTAAAGCATGTCCAATATTAAATAACTGATGTTAATAATTATATAGATGACATCAGTGTGAAAAAGTAAAATAGTGGAATGATGAGGTCTGAGCAGAGACAAACTTGGATGAGGTTAGAGGGTTCTTGGAAGATAAAGAGATACACAAACGATGCTGCTGCAACTGATGATATGACTCTGACTTTGAAAGGAGAGAAGACCTCAGACTGGAAGAAACATATAATTAGACACACTCAATTTACTACACCAGAAAGCTGTATTTAAAAATCTGCAATGTACAGATGTAAATAGAGGAATCTTACAGTACATCAGTACTGGAAGAATCTTACTTTAAAATAAGAAGATAACAGTCATAGGAATAGATGCCCACACCCCAGACATTAGAAGGACCAGTATCTCAAGGTGCAGTATGTAACATTACTTGAAAGCACAATCTACAGAACCCATGCCCACAAGTTCAATCCTCCTTTTAAATCCAATGTTTTTTTGATAATTGTTTCTCTTGTTTTGCCGCTCTTCATCCAAAAAGTTTTAATATTCGCCCCCTTAAGAATGTTTGAATGCTAATTTCTATTTTCTTTCACACTGATGCTGACCGGTCTTGTGTCTATTTCTAATAATTGTGAATTTTGCTTAATTATTTCCTCAATTGATTGTCTTTATAGGCATTCTATTTGCCATTTCAAGTAAGTGACAACACTACTGATGAAAACACATAAAATAACAAATAGTTTCTGAACAGCGTTAAACAGAATCAGAAGTATCAGCACTTTGCTATTGCACCCTACAACTGAATATCTCTCACAGTGGGTGGTTGATTGACTTGACACACAAACACACACTTCATCTCTAAGCACTTCCTACTCCCTGCTATCAAATTCTCCTGCTTGATGTGAAGAAAGTTATTGTAGCTTTCTACTCATTATAGCATTGCTGTGACTTACACAATATAAATAGTTATCAATTGCAATGATGACAATGTGGGACATTGCCTTGCAGCAGTGACCTGGTATGTGATGAATGAAAGTATCTGCCTTAATAGTGCTGTTGAAAATGAATATATTGACTTTTTCGAGCTTGCATATTGCCTCAACAGAACTCGCCATATATATATACACACACAAGCTTAACTCTAAAAACTCATTGTTTGTAAGTACAATATGAAGTCAATTTAAAAAAACACAATTACTTGGTTTTATTAGGATACAGCAATTAAGCAATTGGATTTCTATTAATCATTATTTGTACTCTCTACCTAAGATGGTTTTTTTTTAATGACAGTGAGGTAAATATAGAATATAAATAAGGATTCAGTGGAAATGTAAATTTTTTAAAAATTAAAAATCATCACTGAAATGGAATGTAATTATTCTTGCAGCCGATTAATTGTTCAGCTGAAGCCAGGAAGAAACAATGAATAAACAGGTAATTTGCATTTCAAAGAATATACAGCATCTTTTCTGGCTTGGCATAAACTTTGTAACCTGTTCAAATTACAATCCCCACAAAAGCAGGCTGGTCCTATGCTGAAAGAATTTATCACTCAATCTCCATGCAGCTGCACTTGAACATAATATTTTAGTTTGTAATTACCTCAAAAACACATGCCTTAGCTGAAATATTTTGCAACTAAATATAGGGTTCTTCAAGCCAATTGGATGAATAATGGAGAAAAAGGTTTCCCTAACCCACCTGATGAGAAAATAATTGTCCAATTATTAGAGCTGATAGGTACAAATCAAAATGTAAAACAAAGGGATTAAAATGAAAGTAAATTAAAATGGTCTTCTTCACAAAAGAGGAGCACTACTGCTCAAGCTAACCGCTGTATGAGGGACTATGCAACTCAAGAACTGGACAGAAAAAAAGCAGGGTAATATTGCAAAGCTGTACCTGTGTTTGCAGCAGCCAAGCCTTTGAATTCCGGTCATGTTAGAAAGTAGTATGTTTTATCAAAGAAGTAAATTTGTCCCTATTCCATATAATTAGTTTATAAAACCCACTGTGTAAATTTGCAAAGTCATTTACATGCATTTACCATGCACTGATTTAATTCCTGGGGCATTACACCAAGGCACATTCCAACTGACAATAGCTTATAGGCAGTTAAACTAATATCAGTTACATGATAGAAATGAAGATTAGAATTTGACTTCTTAGCAGCTGGCAATCTGTTCCAATCTTGAATAAACTGTCATAATCTTGGAGGCAAGTCTCATTTGAAGCTGATTGTGATTCACTGGTTTTAGACAACTGAACAGTCTCTGGACATCAGGCCATAGAAGCCCCTTTCCTAAAAGCACTTTGTGTATCTCTACCTCTAAGGATTGCAATGGTTCAAGAAGGCAGCTCAACACCACGTTCTCAGGAATAATTAGTGATGGACAATAAATGCTAGCCTAAAGACATCCAAAATTCCATGAATGAATAAAAAAAGATGAAGCAGGTGCCTATTCTGCAGGTTGCAGTTGTAGATCTATTGAGTGGGTGGGATTTAGGAGGACAGAAGAGACTAGTTTAATAAACATAGACAAATTTTTAAAAATTTATTCACTTGTGGATTGTGGGCATTACCGTGTAGTTATTGCCAGTTTCGAAAACTGCTCTTGAGAAGATGATGGTGAGCTGCCTTTTTGAACTGCTGCACTTTATGCATGTAGGTAAACCCACAATGCACTTAAGGAGTGTACTCCAAGATTTTCTCTAGCAATGGGGTGGCATGGTGGCTCAGTGGTTAGCACTGCTGCCTCGCAACACCAGGGTCCCAGATTCGATTCCAGCCTTGCATGACTGTCTGTGTGGAGTTTGCACGTTCTCCCTGTCTCTGCATGGGTTTCCTCCCACAGTCCAAAGATGTGCAGGTCAGGTGAATTGACCATGCTAAAATTGCCCATAGTGTTAGGTGCATTAGTCAAAGTGAAAATGGGTCTGGGTGGGTTACTCTTCAGAGGGGCTGAAGGGCCTGTTTCCACACTGTAGGGAATCTAATCTAATCTAAACAGTGAAGGAATGGAGAATAGAAAGTGCTGAATAAATCCAATTCTGGTAACATCTGTGGAAAGAGAAACAGAATTAATGTTTCAAATTCCACGAAGTTTATTTGAAACAAAGCATATAATGGTACTTTCTCCATAAGAAGAACATGGCAATACATTTCTATAATTACACAATGCTGGTCAACATAAGCATCAAGTTATCTCTGCTGAGCAGATCCCATGATGAATCACTGCATTAGAAACACACCAACATTACAATACTGCATTGAATAGTGACATTTGAAGGTGTAAAAACATTTGTACTTACCTTTCAGAATCTACAAAGTCTTCAAAAGGACTTTTCAGCTTTATGGTGAACTCTCAAACTCCTTTGAATGGGATTTCAAATACCACACCACCAGATGAAAGTAATGTGCAGGAGAAAACCTGATTTAATTCCCCATACAAACTAAGGGACTGGCCAACAGTAGTAGCAGGTATGCATTTTTCACACTCAGCGTTCACAACCCGAATATAAGTCAGAGGAAAGTATTGCATGAAATAACTCCACAGAGGCTGGTTTCTCATCACCAAGTCACCCTTTATTTACATGTACACAGTACATGGACTCAGATCAGCCAGCATAAAGGTAGACCCTAGATGAGGAGACCTTCTGAATCTCCTGTTTAAATATGTCAGCCAGGGCTCTGTGATTCACTCAGGTTAACAACGCCAATCAGGAAACTCATTCTATGAGGTCCACCTGGCTAACCTTGTTCCAATCATTAACAAGATTTCCTCCAAATAACATTACAAAGTGTTGGCATTCACAGCAAAAGCATCTCCTCCATCAGACAAAAACCCGGCCTCTAACTCAGGTAAACAACTTTGACGGTTCTCATCACTGTCATGTCACTGCATCGATAGGTAGCTTCAAGGCAGAAAGCAGACTGTGGGAGTAAACAGTATTTATCAGTGTGGCAAAATGTGGGAAGTGGTGTTCAATGAAAATCAATGCTGAGGTAATTGCTGTTCACATTTTAAGTTAACAATTTGGAATTTGGAATCAAAAACAAAGGGCGGAATCTCGTAGTGGACCTGTGGTTTTTTAAATTCACTTTGGGACGTGAACGTCCCTAGCTGGCCAGCATTTATTGCCCATCCATTGTTGCCCTTTAGAAAATGGGGGTGAGCTACCTTTGTGAATTGCTGCAGTCCACTTGCTATGGGTTGACTCCCAACGCCCTTTGAGAAGGAATTCAAGAATTTTGACTTATGGACAGAGAAGGAACAGCAATTTATTTCCAGGTCAGGATGGTGAGTGGCTTGGAGGGGAACATGCAGGTGGTATTGCTCCCATGTATGTGTACCCTAGTTCTTCTAGACAGAAGTGATTATAGATTTGGAAGTTGTTGTCCAAGGGTCTTTGGTAGATTTCTGCAGCGCATCTTATAGATAGTACAGAGTGCTGCAGAACTCTGCAGGTGGAAGGAGTGATGCTTTTTGGATGTGGTGCCAATCAAGGATGCTGCTTTTCATCAACAGTGTCAGCTTCTTGAGTATTGTTGGAGTTCCATCCATCCAAGCAAGTTCCATCCATCACACACCTGGATGGCATGGTGACACAGTGGTGAGCACTGCTGCCTCACAATGCCAGAAACCCGGGTTCAATTCCCGCCTCAGGCGACTGACTATGTGGAGTTTGCACATTCTCCCCATGTCTGCTTGGGTTTCCTCCGGGTGCTCCGGTTTCCTCCCACAGTCCAAAAATGTGCAGTTCAGTTGAATTGGCCATGCCAAATTGTCCATTGTGTTAGGTGTAGAGGAATGGGTCTCGGTGGGTGCGCTTCGGCAGATCGGTGTGAACTTGTTGGGCAGAAGGGCCTGTTTCCACACTGTAAGTAATGTAATCTAACTTGTGCCTTGTAGGTGGTGGACATGCTTTGGGGAGTCAGGAGGTGAGCTGTGGGTCTGCAGTGAGCACTGGGAACAGATTAGCAGTGACTTGGAGAGGGTGGTTATCTGGAATGTAACCAAGGACGAGAAAACTATATGATGTGATGGCAAGGCAGCAACTAGAAGGAAAGGATGTGGTTGTATATGTAAGGGAGTGTCAGTCATGCTGGATCTGTGCCATGAGCAGCATAGTTGCATCGTGCCATTATTTTGCTGCTGAAGGGCAGACCAGATTGCCAACCACTGTCTGGGTGCACAGTGGGCTTTTTAAACATGGTGCTGGCATAAAGGATGCCTGTTTTTTTTTGTCAGATATCTGGTGAGTTTTGAAATGTTTCAAGGCACTTAATAAAATGAGACTAGAATTGGATGTGAGGGATACCATAGGGGCCAGGTAAAAAGGTAACGCATGAAACAAGTTTGGTCAGATACAGGAAAAAAACCCCATCATTAGGCCTTGTGGTGAGAAACACTCCAAAAAACAAACTGGATACAACTCACACTTGACCATAAAAATATAACATTCGGCTCAGCATTTCAAAAGTTATAGCTGCCAACAAATTTCAGGAATTGTCAACACTAAGGAAAAGCCCAACCGATTCCAGAAGATCATTTAGAAAAAAAGCTTAGAGAATGGGAAAATAATTGGCAAATGAAACTCAACATAGATATATGTGAGTCAGCACCTTCTGCTAAGAATAAGGAAGCAACTTATTATTCGGCAGATGAAAATCACAATAGCGTAGAAGAAAAATGAGATAATGAGTACAAATATACCAGTATTAAAAGTTGTTTCAGATGTTAGCAAGACTGAAACCAACCAACCAATCTTTACTTCTAGAGAGATTGAATTGAAAAATATATTAAAGTTCTGGTAATCCTCGGTCAAACTTTGGTTAGACCACCCTTAAGACTAATATGTGTAGTTCTGGCCACAAGATTATGAACAAGATTGAAGAGGTAGGCAGAAAATTTAAGAAGGATGATACCAGAAATGTGTGAGTATACATTTTAGGAAAGGATTGATAGGCTAGCTCTCGATCTATGTAAAAAAAAGAAGGCTGGGGTATAATCTAATAGATGTCTTTAATTTTATGAAAGCTTTTGATAGGCTACATAGAGAAAGCAAGTGTTTTCTCTGACTTTAACTAGAGGTCACAAACATAAAGATAGTAATCAATAAAGAATAACCAATGTCTTTATCCAAAAAATGATGCAAAAGTGGAACCCACTACTAGTGGGAGTAGTTGAAGTGAATATTATAGATATTCTAAGAAGAAACTAGATAAGCATATGAGAGAGGAAGAAAGGATTATGGTGATGGAATGTTAGCTTTGGAATGTGATGAATAAAATATGTGAGGGACTCAAGAAAGACATAATCCCTTACAAAAACTAGTTTAGCCAAATAGCCTGTTTCTGTGCAGTATATCCTATGCCTGAAATAAAGTTGATTTCTGTTGTATTTTCTAAACAGGTGATTAACTTATACTTTATAAGTAGTGAAATTGAAAGATTTAAGTAAAAGATTGCATGACATTTCTACAATATGTAACATAAAACATTATACAATGACCATCAATTCAAGAGAGAAATTAGTTTAACTTCTAAATTTTAACAGGAGTTTTACATGCAATATCTTTTTGCAACTTCATTGATAAATGACAAAAGCAGAAATATATTTCAATTCACAGTCTCCCATGTCCCCACTGAAGTCAGTTTTAAGGGGATGAGGCTCAGTCCCCCAAGGGAAGCAATAAAACTGTCTAAATTCCCATAATAAAACCATTACTTCCAATAGCACAGATTACATGTCAACATGAACTATCCCTCACTTCAGTTTGTAACATTCCTTCTTCCTCTCTGTTTATTTGATGTTTCTTTTGATTTTGACCTCCTTCTCCCAATTTGTATTTCTCTCCCTGCTTTTCCCTCCACAGTCATTGATTTTCTCTTTCTTCTCTAGTTTGTGTTTTTCAGTTTGTAACACCCAAGCTGGTACTTCACTCTTCTTCCCCTTTTCTGGTCACTCTCACAAAACTCAAAATTTCCCACTGACTTTTGTTCACTTTAAATACCATAATCCTCACACTGGCAATGAAGGAGTGAGTTTCTGTTGACCAGGAAAGACCTTTCAGGGTTTGGCCAGGCAAAGTTCAGCACATATTGGGAGGCACCGGTGGCTCAGTGGTTAGCACTGCTGCCTCACAGCACCAGGGACTAAGGTTTGATTTCCACCTCAGGCGACTGTCTGTGTAGAGTTGGTACATTCCCCCCGTGACTGTGTGGGTTTCCTCCCACAATCCAAAGATGTGCAGGTCAGGTGAATTGGCTATGCTAAATTGTCCATAATGTTAGGAGCATTAGTCAGGGGTAAATGTTGGGGAGTAGGTTGGGGTTGGTTACTCTTTGGAGGGTCAGTGCAGCCTTGTTGGGCCAAATGGCCTGTTTCCATACTGTAGGGAATCTAATCTATATACAAACCATAGGCATAGGGAATGTATTTCCCATATTATTGACAGAAGTACTTAGGAGTCTCGAAAATGGTACTCCAACTACAATGTATTTACTTGACCCTCTAATAACCATTCCTACATCACACTACTAATCCAGCTTTTAAAGCTCCCAGTATTGCCCAGTACTATATGTGTTAATGAGTTATTAAGACCTAGACAAGACACAATTTTACACAGGGAGAAAGTGAGGACTGCAGATGCTGGAGATCAGAGCTGAAAAATGTGTTGCTGGAAAAGCGCAGCAGGTCAGGCAGCATCCAAGGAGCAGGAGAATCGACGTTTCAGGCATAAGCCCTTCTTCGGGAATGAGGAAGGTGTGCCAAGCAGGCTAACATAAAAGTTAGGGAGGAGGGACTTGGAGGAGGGACGTTGGGAATGAAATAGGTGGAAGGAGATTAAGGTGAGGGTGATAGGCCGGAGAGGGGGTGTGGGTGGAGAGGTCGGGAAGAAGATTGCAGGTCAAGAAGGCGATGCTGAGTCCCAGGGTTGGGACTGAGATAACGTGGGGGAGGGGAAATGAGGAAGCTGGAGAAATCTGCATTCATCCCTTATGGTTGGAGGGTTCCTGGGCGGAAGATGAGGCACTCTTCCTCCAGGTGTTGTGTTGCCATGGTCTGGCGATGGAGGAGGCCAAGGACCTGCATGTCCTTGGTGGAGTGGGAGGGGGAGTTAAAGTGTTCAGTCACGGGGTGGTTTTGCGGTGGCAGGGGAAGGTGCCGGGAGTGGAGGTTGGGTTGGTGGGGGGTGTGGACCTGACGAGGGAGTCGCGGAGGGAGTGGTCTTTCCAGAACGCTAAGAGGGAAGGGGAGGGAAATATATCCTTGGTGGTGGGATCTGTTTGAAGGTGGCGGAAATAACGAAGGATGATATGATGTATCTGGAGGTTGGTGGGGTGGTAGGTGAGGACCAGTGGGGTTCTGTCCTGGTGGCGATTGGAGGGGCGGGGTTCAAGGGTGGAGGAGCGGGAAGCGGGAAGTGGAGAGCATCGTTAACCACGTCTGAGGGGAAATTTCGGTCTTTGAAGAAGGACGCAATCTGGGTTGTTCGGTATTGGAATTGGTCTTCCTGGGACCAGATGCGGCAGAAGTGAAGGAATTGGGAATATGGGATGGCATTTTTACAGGGGGCAGGGTGGGGAGAGTTGTAATCTAGGTAGCTGTGGGAGTCGGTTGGTTTATAGTTAATGTCCGTGTTGAGTCGGTCGCCCGAGATAGAAATGGAGAGGTCTAGGAAGGGGAGGGAGGAGTCTGAGATGGTCCAGGTAAATTTGAGGTCTAGGTGGAAGGTGTTAGTAAAGTGGATGAACTGTTCAACTTCCACGTGGGAGCACGAGGTAGCGCCGATACAGTCATCGATGTAGCGGGGGAAAAGGTGAGGGGTGGTGCCAGTGTAACTGCGGAAGATGGACTGTTTCACATATCTGACGAAGAGGCAGGCATAGCTGGGGCCCCATGCGGGTGCCCATGGCTACTCCTTTGGATTGGAGGAAGTAGGAGGATTGGAAAGAGAAGTTGTTCAGAGTGAGGACCAGTTCAGTCAGTGGAAGGAAGAAGTTCCAACCCTCGGACTCAGCACCTCCTTCTTGACCTGCAATCTTCTTCCCAACCTCTCCGCCCACACCCCCTCTCCGGCCTATCACCCCTACCTTAACCTCCTTCCACCTATCGCATTCCCAATGACCCTCCCCCAAGTCCCTCCTCTCTACCTTTTATCTTAGCCTGCTTAGCACAACAACTTTACACAGGTTTTTTTTGACATGACATGATTGAATACTGATTTAGTCCAAAAAGGTTAGCCAGTACATTTTGAATCTTAGCAAGCAAAGACTGATTTTAAGTCTTGATTATAAGAGCAAATTCCTAATTGATGTGGGACACTTCTCAGAATCTATGATATTGTAACAACATTTCAAACTAACAATGTATGCATGAACCACAACAGATCTTAACAAAGTGACAAGCAGTTTTGAAGCAAAGAGTAAACTCTGAGCCCAGAAAAGAGACCCAGGACATTAAGTTTTATAAGATTTAAGAAGGTCTCAAGGAGAAAGATTATTATTCTGAAGGGCATTAGAGATTGGCAATAAATGCTAACCTTTCTAGCAGTACCCACACCTCACAAATGAATTAAAAATCATATGATAAAGGAAGAAAAATGCATTTCAACAATGAAGTGATGCCAGTGTGCGCTAAATTGAAGCATTGTTGACAGCATCAATTAATTGAACTTAAATCATTCAATTCTTCTAATGAATTATCCAATCTGTACTTCTGTCTCAAATGACCAAAAATTGTTTTCAGCTGTAAAGTAGATCAATGATGCATTCCAGCCTTTACTTATAGGTATTAATAAGTCAAATTATTTTAAAATATCAGAACAGCATAATGATTCTTCTAATGTGGGTTATGTAACACGTACAAAAGGATCAGAGATTAGAGTTTTGTTACATTCTGAAAATTGGCAATTTAAAGACTTGCCCCAGAAAGAAGTTCCAAGATACCTTAAATATTTAGTGGTCTTAAATCTGCCTGGGAGTATTACCAAATTAAGTTTTATATTTTTTGTGTTAAGTGATCAAAGCCAAATTAACAAATATAATGTTAATAATGCAGGTGAAAGATAATAATATTTTGCCTTTGTATCTTTTTTACAATAGAGAATGTACTTGCTTACAAACGTTCAAAATAGAAATGTACAAGTGTAGAGGAGAGTGTAGTAGGGAAGCAATAAATGTCTTTGTTCAGAAACCAACTCAGTCAACAGTTGTCTGAATACCTTATTGAAATGTTAATATTTATAGATTATCACAGTGGGAAAATCAATTTGATTCACCTTGTCGACTATTTTTTCAGGGAATTAAAGATAGAAGGTACGTAGGAAATGGTAATATCTAAACATTGAAACCTCACAAGGCAGCAGGTTGATTGAATTCACAAGTACTTTTAAGAAATGTATGTACTGCAGAAGACGTTTCTATGTGCATATATACTTAAGCCTACTAAACTTCAGCTCCCAGTGGCTATCAAAGTTTTTGTAAATTATGCCAAAATAAAATATTTTATCTTTTATCTTAATTATTTTGCATATCGCCTAAAGAATAAATACTGTATTTCTGATAAATTGTCCACTAAACAGTTTTATCCTGTTCATTGTGCAATGTTCATTTCAATGCCTGGTATGTTGAGATGCTGTTGCATGGGAACAGTTTGTGAGTAGAAGGAGAAAACTTCTACAGCACCACCAGAGATGCAGTTAAATTTGTTCTGCATGAAATATTCAGAATGCATGTGGTCACGTCAGATAATGGATCATAGTTTACTCCATATCATACAGTCACAGAGATATACAGCACAGAAATAGACCCTCAGTTCAAATCGTCCAGGATGATCAGATATCCTAAATATATCTAGTCCCATTTGTCAACATTTGGCCCATATCCCTCCAAACCTCTCCTATTTACATACCTATGCAAATGCCTTTTAAATGTTATAACTGTACTAGCCTCCACCACTTCCTCTGACAGCTCATTCCATACACGCACCACCCTCTGCATGAAAATGTTGCCATTTAGGTCCTTTTTATATCTTTCCCCACTCACCTTAAAACTATGTCCTCAGGAAAAATACCCTATCTATTTACCTTATCCATGCCCCTCATGATTTTAAAAACCTATATAAGGTCACCCCACAGCCTCCAATGATCCAGGGAAAATAGAACCTATTCAACCTCTCCTTATAGCTCAGATTCTCCAACACTGGCAACATCCTTGTAAATCTTTTCTGAACCCTTTCAAGTTTCACAACATCCTTCTATGACAGGGAGACAAGAATTGAATGCAATATTCTAACAGTTACCCTATTAATGTCCTGTACAGCTACAACATCTCCTCCCAACTCCTGTACTCAGACCAATAAAGTTGAAACTTTATTGCTGGAACAGCACAGCAGGTCAGGCAGCATCCAGGGAACAGGAGATTCGACGTTTCGGGCACAGGCCCTTCTTCAGGAATGAGCAGAGAGTGTTCAGCAGGAGAAGATAAAAGGTAGGGAGGAGGGACTTGGAGGAGGGGCGTTGGAAATGTGATAGGTGGAAAGAGGTCAAGGTGAGGGTGATAGGTCGGAGTAGGATGGAGGCGGAGAGGTCAAGAAGAAGACTGCAGGTCAGGAAGGCGGTGCCGGGCTGGAGGGATTCGGCTGAGACAAGGTGGGGGGAGGGGGGATGAAGAAACTGGTGAAGTCCAAGTTCATTCCCTGTGGTTGGAGGGTTCCCAGTCGGAAGATAAGATGCTCCTCCTCCGACCGTCGGGTTGTTGTGGTTTGGCGGTGGATGAGTCCAATGGCCTGCATATCCTCGGTGGAGTGGGAGGGGGAGTTGAAATGCTGTGCCACAGGTTGGTTGGGTTGGTTCGTCCGGGTGGCCCAGAGGTGCTCTCTGAATCGCTCCGCAAGTAGGCGGCCTGTCTCCCCAATATAGAGGAGGCCACACCGGCTGCAGCGGATGCAGTAGATGATGTGGGTGGAGGTGCAGGTGAATCTGTGGCGGATATGGAAGTTTCAACTTTGATCTCCAGCATCTGCAGACCTCACTTTCTCCTCAGACCAATAAAGGAAAGCACACCAAACGTCTTCTTCACTATTCTATCTACCTGTGACTCCACTTTCAAGGAATCATGAATCTGCACTCCAAGGTCTCTTTGTTCAGTAACACTCCCCAGGACCTTACCATTAAGTTCACTAGTCCCGCCCTGATTTGCCTTACCAAAATACAGCACCTCACATTTATCTAAATTAATCTCCATCTGCCACTCCTCGGCCCATTGGCCCATCTGATCAAGATCCCGTTGTGTTCGGAAGTAACCTTCTTCGCTGTCCACTACACCTCCAACTCATTCAACCAATTTGATTTGATCATATGAATTTGTCAGGCTAAATTGCCCATAGTGTTAGGTGCATGAGTCAGAGGGCTGGGTTGGTTACTCTTCAGAAGGTTTCAGGCTAAATCAAGGCTTTTCAAAATAAGAGTTTTTGGAGAAAACGTTTTGCAGAGACAAACAAATGAGTAGTTTCATAGATAGCAAGAAAAGCAATTTTGTTTTTGCTTGGCTTTGTTAACCATAATTGCTAGGAAAATGTAGATCAACTAATATTAAAGCTGCACTTCGGCAGGGAGATCTGATCAAGTGGCAAATATTTCTCCATACTCCAAAAAAGACACAGTGGGGAAACCCTGGAAGTTAATTAAATCTGTATATTGCTGAAATAGTGCCTCTAGAATTTGATACATGTAACGTCTATCTTATTACATTTAGATTATGTTCAGTTTAAAGCAGACTCTGCCATAATTTGTTGGCATCATGAGGGGCTATTTTCAGGTAACTGAATTCGATTTTGACCCAACAGTTTTCTTTTGATGTAGAACCTTGGTATATGACCTTAGCGGGAAAGGCACAAGCATTTCAGAGGCAGCAGACCAACAACCATTATATGTTGTCCACACAACTGGGGGAGTTGTAAGAAGGAAATGCAGAATTCTATCCCATCATAGAGCAATAATTGAGACCAACCTACTGAAGAATATCATAGTGTCAATGACCTACAGATAACAATTGATCCTGATTGTGTCAAGTTGAAAATGTAATCTTCCGAGTCCAAAAATGAAACATTCTAGAAAAACTGTGCAAATTCCAGACCACCTGAATTTATGAAAGTGGAGATTTCGGGGATATGGAGTAGTAGTAAATAATAACTAATGTTTATATATTCATTTCTGTAATTATGGAAGAAAAGCTTGGGTAGAGATGTTGTAGCAAGCAATGGTTCTGTAATGGTTAATGCTAAAAACTGCATGGAATGCTGTCTAATATAATGAAATCATAAGAATTAATGAGGAAAGGCATAAAATCTTAGGACCTCAAAAGGGAATGTACCTATGTTTCCGTACTGTAGGGAATCTAATTTAATTTAATCAATCTTAGATCTCCTTATAGTTTTAATAGCAGTCTAATGTTACTACTGTAACTTGTATCTGAATTTCATCATACAATAAACTACATATTGTTTAGGGCACAAGCCTCTTCTCATTGGATGACCTAGGGATTCTCCCCTACTACAGGGCAGACTTCCTAGACCCAAATCAAAACAAGAGGATGGTGGCAGCAATCTACCAGATCAGATGTTTGCAATGGTTGGCATTGCATGTTCACTGACAGATTGGCTTAATAGGCAAATCAAACTATTCATGGAAATTATCATCTAATAATGACTGCAAGGTAAAGCATTCATGAAATAACTGAAATGATAACACAATATTCTAAATAAAATTAAATTCAATTGGATTGTCGATGATTGAAAAAAAACGTACAGCACTCCATACTCCCTGTCTTTGCAGCAATGTTAAGAATAAATTCTGCACTACTGGGGTGGAAACAAATTCTGTTCATTGGTGTGGTGAGCTCTTCCCCGTAGAAAATATAACGCTGTGCAGATGATGTCACAGTATTCCTGATGTGGTCATTCAGACAATATTCAAAATGAAGGATTTGTGTTGCCAGCACAGTAAATTTTCCACTACATGATTTACTGAGGAAATTCAAAGGTCAAGAAATGCATCATCTACCCAGTAGGACTCGCCATGAGGATATTTTGTACACATTTCAGAGATAAACAAAACTGGTCAGAGCAGTATTGTTGACTGTATGGTTCTTTTTTTCTCTGACCATTAAACATAATAACAATCTATAATGACAGATAAATGAATTGTTATGCATACAAAAAGTCAATAGACATCCAATGTTCACTATGAGAGAACTGTTTGCATCTTTCTCTCAAATCATTCCCACCAAATTTTGTATCATTTGCAAACTTGGTAGTGTTATATTTGCAGCCCTCTTGTAGTGTAGTGGTAGTATCCCTATCCATAGACTAGGAACCTCAGGTACAAGTCTCACCTGCTCCAGAAGTGTGAGATAACTTCTCTGAACAGATGGATTTTGAAAAACTGGTTGGATACCACATCTATATCGTTGATATAGATAATGAATAACTGGTATCCAAATATTGCTCCTTGTGGAATCCCATTAATCACAGTCTTCCAACTTGACAATAACTAATTATTCCTACTCTGTTTCTGCCTGATAATTAATCCTCAATCCATGCTACTACTCTGCACAATGCCATGTTGTTTAATTTTGTTACCAACCTCTTGTGTCATAATTTATGCAAATCCTTTTGAAAATCCAATTACAACATATTATTTGGCTGAGATTGGGACATAACAGGGAAGAGCTGAAAATGTGTTGCTGGAAAAGCGCAGCAGGTCAGGCAGCATCCAGGGAACAGGAGAATCGACGTTTCGGGCATAAGCCCGAAGAAGGGCTGAAGAAGGGCTTATGCCCGAAACGTCGATTCTCCTGTTCCCTGGATGCTGCCTGACCTGCTGCGCTTTTTCAGCAACACATTTTCAGCTCTGATCTCCAGCATCTGCAGACCTCACTTTCTCCTCAAACATAACAGGGAACCAATGTTCCTCCATTTGCTCTGGTTCCGGAGGGGATACCTCAAAGTGCAAAAATTCTGGGTGAGACAGGATGAACAGGCTTCCCTTTATTCACATACGTACTCATTTGGTCCCAACAAGACTAATTTAAAATAAGTCCTTCCATTCTGGGTAGCTTTCTTTCAGACTCAGATGAGCATCTGTTTTAAAAAGTAGCCAATTTAATCAGGCCTTCTTGAATTAACAAGATGAATGATTTTATTAAATACTACATGCAACAAGAAATACTAGCACAATGCATCCATACATCAGAAGTAAGAGGTGATCTCAAACAGGTAAGTTAAAACATGCATTTATGGATTAGCCTCCCAATTATTCATGAAGAATGGATCATTGAATGTTATCGCCATTGCTGTGGATTCAATAGGTTGGGTTGATATAGATAGGTGAACTGCCAGCCTCATTATCTTTAGTTTTGAAACTTGGTTGAGATTCTACAGTTCTAATGCCTTTTGACTGTCACTGAATTGCAGTATTAAACCTGCCATGATGTGAAGGAATATTAAGCTTCAGAGAGAGTCCTTTATTATCTCGATTCCTTTCGAACTGGTTTACGGCACTGAGTTAGAAGCTCTTTACCTGAAGAACAGGCGTAAATAGTTGATAGTTGAATATTATGTTCACAGCACACTGATGGTCAAACTCAAGATGTTATGAACAAAAGCATTCAGGCCCATTAGTGCATTTCAAAATAGTTGAAACTGGATTTTTAGTTTCTGTCATTGTGTATTCCTGGAGAATAGAACAGACATGTTTGCAAGTGCCAATTTTCTGCTGAGAAGGGAAAATTAGTCAGAACCCTCATTTTCTTTTCCTGCTAAATCTTTCCCTGTTTGAAGTTTCTCTGCCAATTTCTCTGCAAAGTGCTGTTGGTTTCACCCAAGACTTTTCCTGACGGTCATTGAATTTAAATCCTCAAACGTTTGATAGCAGTCTTCCTTTTAAAAAGCAACACATTTTTCAATTAAAAGCAAAGCATTGTATAAATACTTCAGGATTCTGATTCATCATAGCACCCTTCAACTCTTTTAGCAATACCCACAAGAAACTGTATCACGTTTGTCAGACAAAATTTCCCCATCATAAATCCATCCGACTCCATCAAATCAGACATTTATTTTCTAAATACTGAATAATCATATCCTTTATAATAGCTTTTAGTAATTTCCTGACTGCTGGTATCAGGCTAAAAGCTCAGTAGTTTTCTGTTTTGTCTCTCCATCCTTTCTTAAATAGTGAAGCTCTGTTTGCAATCTTCCAACTGCAAACACCATTGCAGAATTAATAGAACTTTGAAAGAAGATTACCATCAGTGTTCTCTGTAATTCTCTGACTAGTTAGGAGGGCTTCTGAGACCATTGTATGACAGAGGCTTCTGGAACTAGAAGTAATGCTGTAATTGCCATGGCAACAGTAATTGCCATACACTGATTGCCAGAGTGGCTGTGTGTGCACAACCATGTGGCGTAAAGGGAACATCAAACACTGGTCCATCCATTATCTCTGTAACCATCTCTCTCAACACTCTTTTGCATTAGATCATTGGGTCCAGGGAATTTGTCAACTTTCAGTCCCGTTAATTACTCTAAACCTACATTTTTACTCATACTAGTTTCTTTCAGTTCCATATTCTCACTGGATCTTAATTACATGAAAGATTTTTTGCATCTTCTGCTGTGATGACTGACAAGTATTTATTTCACTTCTCTGCCATTTCTCTCTTTCCAAGTATATACTGACCTGTCTCTGCCTGTAATGGGCTCACCACATTTTTGTTAATTGTTTCTTTTTTACATACCTATAGATATTTTCACAATCTGTTTTAATATTTCTTGCAATTTTACATTCATATTCCATTTTCTCTTTCTTTGTCAATTGCTTGAGACTCGTATGTTAAATTCTACAATCCTCCCCATTCAATAAGGCCAATTCTTTTTAAGATTAGATTCTCTATAGTATGGAAACAGGCCCTTTGATCCAACAAGTCCACAATGACCCTCTGAAGATTAACCCACACAGACCCATTCCCCTACCCTATATTTACCCCTGACTAATACACCTTACACTATGAGCAATTTAGCCTGACCATTCACCTGACCTGCACATCTTTTGGACTGTGGGAGGAAACCGGAGCACCTGGAGGAAACCCACGCAGACACGGGGAGAATGTGCAAACTCCACACAGACAGTCACCTGAGGCATGAATCAAACCCGGGTCCCTCGTACTGTGAGGCAGCAGTGCTAACCATTGAGCCACCATGCTGCCCTATATAAATTTTGAACTTTGATTTAATATTATCTTTAAAATATAATATTAAAGATAATTATATTCAGTTTTCAGTTTTCCTGTTGGGTATTTTTGCTGTAAAAGAATGCATAACTTGGTTTTTGAAAACCAAACATTAATTCTTTAATTGCTTTAAATACTGGTTATGGCCCTCTAACATCAGCCTATTTAATGTTTATTCCAAAACACTACAGCCAAATTCCTCCTTATGCCTTCATAATTGTACTTGCTCAGATTTAAGATCCCAAATTCAGCTTGAACTACATCTTTTCCAAACTTAATAGCAAATTCAATTATACTATGGTCACTATTCACTAAAGGTTTGTTGACAACAACATCATTAATTCATATTTTTGCTTTGGATGTAAGATGCTGGAAGTAAGATTGTCTGTACCCTAATTGATTCATCAATTATGTCTCAAACACATCCCAGGAATACCTCCTCCGTACCATTGATAGTTGTTGAATTTACCGAGTCTAAATTTAGATTAAAGTCGCTCATGATTATTATATTCTTCTTGCAACATTCTCCTTTAATGTCCTGATTTATACAGCTATTACCATTCCCATTTATTGATCTACTAACTACTCCTACTAAGGTTTAGTGCTACTTGCTCTTTCCCAGCTTCACTCAAACAGATTCTACAACCTGTTCTTCCAATTGGAAATCATCTCTCACTAATGTATTTGTTCTGTACTTAGTATCAACATGGCACCACATTGTTTTCCTTTTAACCTACTTCTCCTAAATGTTGAGCATCCATTAATATTCATTTTCCACTCTCCACTTAAAGTGTCAAATCCATAACAGTAATTAAATCATACATTTTACTTGACTAATGCCATCAAAACATCTATCTTTTGGGAATACAGTGTGCATTCAGAAATAAATTTAATTCTGACTTTTTAACAGTTCTCTGTAATTTGACCCTGGTTGATTCTAAGATTTGCTCCTCCGCTTTCCACTTACATTTAGTGTTTTCTGACCATATTTCCAGCCACTTCTCCCTTTTGACCAATATTCCGACAGAAATAAATTAACTCAAATGGCAAAAATGTTTTAACTAATTGTCAGACACTATCCTTTAATAGATTTTCAATCCATAAAATATCATTCCTATCTCAATTCTTTAAGGTCTTACATAAGTGACATGTCCAGACCTTTCTTTGGAGTGCTGAGACAGTTTTATGATTTCTTTCTGAAATCAGTTAGGATTAACTTTTTCAAGTCTGGTAACATAAAAGCCACTTCAGTTCAGGTAGCTTAAACACTTGTATGCACTCTCAGACTCTGGATGCTGCACAGATTGAAACATATCTGCCAGGTGACTGAAGTGACAAGTTGATTCATCAGCCAAAAGGAAACTGTTCTCTCTTCTGAGCTGAAGATAAAAGCTAAGCAAATGGTATCTGGTCTATTGTAAACTCAACAATATAAACATTCTATCCATTAAAAATCAAAGATGTTCTGCCAATCACTTTCCTGCAATATATGACTGCTTGGAAATGATATATTTAGTTCATTCTTCTAAATTTCTTTCTAACTAATTAAGAAAAACTACCTTCTCGAAATGACCAAAATGCATCTACCTCAATTTTAAAATCCTATCCCAAATACCAACAGTGTTATACAAGTTTTATCACAATTGTCTTTGACAGAAGCTGGTGAAGTATAAATGTA
Source organism: Chiloscyllium plagiosum (assembly GCF_004010195.1). NCBI lineage: Eukaryota > Metazoa > Chordata > Chondrichthyes > Orectolobiformes > Hemiscylliidae > Chiloscyllium > Chiloscyllium plagiosum. Next base: position 30,748,973 of record NC_057735.1, read on the forward strand.
TTTGCTAGTGTTGTAGTCTTCCCCATTGTTCAGGGTATCATTGACTGTACACAAGCTATTTTATGGCCTCTGCATCTAAATGTGTGGTTATGTTGAAAACGTAAAGGATATCGCTTCAGAATGTGCACTTTTTGATGTGGTCGTGCATATCATGCTTGTGCATGTCCGCTATTCTGGCAGCAATCATGGGGTATTTACTTGGTAAGGGAGGGAAGAGTTAAAGACCATATTCCTTCTCTGGATGGTGCTCATAGTTAAAAATCACACAACACCAGGTAAAGATCCAACAGGTTTATTTGGAAGCACTCGCTTTTGGAGTGGTGATGAAGGAGCAGCGCTCCAAAGCTAGTGCTTTCAAATAAACCCGTTGGACTATTACCCGGTATTGTGTGATTTTTAAACTTTGTACACACCAGTCCAACAGCGGCACCTCCAAATCATGACTGGATGTTGCTGTATGTTTCATATGCCTCAGGGTCATGCAGAGATGATATATCAGTTTCACTGTTGTGCAACAGGAATTTATTTAATGCTACCAGCAGCTAGCTTCATTTTACATTGACAAAAAGAAAAAAAGGCATATTTTACTAAAAGATGTTTTTCAAACAAAAACCAACACTTTCCTATTGACAAGATGCTTTCCACGGCTAAACTGTTGCACATTTGGTTCTGACGCATCATCAACCCTCAAGTAATTTATAGAATGTGAGACACTGAGATGTGTGTTAACACATATCTACAAATCTTTGAGAAATATTGCTGCTGTTCAAAATTACATTAAACAATAGACTCAGATCTCATTACAATCACATTGAGTACATTTTACCTATATAATAGTTCCTGAATTCATGCAATTTTAATTTGGAGATTTCACATCAATTTGCAAGGACTTCAATGCATTATTTTCTTGTTTCCAGGTAAGTGAACGTTCCCATGTTGAAAAGTTTACAACCATTTTCCATCCTTTGAAAGCCTTATTTCCTCTTTGCAGCCCCTCACCCCTCCTTTTGAAATTCTTCCCCCTTCCCCTTGCAGCTTCTCTCCCTCTTCTATTCTCACTTTGCAAGCCTACATCCCTTCAGCCCCAAGTTCATGCACCCTGTTCTCACTTCTGAGGCTTCTGGACATTGCTCCTTATCATTGCTCTCCATTCCTGACCCAGTTTCCTCTGGCTGCTGTCACTCATCTTGCTCCTTCAATCACTGGCTGCTTTCCATCTGACTTTTCTGTTGATCTGCTCACAATGAACCAATCTGTAATTGAATATGGAACTCTCATTTTTTTCTCTCTCTGCTACAGGGATCTGAGGATAGCTCTGTCACATATTGATCTTCCTGAAGACTGAAGTCATGAATCAGTGTTGATCATTCTTGCATCAGTGGATGTGGATACTTGTCTGGAATGATAGATTTGATAACACCCGTAATGTCACTGCATAGCGTCAGTTCACCATTTTTCCACTGCACAATGGACTGGGTTCAATATCCAGAATGAGTTTGTTTGCTCAATCATGCTCCCTACTTCTAGTTGTTTTAGCTCCTGTAACACTACTTTGTGGATTGCAAATAGCAAGCATCTCAAATGTTACAAAATTGGCAAAATTGACATGTCGATCCAAGAAGCATGACAGTCTCCCTTAATCTCCCCAAATCCAGCAAAGGAAGAATACTGGCAAGTACCATCTGCTTCAAATCAATTTCATTAACGTGCTCCGGTCTGGTCTTAGTTTTAAAGCCATTATGTCACGATAAAGGCTTCTACCTTAGGCTACCTTGGACGTGAAGCCGACATCCATCAAATGTTGGCTCTGACTGCAAGGGAAGTTAAATACTAAACAATTACACAGCAGGAAGTCTTCAGTTGCATTTTATATCTTTAATTTGAAACAAATTAGTCCCTAAATATTCTTCATTTATGGATATCAAAAAGGCGAGTACAGTTCACTGCAAATTCAAATACCTCACAACTAATGAAACAAATACATCTCTGACATCATGCTAATTAACTTAGATTATACTACTTAAGAATGAGTGAGTATGTCTGGTGCATATCTATTGGCTCAACTGAAAGAAATCCACAAACTGATTTGGATTTTAATTACAGCATCTCAGAAAAATAAAGCCATATTAAAAATAAAAGCCAAATTAAACCATATAAATGATAAACTAAATGAAAAAGATGTAAAGAAAGTTCAGCTTGAGTTGAGTTGTTCAATTGTGCAAGCGTCCATTCATTAGGTCATAGTGTCATAGAAACATGCCTTTTGGCCCACCATGTCTACGTAATCAACAAACATCAAACTACATCACTATCACTTACCTGCCTTTGGACCATAGCTTACTATGCCCTGACATTTTAGATTCATTTGCACAGGATGAAAGAAGCAATAGCTATCAGTAAATTACATATTTAGCTGATACCCCACAGAAATTTCTGTGCAAATGGCCGTGCAGTATCTCTGCTTCTATCATACAAGTTTTCTGTTGTTTTACACACTCCCTTATTTACATTTTCAGAGGCCATACTTTGCCAAAAAAATTAAAGGGTACATTATTTGATTTTCTTTTCATTCAAATATTACTAATATCAAATGAAATATGACTAAAAAATATAATTGGGGGGCGGGGGTGGGGGGGGAGGGGGGATGCTGAGATGGAAATTTTGATGTTCACAGGTAAGAGTTAGGGACCTGTGCTGGCAGGACAAATATTGAAAATTGAGCTTAATTCAATCACAAGAAATAAACAGGTAGATTTTGTTTCTGAATATGTAAGCATTTGGATGTTGATTTCTATTGTGCCATTGTTTTGAAAAATTCAAACCATAGAAAATGCATCACATTCTTGAAGATTATGAAGTGATGGTTGGAAAATTCCAGCCTTAAAGTATCTATAAATGTATAAGTTTGGTTTCTCTATTTCTTTCATCATCCCAGGTCTCCTCTCCTTATGTCAGGTTTTAAAATCAAATGAATCAGTGTTACAAAGAATGAAAGCTGTTTGAAACTTGCTTTGTCTGGTGTCAGAGTTGGCGCAGGCAACACCTGAATGAGATTCAGCACCATTTTATGACTAGAACACACGGAGATGTCATGCTCCATAGAGGCTAGCCATGCCCATGCAATATCCTTGATGTATTAAACAAGAATATCTATCTCAAATGCAAAAAGCAGCAGTCTTCAAAATGGTCTTTGAGTTGGCACATGAAGTGTCAGTCCCCAAATGTCTGAGAGAGAAGAGGATGGGGGTGGGTGGGGAAGGGGTGTGTGGGAATATCATGTAGATACTACTGGAGACCTACTCTTGAGTCCTATGTTTCCATGTTCTTATGTACCAATCACTTCATAAAAAGGTTATGGCAACAAAATTATAGGCAAGTAATCTGTGTAGCCAGACTAAATAAATTATGATTGGATGACACTGGCTAGCCAAACGTTGCTACTTTTGTGCATGTGCACACTGCTCACACTGTGACCGACAGCATATGACTAGTTTCTTCTATCACTGACATAATTGGCCTTTCTGGTCTACTTGTTTCATATTTGATTTATATTCTACCTCCTGTCATTCACACAGGCTGAAGTCACAGATTGCAGTTCCAGAACAAAGATACTGCCTGCTGCTCAATTGAAATACAACCCATACTGACATTAATGGTGTACCAAGTGGTATTATTTTATCCAGCTAGTTTAATTGATATCTAATTGGACACACAGGTGCAGAGTTGTGTTCTTTTCTTAAGATCAAAAAAATTTATAAATAGATAAAAAAATCAATTTAAGTTACTATAAATTGAAAATCTGAGGCAGACATAAGATCCCTCCTGTTCCAGGATTGATCTAGATGTATTCCAATATTCATTTATTAATTTTCTTACATTAAAAAGTACAGTAAAGTGTTATTCCACTGTACCCTTATTTCTCCCAATGTTGCTCCATTTACCATTTAGTTTTACTGTTAAACAATTAGGAAATTGGTAGATATTGCTGGTTATGCTATCACTAAAGTCACCTGCTTATGAGTAGCAAGTATTCCCTGTTGTATTGTCGCAGCGAGAAACAAATCAAGAAGAAATTGGTGACTTATGAGACAACCCTGCGTATCCCTAAAAGAGGAGCCCCTGTGGTCCAGGGCCAAAGAACCATCTTGACTGCAGTACATGCCGTCACAACTATCCATAAAGTTAATGCGACCTTCTTGATATTAAGCTCCTTTGATGTAGTGCAGAGAAACAGTTTAATAACCACTGGCGTACAGAGAGACTTAACAGGATTTAGAGGTTGTAGCCAAATTCAGTTCAACCTGAGCCAAGGGCGACTGGCATCAAAGAAACATCCGGATGCAGGATCAAGGTTGGATGAGGATCAACAAAGCTGCCCGTGGGAACAGTGAGAAGCAAGTGCTATAAAATGTAACTTACATTTGCAGTAAAATCTCTAATATAGAATTCAGTATTCAGAGTGTTCTCTTTTCTTTTTATTTGGATGTGAAGATTTTGAAGGTGACTAGAACTAAAATTTGTTAAACCTCATCCCTGAATAATTGTTTCTTTAAGCAGTGAGACGTCTGACTGGGATGGCCTGGACAATTAAGTGAGATGGACTTTATGAAAAGGTCTGTTTTGAGATAGCCTCATTCTGCATGTCTGATTCATCCCCTCTTCCTATAATTCTAGCTCAGATTTCATACTTGAAACTGTGAAAAAGCAACTAACTGAAGCCTTTCTTTGTTGCTTTGCTGAGGACAGATCTGGAAAAACACAACAGGTCAGGCAGCACCTGAGGAGCAGAAGAATTGACGTTTCAGGCAAAAGCCCTTCATCAGCAAGATTCTCCTGCCCCGTGGATGCTGCCTGACTTGCTGTGCTTTTCCAGCACCACACTCGCAACTGTAATCTCCAGCATCTGCAGTCCTCACCTTCACCTGAGGACAGATCTGGTCAAGTCAAGGCTTATTATTTCAATCAAGTTTGCCAACATTCAGAGTTAACAAACTCAAGGCATTCCCATTTGACATGATGTTCCATGCAGTCAACTGAAAACATGATGTAAAGCTTGAAAATGCAGGGATAACAGATTAAACACTACTTTGATTGTAAGAAAATGCTGCCAATCTTATTAGAGTTTGAGAATGGTTGTAACTAGCATATCTAATGTGAAGCCCCCATTCCTGCCCCACATGGCAGAACAATATTAGTTTGTGTTGTTTTGTATTTGCATCAACATTGATTTTTGACTTGCTCAACCATACTTCTCCAAGAAAGTAATAGCTTTTCTTTTCCTCCACGTCCCCTCATTGCCTTTCATCACTTCTGGAAGTTTGGAGAAGCAATATTTCACATTCCTTTATGCTGTTGATTGAAGCCAGCTGCAATGTACAGGGAAGTCAAAGATATCATCCAGCCTGCACAGTAGATATTATAGTCATCAGGTACGGTGGCACAGTGGTTAGCACTGCTGCCTCACAGTGCCAGAGACCCAGGTTCAATTCCCGCCTCGGGCGACTGACTGTGTGGAGTTTGCATGTTCTCCCCGTGTCTGTGTGGGTATCCTCCGGGTGCTCCGGTTTTCTCCCACAGACCAAAGATGTGCAGGTCAGGTGAATTGACCATGCTAAATTGCCCGTAGTGTTAGGTAAGGGGTAAATGTAGGGGTATGGCTGGGTTGCGCTTCGGCGGGTCGGTGTGGACTTGTTGGGCCGAAGGGCCTGTTTCCACACTGTAATGTAATGTAAAAAAATGTAATGTAAAAAAAAATGTAAATGTATCACCAAGAGAGACATCTACTCTTGACTGCTAAAAAGAGCTCATTAAAGGACACTACTCACTACTTCAGTGTCAAACTCCTGGCCACAAAGTGCATATCATACATGTGCATTGGAACATGTATGTGAAGTTGTGACACTGGACGGCCACTTATTCCCCAGCCCCCCTCCCCAGTATAGTCCACCCAGTCTGATTTAACTCAGATTTCTCATTCAGCTTTTGGCACTTGCACTCCCCTTCAGGCAGAAGGGCACAAGGAGTGCAATGCCGGAGGCATGAATTGTAGGAGTAGATTTCAAATCTTGCAAGAAGTGTAATATAGACACTTTCAAAAAGAAAATGTAATTGTTACAACACAACCCTTCTCTTTGTTCACCCAAAACCTTACAAGTGTGACAACTGAGTTCTAACTTTCTGCAGGGTCAACATTGTTCGATTATATTTGTCCCAAGCACCAATTCACATTTTTAATATGACGTTACATTTCTTTTGACAGGTTAAAGAAGGTGGATTCAGCAATCCAAACCTCTAGAGCTTTATGAATACCAATTTCCCAAATTCTTAACTAAAACAGCTCTGTTATAAGGCAACTTCATTGGATAACAGGCTGTTTTGGTGTCATTTCATGTGGAGTTCTGGAAGATAATTGTTTCTAATGATTTAAGAGATTATACAGAACACTGATTCCCCTTACCCAACCAAAAATACTCTTGCTCAGTTTCTTCTATTTTTATTAAACACATCTCTGGCCTTTTATTATGCAATGTATCCAGTCCCTGCCGTGCAAACTTCATCAAAATGAAATAACTAAAGCATTTTTGAGTTCCTTCAGTAACATGGTTTCTAAGAAAAACTAAGTAGTTTTGAAGAAAAGCCAGCCTAGAAGCATTTAAATCAAGCAGTGAGTCCCCAAAATACTAGTAAGTAATATCAAGTCACACTTTCTTCACAAAAATGTTTTATTCTGGATTACCTGACCTTTTTTCAGGAAAGAAAAACTCATTCCCAGCTTGGAATCATGGCATGGTTACAGCACAAGGGAATCTGTTCATTGTGTCATTTATAGCACAGGATGGTGGAATCGATAGATAATGTCAGCCTGACATTATCTATCGATTCCACCATCCATTTTCCATTTTACCCTCATGATCCTGCAAGTCTATTTCCATCTAAGGTCCATTCTTTTGAATGATTGATCATCTCTACTTTCACCACCTTCTTGATTAACGTGATCCAATTCATTACACTCACTGCATTAAAAAGCTCTTCCTTACATTTCTTCTGTATCCCCTGCATGTATCATAAAAATCTGTGTACACTAATCCTTTTACCATTATCTAATCATAACAGTTTGTTCTTGTCTATTGTGCCCAAATACCATAACATTGTAAACCTCCTATTAATCTCCTATACTCCAACAATAACTACTCTAGCATCTCCAAACTTACCCTATAACTAAAAATTCCCCATCACTGGAACTATTCTGGGCACCTTCATAACAATCCTCGCATCTTTGAGTTCACCAGCAACTATATTTCTGTTGTTTGAATTTCCTGAAGACTGACGTGATTCAAACAACATTTATCTGTGTGACCTCCTTAGCTAGGTTCATCACAAATGGCACACATTGGCCAAGAGCTCCTTTAATGAATTCTGTTCAAATATCTGGTTGGTTCTGACAAAATGGAAATAGAATAATGGAAATGCTCAAATCATAATCCCTGCACTAATGTTTGGTCTTCAACTTTGAATTGTATTACTCAAACAGCTCTTTGTAAATATATCTCCTCTGTTCTTCCCTTGCTCAAGTTTCTTTGTCTCTGGCTACAGGGTTTCTGAATTTACTGGGATACACACAGAACCCAGTTTTTCTGATTTATCCAACATAATTGTAATTGATTATTCACAATTCTGCAATTTCTTTTTCAGACATTCTTAAAAACAATTATGCTATTTAGATCTCTGAAACCAATTCAAAACTTCCTTCACTACTTCAAGTTCAACGGTTCCACAAATGTTGAAATGAGTTGATTATTATAAAATTATTATTAAAACGCTTAGATGCAGGGAAACAGTTCATTCTGCAGGAAAGAGCAGAAACAAAAGGTATAAAATTTTGGGAATGAAGCTAAGCCATTTTAGTAGAGAAATCACAAAGTACTTTTTTTCAAACTGACAAATGTGAAATTCTTTGCTCCTTGAATGGTGAATCCCAAGTTTTCTCTTTGATTAGTATCAAACTCACTTCATTAACTACTTTCCCCATCCTTATGGTGCCTGTCTCAAACAATTCTAACCTCATCTTACCATATGACCTTCCCAGCAGAACTCACCACTGCTGAGATATCCTGAAATTAACTGGCATTCCTGGCAGCTGTAATATTGCTCAAAGCCTATCATGCACCAGGACTAAGCACTGTCAGTCTGGACTGATCGGCATAGTTCATGACAGTTAAGGGAAATTTGGCAGTCCACTTTGGTGGGCAGGAATCTCTAGGTCCTGCTGGGTGGACATTACACAGGTGTAATGTTCTCATCTCCCTAGGACCAGTGGAGGAGGCTAATACAACAGCTTGTGCCAGCCTGAACCAACATTGCCACTTGAATCAGTACGTGCAGCTGTCTGGAGAATTGAACAGAAATGTGGGGAGAGGGTCTACTACCCTCCTCAGCACATTCCCTCCAATACCTCACTATTTCTGCTCGTGTACCCATCTCCCAGCAAGATTCATGCTCACCCACTCTCACTATTGCCTCAACATCTTCCTTCATGTGCTGACACCCACTCCAAGCCCTGACATCATGGATCCTGCATAACCTCTGAGATGCCTACTCACTAACTCAGACAGCACCTTCACTAAAATTAACAACTGTGCCATCAACTTCCATCTCCGATAAAAGCTACCTCTCATTCCAGGAAGGAAACAATTCACATTAGGGCATGATTTGGAGATGCCAGTGTTGGACTGGGGTGTACAAAAAGTTAAAAATCACACAACGCCAGGTTACAGTCCAACAGGTTTAATTGGGAGCACTAGCTTTCAGAGCGCTGCTCCTTTATCAGCTGGTCCAACCACCTGATGAAGGAGCAGCGCTCCAAAAGCTTGTGCTTCCAATTAAACCTGTTGGACTGTAACCTGGCGTTGTGTGATTTATAACATTGTACACATTAGAGCAGGAAGAATTAAAAGAGGATGGTTAATTACCTGCCATTTGACTCTTCACCCCTTATTTGGAGAGCGTTCCTAACTCTGTCTGCCCTAAGTGGCTGACTAACCATGTACAAGCTCCTGGACTGACATCAGAGGTTACTCTTGACTTACTGTGTTGGGTTCCCATAGCTGAAGGCTATCTCCCTTGACTTGACTGTGATGCTTACACTGCATAGCACAGCAATAGCAGCAGTACGAGCTTCCTATCTCTGGCTGAGGGAAGGTGCAAAGAAAATGTCAAGTAAGGTAAGGCATTGCAAGGTAGGGATGCTGTGAGCAGCCATGTAGACTCAGATAAATGAAGATTGAGAGAGCAAGTGAATAGGCAGTAGATGCAGTCTGGTCCTGTTCATGAGTTGGGTTTATATCCCTTAATGTACAGTGTTCATACAGCAGCATTGCAATAATAGCTGATGCTGCAGCTTTAATATGCTGAAGTATGCTGTAAGTCAAGTGCTTGTATATGAATGAGCCAAACATACGCAATGGATTATCATCAAAAGTAATACTGAAAGTATAGGGGGAAGTAAAAAAGCAAAGAGGAGTTATCAGAAAAGACTAGAAGCTAACATAAAAGGAAATTATGAAGTCTTCTATAGACACATAAATCAATATGAGTGGTTAAAGGAGGAGTGGGGCCAGAGACCATAAAGAGAATTTATAGATGGAAGCAGAGGCATGGCTAAGATGTTAAAAAATAATTTGCATCTCTGTCACTGTCACTGGAAGGTATCAAAATTAACAAGAAGAAATCTTGGATAATTTTTGGCACTTTAACTTTAAGAAAGCACTGTGATCAAGTGAATACACACAATGATTTTGAACAAAGTGAGGGTAGAAGTTGAAGAGGAACTGGCTGTACTATATCAGTCTTTGAGCTTGCAGGAGGTGCTGGATGGCTGGAAAATTGCAAAACGTCAAGCCTTGTTCAAAAACGATTGAAAGGATAACCCCAATAAAATCAGTCCAGTTTGTTTAACTTCAGCATGGGGAAACTGTTTGGAAACAACTATTCAGAATAGAACCAGAAGTCTCAAGGAAGCAGATGGGTTGATCAGGAAGAGTCAGCATAGATTTCTAAAAGGAATGTCAAGTTCAACTAACCTGAAGTTTTTTGAATAGGTAATTAGAAATGATTCACGAGGGTAATGCTTATTATGTGGCATACATGGATTTCTTCACACAGCATACTAAGGAAAGTTGTAGGTCATTGTATAAAAGGGACAGTGGTAATGTGGACCCAAAACTGGCTGAGTGATATAAAACTGAGTACTGGTCAATTGCTAGTTTTTCAGGCTGGAGGAAGATTTGTAGTTGAGTTGCAGGGGTCACTAATGGGACCCTTGATTTTTCTGATACATTTTAATGATCCTGACCTTGGTGTATGGAAGCCAATTCCTGAGTTTTCGAATGACACTAAGCTTGGAAAAATTGTAAGCTGTGTGGAACTCCAATAGACATGGACAATTTGGTGGAGTGGGCGGAGACATTGCGGATGTGGTTTCAAATGTAGGAAGTGTGAAGTGACGCATTTTGATCAAAAGAACATTGCAAGACTAAATAAAGTAGGAGGTACAATTCTAAAGGAGATGCAGGAACAGATGGATCTCAGTGTATAGTATAGATTGAAGATGTTTGGATTGTTCTCCATGGAGAAGAGAAGGCCAAAGGAGATCTGACTGAGGTTTCTGAAATAATGATTAATCTGGAGGTAGGATGAAGTTGTTTCCACTTGTAAAAGGAAGAAAGAATGAGAGAATATAGATTTAACATGATATACAAACAAAGGAAGGATGGACTGAGGAAAAGGTGTCCGCGTCCCGTGGGGGGTGTAAGAGGCAGCCCAGCTGATGTGCCCCTGAGACTTCAGCACTCGTGATCTCAGATCAAGGATATAACTTTTGCAGGAGCCAGGCACTTCTGTGCATGCACCAAGGCTAGCAGTATTAACAAAACAAGAGAGACAGAGTCATGGTCAGTGGTTAGAAGTGATGTGCACTGAATGACACTGACAATATTTATAAGGCATCTGGATGGATACATGAATAGGAATGGTTTTGAGGGATAAGGCCAAATGCTGGCAAATGGTACTGGATTAATTTAGGATATCTGGTTGGTACAGACAAGTTGGACTGAAGGGTCTGCTTCCATGCTGATCAGCTCTAAGTTTGTGGGCGGCATGGTGGCACAGTGGTTAGCACTGCTGCCTCACAGCGCCAGAGACCCGGGTTCAATTCCCGCCTCGGGTGACTGACTGTGTGGAGTTTGCACGTTCTCCCCGTGTCTGCGTGGGTTTCCTCCGGGTGCTCCGGTTTCCTCCCACAGTCCAAAGATGTGCAGGTCAGGTGAATTGGCCATGCTAAATTGCCTGTAGTGTTAGGTAAGGGGTAAATGTAGGGGTATGGGTGGGTTTCGCTTCGGCGGGTCGGTGTGGACTTGTTGGGCCGAAGGGCCTGTTTCCACACTGTAAAGTAATCTAATCTAATCTAATCTAATCTAATCTATTGAATATGGTCACGGAAGGGGAGCATCACTAACTAGGCTAAACTGGGATCAGATGAGAGCCAGTGGAATAAAGAATGATATTTACTCATTTGACAGATGGAGGATGTCTCTACATTCCACTACAGTGGCCACATTCTTCTTCTGTGAGTGTAAGGATAGGGGGTGAGGATTCAAATGTCCACCTTCCCTCCACCTGTACAGCCTCACTTTGCCCTGTTATGGACTGTCTTCTCCTGTAATGGGGGTGGGGTGTGGGTGAAATAGGTGAGAAAAGTGGGTGTGACTGTTGCTGCTGGTGCCTGTGGTGGATAGGTGGTGAGGTGTTCTGAGGTAATGTGGAGACTCATGAAGGCATGCACGGTTAGTGGTATGGGAAGAAAAACAAGAGCAAGAAAGGGAAATGGGAGAGTGGTAGAATGTGAGCCTTGGTGGCGAGGTCGGTGTATTGGCAGAGATAGCCATTGTGAGGTGACACACAGAGTGGCACTTATCCAAGCAAAGGGGAGAAGGTCAGTGACCTTCTTCCTGCATTGCTGGCCGTTTCTATCAAGCTTACGGACCACAGAGTGGGTGGTGACCTCTGGTTAGGTAGATTAGACTTGCTAAGTTGCTCATTGTGACCCGGGTTGTGCAGGGTAGGTGGATTAAGGATGGGTATTGAGGGGTTTTGGGGATGGTGTAGGGGTAGGATATGGGTCTGGGTAGGCCCCTCTTTGGAGGGTTGATGTGGACTCATGGGCTGAATGGCCTGCTTTCACATTGTAGGGATTCCATGATTCTTTGACGTGGCTGGCAGTGCCTGGTATCCCAGCCTTTGCTGCCAGTCCTCGGGGAAAAGAGGCCTCCTCCCCTTTGCACCATCTCATCCACCAGGGTTTCCAGGTCTCTGCTGGAGAATCCATGGTGCCATATTCTCCTCGTCCTTTGACAAGCCGGACAGTACTGGAATGCCAGTACACATTGGCCTTTTAAAGATGGCATGGCCACAAAGGATGCCAATGGTTGCCAGATCTGTTGCTAGTAGCAAGTTGTTCCAGCAGAGCCACATGATAACTTAGGGTGGACATTACAGATCTAATATGGGAAGGGTAGGTGATTAATGTGGCGAGTTTGGAAAGATTTGGGAAGAGGGCTTCCAGCAAAAAATCCAATAGAACCCTGACCAAAGCAAAGTAAAATTCAAAGCACAGTTTTGTAGCAGAAACTGTCAAATTGGAGTACAAGATTAATGTGTAAACATTAGCCCTATAGGTGGCTCAGTGTTTCAATGTGCTGTCATTCAGGTGAAATCAATGAAACAGCATTGTGCTTTTCTGTCTCATATTGAGGTTACAAGTTGTTTAACAGATCGGTAAAACATTCTTGACATATCTTGAAAGAAAGTAACAAGTTATCAAAAAATCAAGAAGTTAGTTATTCTTGATTCTGTTTATATTTAGTCACAGAATGAGACATTGCCATTCACCACCAATGAAAATAAATTCTCTTTGTGTGCTTCTTCTCTGTACTGAATAGCAGAAAACTGCCCTATCTGAATGAGACACTTTTAAAAAAGCTCAAAAACATTTTAAAGGAAAATAATTAAATGAAAATGCAATTTCCTGTCATTGCAGTGAACCTTCTCCCTTCCCTCAGCCTCACTCCCTTATCCTTGCTTCCTACTTGCCTCCCTTCCACCCCACTCTCTTTGTTTTTCTTTAAAACCTCATACGTCAGTCCCATCACATGACATTATTTCCTGCATGGTAAGGCTGGTTGTCCCCTACCTGACATTTCTATGTATACTCCAGATCTTTGTATTCTCTCCAGCTTGCCATTATTGATGACATTATTTATTAACTGGTCTTCTAGATTGAGTAGATCTGCCAGCCACGACCAATCATATAGGCTTTTGCTCCTGGCTGCACTCTTGGTCTGTACTATATTTCTTAGCCATGTTAAACTATCCCCTCTATCTAGCTTTTTAACTCTTTTTGGACTGTTCCTATTTGACATGCCCCTGCACTAATAGGATTTCTTTCAACTTTTGTGATCTCTCTGTAGGGATATGTCTGCTCCCAAATCCACTCTTCAACTTGCACGACATCTTGTTAACTTCCAGTTTTGTACATCATCCTCCCAATCTAGGGGTTTGGCCTTCTGCCACTTATCCAGCTTTTATCTTCCAATGGCCTTTCCTGCTGTACTTATCATACTCTTATTTCTCCATTGACTTGCCCTTTCTGATAAATAGTAATCCACTTTTGGCATCATCTTCATCATCAGAATTCATCTGTCAATCATCAGGCAAATATCAATTGCATCGGTTTGCTCTTCAGAGCTGTGCATTTCTTGAGTTTGAGAAGTACCTGGCTTAGAACATAGAATAATACAGCACAGAACAGGCCCTTCGGCCCACGATGTTGTGCCGAACATTTGTCCTAGTTTAAGTACCTATCCATGTACCTATCCAATTGCCGCTTAAAGGTCACCAATGATTCTGACTCTGCCACTCCCACAGGCAGTGCATTCCATGTCCCACCACTCTCTGGGTAAAGAACCTACCCCTGATATCCCCCTATACATTCCTATCTTCACCTTAAATTTATGCCCCCTTGTAACACTCTGTTGT
>NC_057735.1:30765308-30815852 GCF_004010195.1 Chiloscyllium plagiosum
ATACATATCAAGGACACGTTGTATCTGTTCCTTGAAAAAGTTCCACATTTCAATGACATCCTTCTCTGACAGCCTATGCTCCCAACTTATGCTCCTCAGATCCTGTCTTACAGCATCGTAATTACACTTCCCCCAATTGTAAAACCTACCCTGTTGCACGCACCTATCTCTCTCCATAACCAAGGTGAAAGTCACAGAATTGTGGTCACCATCACCAAAATGCTCACCCACTAACAAGCCCACCACTTGTCCCAGTTTGTTACCAAGTACCAAATTCTTGCTATTTTCTATACCTTCTTCAGAATATATGAATTGGTGATGCATCCCAATCAATTTTGGAGAATGCACCTGAACAGCAATTCTAATTTTCTATTTTACCAAAAACCTTCCCAGGTCTCTTCATTCTTTAAGCCCATTTCTGTCATAATGAATTATATTTCCCAGATTGTAACTGGCTTCCAAAGAGATTACCTTAGATCTTAAAACTAATCACATTCTGACATATCAGTTTTAACGAAGCTGTGTTTGAATGCAGTGCATTCAACTACTCTAAAATGATAACTAATTGTAGTCTAGTAGCAAGTTGGAGTTCACCACTTAGAACAGCTCCAACTTTAGGATTTCAACCAAAAGACTATTTGAAATGGGTTATATTCTCCCACCAGCTGCTCCACCCGTTCACTCCACTGTCCCAGCACCCCCCCCCCCCACCACCACCATTCTCCCTGTGAGAGTTCAAGCTGAGGATGGTGCACTGGGCAGCAAACCCATGCCATGTCTGGGTCGTCTAGGCACAGGTATCCACCAAATTGGTCTAGTGTCGGGCAGGCTTCCTCCAACCCAGCTGTGGACTCCGGGACTGCACTGAACATAGTTCATGGACAAGTAAGAGGACAATCTTCTGAGGACGCATAGATGGCCCAGGGGTAGTTACAGCCTTGGTTGCAATCAATGTATGGCACCTGGAATACTGAAACAATCCTTTAAGATCAATCTCGGTTTTGGGCTTGTTTCTGGAGTGAAAATTTAAACCATAATATTTTGCCTCAGAAATAAGAATGCTATAAATTTAATCACAGCTATGCATTTTACTCTATTGTCTAAAATAAGGAAGAATTTGTGTAATTTGCAGCTTAGGCCTTAGCTATATAATATGATGCTTCATTGCCCTTAAGAAATGTTAAAATTATTTTTACAGCTAACATAATGAAAAACCACAAGTACAACAGAACCAGCGGGTATATACCTGATGACTCATATCAGTAATCACATCACATAGTGCTGAATCAATGCAAAACACACTTATAGCAAGCTTAACTGTTTATTACGAAAATTGTATAGCCTACATTTCCTTGCTGCGAACATCATTATGTGCTTTGAGTATACAATATTCAATTTACATAGAACTAGAGAAAGTATAGAATAGGTAACAAAGCAAAAGGGGTTTTTAGAAACATCAAGATATCAACATACATAGGAATCAAGAATACAAGACCATGTTAACTTGACAGAACAACATTGACTTGGTTGAATGATTCCCAACTGAGTCGTGTGAAGTATATAGTCTCCTGCAGCAAAACTTAAAGGTGCACTGCTCATGTTTGTGCAGTATCCAGCAGCCATATCATTGTCTTGCCTCTCTAAAGCTACTATCTCATTCCAGTTACATTTGGAAATATCCCTGCATCCTGTTGTAAAGAGATGCAAAGCTGTGAAATTTGCTGTCTTTCAGCAAGTCTTATGTACACAGTTCAGCATTTGACCTACAATCAGTGGTCCAATCAACAATGACCAGAATGGAGAGAATGAGTCCACTTTCACAGACCTGAAATCCACAACTCTATTTTATATCACACTGGAAATTGATTGCTGAACATCATAGCTACTAGTCCTTGAACGCAGCATATCCTACCTCCTAGAGTTGTGGCCAAACAGAAGGCTGGCAGCTTCAGCCAATAGAGTGATTGGTGGCCACTGTGGAGGAAAGGGTTAAGTGTACAAACACTCTGACATTAGCTACTGAGAATGTATATTAGTAATATGTCATCATGATATCCAGTCAAATGGGACCAAGAACCAATTAAAGGATATGCTAACATAAATCTGCTCTACTTTGCCATGTATATATTTTACAGGAAATGAATGTTAACAGCTTGAGCTAGCTTTGCTTTCAATCTTCATACATCAAAAGCTCAGAGGCTGCAAACAATATTTTAGATTAGATTAGATTAGATTACTTACAGTGTGGAAACAGACCCTTCGGCCCAACAAGTCCACACCGACATGCTGAAGCGCAACCCACCCATACCCCTACATTTACCCCTTACCTAACACTATGGGCAATTTAGCATGGCCAATTCACCTGACCTGTACATCTTTGGACTGTGGGAGGAAACCGGAGCACCCGGAGGAAACCCACGCAGACACGGGGAGAATGTGCAAACTCCACACAGTCAGTCGCCTGAGGCGGGAATTGAACCCGGGTCTCTGGCGCTGTGAGGCAGCAGTGCTAACCACTCAAGAGCCAATGCTGGGACTGCAGACAACTCTGGCCCAAAAATCCTGGAGCAATGGGTCTGGGATCACTGGAGTCAATCTAGCAGGTGTATGTTGCTGGAGTAGACACTCTCTCGGCCAAAAAGGACCCTAATTAGGAAAGTATGCCCTTTAGTCTGTAGGGAGTTCACCAGCTAATACTAGACAGCCTTCATTTTTTTTTGGGAGAAATGCATCTCCACACCACTGAACAATGTTAGTGTGTTTTGAGAGGATTTGTTACTCAGGTTGAGGTTCTGGATGTAGGTTTGCTCACTGAGCTGGAAGGTTCATTTTCAGACATTTCATCACCACACTAGGTAGCATCTTAAGTGAGCCTCCGGATAAAGCACTGGTGGTGTAGCCTGTTTCCTTGGTTTGGTGACATCATTTCCTATGGTGATTTCATTTCCTGCTCTTTTTCTCAGAGGGTGATAAATGGGATCCAAGTTAATGTGTTTGTTGTTAGAGTTCCGGTTGAAATATCATGCTTCTAGGAATTCTCATGCATGTCTCCGTTTGGCTTGTCCTAGGATAGATGTGTTGTTCCAGTCAAAGTGATGTCCTTCCTCACCCGTATGTAAGGATACTAGTGAGAATGGATCATGTCTTTTTGTGGCTAATTGATGTTCATGTATCTTGATGGCTAGATTTCAGCCTGTTTGTCTAATGTTGTGTTTGTTACAGTTCTTGCAAGACACTTTGTAAATGACATTAGTTTTGCTTGTTGTCTGTATAGGGTCTTCCAAGTTTATTAGCTGCTGTTTTAGTGTGTTGGGGGGTTTGTGGGCTAACATTATACCTTACCACCCACTGTACCTTCAAAAACAAACCAAACGGAACACCCATTGGATCTCCGATATCAGGTTTCTTAGCAAAAGCAGTAATGCAGAGACCCAAACAAACAGCTCTGCCAACTGTCCAACCCAAACTTTGGGTCTGCTACGTGGATGACATCTTTGTCATCACTAAATGAAACAAATTAGAGGAAACCTTCAAGACCATCAATAATATCTTTACTAACATAAAATTCACAAAAGAAGAGGAAAACAACAACAACAAACTGCCACTCCTAGATGTCGCAGTAGAACAAATGACCAATGGAGAACTTCAAACCAGGATCTACAGGAAAACAGCACATACGAACCAAATATTGAACTACAGAATCAATTATCCCAACATCCACAAAAGAAGCTGCATGAGAACATTATTCCAACAAGCCACCACATACTGCTGCAGAGGAGCTATGAAGAGCAGAGGAAAATCACCTATACAGTTCACTGATTTCTCAGCAACAAACTCAAACAAGCAGACAAACACGTCCAGAAGCCCTAGCCACTCTCCCCTACATCAAAGACATCTCGGAAATGGCTGACAGACTACCCTTAGCATCATGGTAGCCCACAAACACCCCACACAGTGATGTCATTTACAAAATACCTTGCAAGAACTGTAACAAACACTACATTGGACAAACAGGCAGAAACCTAGCCACCAGGATACATGAACATCAACTAGCCCCAAAAGGATATGACCCACTCTCACTACTATCCTTACATACAGATGAGGAAGGACACCACTTCGACTGGGACAACACATGCATCCTAGGACAAGCCAAATAGAGACACGCATGAGAATTCCTAGAAGCATGGCATTCCAACAAATTCTATCAACAAACATATTGACTTGGATCTCATTTATCACCCCCAAGGAAAAGAACAAGAAATGGCGTCACCAGTGAAAATTATGTCACCACAGGAAATGACATCACTGCCCCAAGGACACCCAAACACATAAGTAGAAAGCAGGCTACACCACCAGTGCTTTATCCGGAGGCTAACTGAAGATGTTACCTAATATGGTGACAAAATATCTGAAAATGAAACTTCCAGCTCAGCGAGCTAACCTACATCCAGAACTGAAAAATGTCTTCTTCTACTGCTGCCACTGGTGTATTAAATGGTCATTCAGTGACCTAAGAGCAGGTGGGTGCTCATCACTTCCCCACCAGCAGAGGGAGAAACACTTTGGACACAACATTGTATGTCCCCTCCCCACCTCAATTTACAAACACTGCCTCCCATCTCCACCACTAAGTTATATAGTAAAAATACTCAGTAATAACATGTTACAGATCAGCTAACACCAGCAGCAGGATAGACATTCTAATCAATACTTCAAAATCCAAGCTGAGCAGAGGAAGCATTGCCAGGCACTGCAGGGAGGAATCAGAATGAATAATAATGTGTTGCTCATACTTTAAGATTCAGCAGCTTAACTTTTGATGATGTTGAGATTTCAAACACGATACATACAGAATTGGATTTGGAACCACTAATACTGTGGAATCTAATTTTCATTGAACAGCTTACATGTCGGTAGCACATTTAATGCACTAAACAAGACCCAAGATGGTGCTGGATATGGTCGACTCCTTGTGAGCTCCTGCGTGCAGATCTAAGTACTGTTAATACAAACATAGTTGATATATGCCAGCAAAAATGATAGCAGTCAAAAAACGCGGTGCTGGTTAAGCACAGCCAGTCAGGCAGCTTCCAAGGAGTAGGTGAATCGACATTTCAAGCATAAACCCTTCATCAGCTTTTCTCCCAAAAGTGGTAGCAGGGCTGTTCTCTCACCAGATTGCGACAGCTGGTCATGGTTTAACCTGTGGAGCACCGCACTTCAGATGACAGTAGGAATTGTGAAGGGAAGTCCTCCATGGTAATCTCAGCTGATGCAGGAATCAAATCCACATTGTCAGCATCAGAAACCAGCTTCTCAGCTTTACAGTCAATCTCAACACTGAGTTCAACAATTTGAGACTGTAATCTTTATTCCTATTTTGTTCCATTTTCTTTGAACGTTTTAGTCTCATTCCTGCAACGTTTGAGATGGCAGCTGTTCATTATTCTGCCAATCACACCTCCTTTTGACAAATCTTGTGTTCCCTTCTTTGCTATTACCATTCCCCTTGATCTTGCATTGACAACAGTTTTATCACCTAATCCTTCCCATCTTCCACAAGGCTTTCCTTCATTTTCTCCACCACCCTCTCCCATTCCAGCTGCTTAAATCCTAATGCATTCCAAACTTTTTCCAATTTCAATGTAAGATCACAACTGGCTGGAAACAAACACTATTTTTCTCTCTCCACAGAAGCTTAAGACCTGCTGAGTATTTTCAGAGGATCAAAAGATTGGCCAAAGAGGGAGATTTTAAAGAATTTTTTGATGAAGGGAGAGGCAGTGTGACAGAGATATTTATTGAACAAATTCCTGGTGTTTATGGTGAAGACAGCAAGTAAGGCTAGTTTGTGGAGTTTTAGCTTAACAATTTTGATTGAGCAGTTTACTGCCTCAATAAGTGTGTATTATAAACATCTGACTATGAACAAAATAATGGAGAAAAACTCTTAAAATAAAACAAATTGCTGGAAAAAATCAGCAGGTCTGGCAACATCTATGAATATTTCTAGTCCAGTCACCATTCTTCAGAACTGAGAAATTCTGGACTTGAATCATGAACTCTGTTTTTGCAACATAGCTCCAATCCAATTTCTGTTGTTTTGTTTCAGACGTTCAACATTCACTGTTCTTTGGAAAGAACTTCCATTCACTACGTTTTGATTTTCAACCTTCCATTCCTCTTCATAAGCATTATTCTGATTCCTGCATTACAAGTATTAACTGTGCTTTTAATGTCTTACCTCCAGATTCAGATCTTCAAGGATGGAGAATAAACAGCTATATTTGTGTTTGTGTTCAATTAACATATACTTCAGAGGAGCTGACTATTCAGATTGAGTAATTGCATATATGCATGTTGGTGTTAATCATGTTTAATTGTATTCAAGTGTTATAGATTAACCAGATAATCACTTGACATAAATAGAAAATTAAAATTGCTGTTGTAGGATGAGGAGGTGTTTGTTTGTAATGAGTAATTCTATATTAATGTAAATATGTAGCAAAATTAACTTCAATTCTGTCCTTCACCCAAAACATGATTAAAGATTGGCTCCAGTTCAAACACTTAAACAATTAGCTTTGTGGAATTAAAGTATTTGGTTGTGCTGTTGTTGCATGTGAGACTTGACTGCTAGTTACATCATCAGAGTATTTCTAAACATCCAAAAGCTTTTTTGAAAAGTCAGATTTTGAACAGATTTGTTGTGGTATTTTCCCAGATGGTGACTCCTCTTACCTTGTGGCACTTGCTACCTCTATGGTACAAGATTAGGGCTGTTTTGAGTTAGTTCACTGCCACAAATCTTCTTCTTGTCTTCTTATCCAGTGATTAGTGATACAAGATACACTACCTTAGAGTGTTCATAGAAGAGATACTATACTTCAATACCTAGAAGTTTGTCAGGCATTACCACAAGGATTCTCAGGAGCTGCACAGAGTACATATGTTCTCTCCAAAGGCTGTTGTAGAACTTACAGTCTTCATCTACACTGTGTGTGACATCATCAGAAGGAATAGAGCTCTATGTAACAAAAACATTAACTGTTTCAGAACTACAATCTTATATTCATATTGTATGTCAGCTTCTCAAGTAACTCCAGTTTCTATGTTAAGATAAGCAAACTCTATTCATAATGTTCCACACAATGATTCAACATATCTCCTTCTCTTTCCCCAACTCTTTTGGAAAAGTAACCAATGCAGTGCATTAAGCTTTCCGGTAGATCATTATAAAAATTATTTTGGCTCAGTGGAACTGTCCATAGCTTAAAATAAATTTTGTTTTAGCTTCAGTTCAGACAGCTTTTCAGAGTATTTCATTGAAGGTCCATGTCTAAACCATTGAAAAACGGAAAAAGTCATTCATGATATATTAAAATTAATTAAATCAGTAAAAGGAATTTAATTTAAAAGTTTCAAAACTAATATTAAAACCCTGGAAGGGTTATGTGAACTTGAGAAAGCCAAACCTCAGTAATATGATCAATCAAGGAAGAGGCTAGTAGAAAGTCAAACTGTAAATAGAATAGAGAATGGCATTCTATATTAGTGTTTGAGTACAATAATTGAATGCTATTGGAAATAATGAGATTGTATTTTTATTTATTTATTTTTTTCCCATTTTCCCCACACTATGGCCAAATTGCGGTAGTGCTTATTTTTTCCCCAGCTGATGTGAGACACAGGAAAAGACACAAGGTGCACAAATCTTTATTAAATTTCCACCACCAAGAAGAAAAAAAACACCCAAATGACCATTGACAAGCAGTGAAGGGGAGGGCAGGGATTAAATCAAAATAGAATTGGAGAGGGAAGAGATTGTATTTTTATTGTGTTTTGAAATCTATAAACATATGCTATATGTAAATGGCTTTGTTTATTCTACTGTACCTTCTTTTCGTTTGAGTAATAAACTTTAGTTTCATTGTTAAACCAGAATATTCTGTATTGTTGTGAGTGTTTCAGTGAAAGACTATTACACTAAAACCATAAAACAAAAGTAAAATAAACCAAGCCAGATTTCAGTCTGGGGCCTGACTTGTCTATTAGTAGCATTAGCTGAAATCATAATATACATTCCTACAGGTTTTTCTAGTTTGTGTAATGGCATCATTACAATAATATCAACCAAAAAAAAATCATCATTCATTACCAAACTATTGTCCAGACCTTTCTATATGTGCACAAGGACTGCTTCAATATCTGAGGAGAGACAAATGGTGCTAATCAGTTTGGAATAATCAGCTAACTCCCAAATTCTAGCTTTATGATGGTCACTGATGAAGCAACTGAAGATGTTTGGAGCAAGGAAACTTTTGTTTCCCAAAAGGATAATAAAGATCCAGATAGGTTCAGGTTAACTAGTGATATTTTATGTTCACGGTTTTGCTGTCTCCATTAGTTTTTAATTCCTGATTTATTAATTGAATTTATTTTTTACCAACTGCCATGTTGGCATTTAAACCAAATTTCCTAATTGTGACTCTGGACCATTGTTCCAGTGACATTACCATTAATCCAGTATGTTCCCTAAACCTTCCAAGCCTCCTCAACATATCTGGCTATCAGTGTCTCAGAAAGTTCAGTTCGTGTCAGACAGTATTTTTCAAGTCATTATGTGGGATGTGAGCATCATTGGCTGGCCAGCATTTATTGCCTATCCCCAGTTGCCCTTGTTATTTATTTCCTGTCTCTTGTTGCCTGAAGTTGTAGTCTTTTGGAATAAGAACAGGTGCCAAGTGGACTTGGACATTATCAATGGCAATCAAAGTCATCATTACCCTCAATTTCTTTTCCTCTGACTGTTTCCAGAGAGATTCACTGCATCTCTCAAGACAATCCACAAATATATTACACATGACTTGTTTAACAGAACAGAAAATGATGTGAACTTTGCTTGTGGGTATGCTGGCCAGAATGGGTGAACATTCAGGTGTGTGCAGCTCTAGCTGACAGCCCACAGGTGCAGGATTCAAGTAAAAGAACACACATAAAAATAAAGCACTTTCAGATGACTTGGGGATAGTCAACAATTACAAGAACTGTCATTCCATCAAACCATTGCTTGTAATAATGTAACTGTCAAAAGCCCGGATAGCTGATGTATTGCTTTTTTATGATGTTCATTTCAAAGCAGACTTACTGATTGGCTACTCAAAGTATGAAATACCCACTTAAGAAATGGCAAATGGTACTCATATGGAATCTGACCAATCAGTATTTGTGATTGAGCAAGAGTTGAACCTGCACAAGGAACAAGGTGCAGAACTCAAAGCCTTTCGGATAATTCTGCCCTGGTAACTATAATGGCATGTGTAGCTACTCTCATTATTGCAAAATCTGCCTGGATTCCAGCAGAGACAAAAAAACTGCAGATGCTGGAATCCAAAGTAGACCGGCAGGAGGCTGGAAAAGCATAGCAAGCCAGGCAGCATCAATGTCAATGTTTCGGGTATAACCCTTCTTCAGGAATTCTTGAAGAAGGCTTATTCACGAAATGGTGGACCTCTCCACCACCTGATGCTGCCTGGCTTCCTGTGCTCTTCCAGCCTCCAGCTTATCTACTTTGGATTCCAGCAGTCCAAAAAGCAGCTCATGTTCACATGCATGAACATGTTCCTGCTTCTCATTTTCCGAACACAAAGTAGTTCTGCAAACAACCTGTTGAATATAAGTCTGAAAGAGTTAATATTTGTTTGAGTGTGGTAAGTACCATCCACTGAGATGATGTCGTGCAGACTTTGTCCAAGTAAGTAGGAGCTGGAAGGATACAGGCCTGAGGCTAATGTATTCCCAACAGTTTCCATAATAGTGTGGGTCATATTCATGCCATCTATATAATTCAATAAACATCATATTGTTTACTCATCAGGTCTCTTGTAATTAGATGATAAAGTTTGCCATTTTGATTGCTGTCTCATTTTGAGCTTGAATATACACAATCTAGCATCCATTTCACATCCCCCAATTCTTACTGTCAATTCTTGTCTTTCTGCTCATCATAAGAAATGATATCATTTATAGGCAGTACCTAACAAAGAACATAGACAAAACAATTGAAATAAGTAATATTTATGTGTTTTAAAAATAAAACAGAAACTGTAACAATCTGACTTTATGTAACAGAGCTATATGCTCTGACTGAAACAGAGGTTAGATATACTGTTCAGATTCCTACTATGACTGTTAAGCCACTCATGGCCTTATTGTCTTGAACTTGATGCCCATGAGGACACTGCGAAAGACTGTATCTGTGGAGGGGCAAAATAAGAACTTGTCAAATATTGACTGAAGGGGGGAAACAGGTGAAAACGGGAAACATTTTGAGACAAATTCCTATTTCCAAGACCCTTTCCAATACCATCATCTTTCTCATGGTTCACCCACACGTTCCTCGTGGCAATGCTGCAGATTAGTTGGACAATGAAAGGACAAAAATATATAAGAGGTTTCATTCACAGTGTGCATGCTTCAGATAAGGATAAGCACACATCAATTTGATTGATGCATTTGATAATCCATGCAAGTGGACAGAATGGTTTCATTGCAAATGCCTGAGAAATCATTCCATTTATGCTTGAGACAGACCCCTTCAATCTGTCACCCAATCCCAACTGCATTGTGTAGTCGCATTGCCAGCTAGTATATTGAACATTCTTTGCAACTGCTCCTTTTCATCAAAAGCCCTGAGAGGTCATGTTGCGGCTGTACAGGACATTGGTTAGGTCGCTGTTGGAATATTGCGTGCAATTCTGGTCTCCTTCCTATCGGAAAGATGTTGTGAATCTTGAAAGTGTTCAGAAAAGATTTGCAAGGATGTTGCCAGGTTTGGAGGATTTGAGCTATAGGCAGAGGCTAAACAGGCTGGGGCTGTTTTCCCTGGAGCGTCAGAGGCTGAGGGGTGACCTTATAGAGGTTTACAAAATTATGAGGGTCATGGATAGGGTAAATAGGCAAGTCTTTTCCCAGGGGTCAGGGAGTCCAGAACTAGAGGGCATAGGTTTAGGATGGGAGGGGAAAGATATAAAAGAGACCTGAGGGGCAACCTTTTCACATAGAGGGTGGTACGTGTATGGAATGAGCTGCCAGAGGAAGTGGTGGAGGCTGGTAAAATTGCAACATTTAAGAGGTATTTGGATGGGTATATGAATAGTAAGGGTTTGGAGGGATATGGGCTGGGTGCTGGCAGGTGGGACTAGATTGGGTTGGGATATCTGGCCGGCATGGACCAGTTGGACTGAAGGGTTTGTTTCCATGCTGTACATCTCTATGACTCTTTTGTGTTTACTTAATGGACCTTGGCACTTTGATGTTTACTCTCCATTGTTGTCCCAATCTTCACCATTTCATCTTGCTCACTTGTGATGTGCGAGACTCCAGGTGAAAATCTATTTGTCTGATCCCTCACCAAAGAAAAAAATATTTGAGTCGGTCCACGGTCTGAGAATTATAGAATCATACAGCTATTATGTCGATGCCAGGCAACAGGATCCAACCCAATCTTACTTCCAACTGTTTGTCTGTATATTTTTAATTATTTCCCTATTACCTTTATTGAAAACCTGTCCCCAAAGTTCCCTCTGAAATATTCTCTGTTAATTTATCTTTATGTTATGAACTCCCTCAACAGTTACAAGCCTTCCTAATCACTCCATTTAAACACTAATGGAACTGTACACTTCAGTTAGGACTTCCCCCAACCATCTCTGTTCCAAAGAAAGCAAATAATACATAATATCTTTCCCCATAGCTAATATTCTCAATCGAGGTGTTATCTCATAAATTTGTGTACCTCCTTTAATCTACACATATCTTCTCTGTAGCAAGGTGACCAGAACTGTATGCAACATTCCAGTTGTGAACTGACTAGTGTTTCGTACAATTTCAGCATAACCTCTCTGGTCTGCTTCAGTCATGTGATGACTCACCATTCTGAAGGAGTGACCTCTTTTGAGAAGACACTGTGGTCCTCATGCATCACTTCCTACACAATGCTTGAAGTTCCCGTGGGTGCTTAAAGGCATAGATTTAAACTATTAAGCTAAGAATGATCATTATTATTTCACACACCATTGTCATCAACTCAACATGAGGGAACATTGTAAGCAATGTGGCTGTGATTTTTCATTCTGTCATTCGCTGTTGTGGAGGCATCTATCTCCCTTTCTTCAATAACAAGGACACTAAAATTCCATCATCATTCACTGCGTATTTCTCTGCAGCTGTCAGTGTGGGAATGGTTGGATGGCCACCTGTAGTTCTCTATCTGTCCTTTGTGTTCTGCCCTTGCTTCTTCTACAAGGAAGTAAAGAAGAGACCTGTGAGTCAGAGTAATGGAATGCATTGAACAAATAAATAGAGAATACTTGTTAAGAGTGACTATGAAGACATGACAGAACAGAAGGTTTAGCTAGTGGGTGAATGGGTCAGAGGACATTTCACAATTGGCATTTGCCTTTAATTACTTGTATTGAAATCTACTTATGTTGATTATCATCACACTTGCGCAAGCTAATTGGTCAGGGGCCTAAACATAACTTGATAGTTCAGTGACTGGGCTAAAACGTCCCAGCAGACACATAGTTTCTCATGTGCTTGTGTATTTTTATTCATCCTCCTTTCTTGCCCTCACCCCTTCATCCCACAACACCACTCCGATAACCTATGACCACCTCCTTGCTGATCCCAACACATCAACAATGTAAGATTCAGGCCAATGTTTAAGATGTGCTGCAATAATTTTAGCAATAAAGTCTTTTTGACTCTTCACCAGTGGTGGATGGCAGCATTGTGCATACAATTTGACACTTTTATATGTCTAATAAGCGATAGTAAACTCCTAAAGGACAAAATCTAGCATAGAAACCAAAATAATCTGCATCAAAAGCAGCGTAGTAGATGCCTATAGCAATCTAATTTGAATATAACCTACATTCAGTGTTAGAAAGAAGTATTCCTGAGACTGAAGATGTTCCACATGGGTTTTAGTATAAGAAATGTATTATTAAATTACATCATGTTCCCTCATGTCTATTTGTGAAGTAGCATGGAATATTATTTGTATTAAAAAAACTATATAAAGATATGATCTTATTTACTCAAGAAGCAATATTGGAGCAATAACTCCAAATACACTAGAGGTTAAGTGTGATGTAGGCTTAATTTTAAAAAAACACAATATACAACAGCATATTTTGAGACATATATAGTGCAACATTTTCATGACAATTACATTATTGAGCCATTATAAATTTCAGCCTTGTGAAAATTTTGCTAATAGGGATAATAGTACAAACCATATTAGTTTATTATAGTCCTTGGATCTGGAAAGAGTAACTCTTCTTACTTGGATAACTGTAGCAGTGGGAGTAACTAAATGTAAATATTGCTCATTTAAACCCCATTATGCATGATAAGCTGAAGATGACCTGCATTTATGTGGAGGTCATGATTTATGTTTTCTCTACATTTCCTTAATTGTAGGATGCAGCTGAGACTCACATTTCCTGTGTTCCACCTGGTCTTCAGCAGGGTGCACCTTTCAAAGGAAGACTGATACTGATAGGAAATAAATTGCTGTTGATTGCCGTACTGCAAATACAAAAAGAAAGTGGTATTTCATTTTAGAGGAGCCCAGCTTCACAGCACTAAAGGTTAACAGGAGAGAGGCTATGTTTCCATCATTGGTCAGAACCTAATCAAGATATGTACACTCAAAAAAGAGGGCCCAGATGAGTATGAAGGTCAGTGAGAAGATTTTGACAGTGGAAAATGTACCAGAAAAATATTCAATAACCTCATGCAAGTAGTCAAGGTCAGTGAATGCATCTTCAGCTGAGATCAACATCACATGTTTCTTTCATTGATTAATGTACCATGACACCACCATCCACCCAGCAGCGCTCCCAGCAGTTCAGACACAGGCTTTATAATCAATTCATCACTTTACTGTCTTGGACTCATCAATAATGCCAGCATTGCACCTACTGCTCATTGTTTCATATACCTTCAGCTATTGAACAATGGCAGCTCCATCAACCAATCATAGTACAACATTTCACACCTTTCTCCTGCTATATGCAAATGATCTAATAAGGGCCTCTTTTCTTCCAGACCTTCCTCTTTCTTCCTCTTTGGCCTTTCTGTTTCCAGGTACCCAAGAACTACTACCTGCCTGACTAAAACATTCCAGGAAGAAAGGGAGAGTAATCATACTACTCTGTTGATGAAACATCATCATATATTCACACATTTCCAACAACAGCTCAGTCTTATGTAAACTTCAAAAAGTTACAATAGAGTCAGAGTTGCATGTTCTGAGTTATTGAAACAAGTGGGCTGAAGCAAGTCGAACGGGAAAGGCTGCTATCTGCACCACCTACTCGGATAACGATGTTGTCAATGATTGGTCCTATAGAATACTCAAGATGAGAATTTTGATGGAGTACAGATACCAAAATATTTGGAGCATTGCCATATCTACCAAACAGCTTCCTGTCGCTGTCACAGAGCATGCAGGCTACACAGGATAAAAGTTCAGAGGTCATGACTTCCACAACAGAAGTTGTACCCAATTCCATTTCATCACTTGTGAAGCGACCCATCATAACACATCATATGATCCTTGCTAGCTCAAATGACACTGCAAGAGATGCAGATACCACCTAATATCTCAGCACTGCAGTGGAAACCTGGATGGAGATAATGAGATTACCACTAACAGATCTCAATGGTCAAAAGACTTGTGTGGTTTTCCAGCGATTTGTGCTCCAGCAAATTATTATGATTGCTCAGACATCATCCCGGGAGATTGATAGTGGGGTTCCATCGAGGATGCACCTGTTGCCGTCTCTGAGTGTGACTTAATTCATTAAACAAAACAAAGAACTGCGGATGCTGAAGATCTGAAACAAAAACAGAACTTGCTGGAGAAACTCAGCAGGTCTGGCAGTTCAGCACTGCTTTCTCTCCATAGATGCTGCCAGACCTGCTGAGTTGCTCCAGCAATTTCCATTTTTGCGACGCAATTCATTGTTCTAACACCATCACACATCCAATGTGCTTGCTGTTGACAGTCCTACAGCTAGTCCTGACTGCTGTTGCCCAAGTCAAGTTGGTGCAGTCTAAAGCTATGACCTCTTGGTCCAGAACTGTTTTAGAGTAAGTGGCAATTTCATTCACAGTTTACCCCCACTCAACAGACATCCAGCATGACACAGCAGCCAATGATGTACCACTGTGCAAGATCTGTTGGGCAAAGGCACCAGGAAAATAACACAAGAGAAATATACAAGAATTAATAGTTCATTTTTAATAAAATTCATGATCTGTTTTGGATAAAAATGCTATGAAAAATGGCAACCTTGAATGATGGATCTTGCCAAAAAAACCCACAACGATGGATGGTGAATAGAAAGCTGTGGAGCCATGAAACTATAGGGATTTTTCCTATAGGTAGTAGAGTCAGAACAGGATTTTGTGGACAGTCTTTCCAGCATACTGCATGATGTTCAATATGTCACCCACTGGCATCAGGAATGATCCACGCCTATAGACAACCAATGTGAGTATGATCTTTCAGCTCAGTTGACTGGACGGCTGGTTTGTGATACAGAATGATGCCAACAGTATGAGTTCAATTCCCAAACTGACTGAGGTCACCATGATGGGCTTTGCTTCTCAATATTTCACCTCATGTGAAGTGTAGTGATCCTTAGCTTAAAACACCACGAGTCTTCTTTCTCTCATGAAAGAGCAGCCCTACAGTCTGGTAAGACTATAATGACTTTAATATCTTTTCAGCTATCACCAGTCATGTCCTTCCTCTTGAGGGAATTGGCACAATTCCGTGATTACTTTCTTTTGGAACTGAGATGTCTCAGGAATTGTTCCCAACTCAGGGGGAGGAAAAAGAATTGCTCTTTGAAAAGGCATACGTGAAAATTCTTGGGGATTGCCTTTTGTATAACTCCTTCCTCCCTTTACACAGAGGTCCCTCCTTCTGTAGTCTCTGCACCTTTTCATCCAGGAATTGCCATCCATCCCCTCACCCAACCCCGCTTCCCTGAGAGATTGATCCTGTCAATGTAAACTACAGAAGGGTCTTTTTTCCCATTTTCTTTTCTGTATATATTCTTGATGATGT
This sequence comes from Chiloscyllium plagiosum, assembly GCF_004010195.1. Classification (NCBI taxonomy): domain Eukaryota; kingdom Metazoa; phylum Chordata; class Chondrichthyes; order Orectolobiformes; family Hemiscylliidae; genus Chiloscyllium; species Chiloscyllium plagiosum. The sequence continues at coordinate 30,781,459 of NC_057735.1, forward strand.
TTATTTGTTAGCTCCAATGGTGTGTGATAGTTTAGTTGTTGGATGTGTATGTGTTGATAAAGGAAAGGTGCAAATAAAGGGGAGGAATGCTATGTAGGTAGTTGAGTGTGCATTTGCTCTTTAAGAGAGCAGATCAGGTGATCTGAGTGACAGGAGCTAAAGGGGCAATGTGGAGCTCAGAAGATGCATAGTATTCCCTGTTCAAATTTCCCCTCTGTCTATCTCGTTCTATGTTGATTCAAGTGAACCACAAACTCAACTGGAAGATTATAAGTCCCAGTACCAGTTCAACCAGTATATGTAGAATAGTCATCAAGAATCTAACAAGAAGGCTGAAGAACATTATGAAGACTTATCTTAATGAAGGAACAAATTGGCAAGTGTATGGAATATGCAAATAGTTCTTGCTCTTCACAGCGTATTGCTGTGTTTCTTTTTTAATTATTTTCAGTAATTCATTCTTTAACTTGTGTACATGTAATTCCTTTCTGCAACAGTTTAATCTAGTTGCCAATCTATTTATGATTGATTAAAAAAGGCGTGAAAGAATTTTATTGAAGCACAGTAAGCATTATCTTATCAGAGGACACTGAGCTACTTAAATGATGGTGGACAATGATGATGAAGGAGGAACTTGCATTTATTTAATAACACTTCATGTCCTCTGACCATCTCAAAACATACCACAAACAGGAGACTCCTTTTGAAATGTTACCATAATTGTTATATAGTTAAATACAGCAGTTAATTTGCACATCATGTCCCATACTTGGCAATAACCATAAAATCTGATTTTTGAAATCTTGATTCAGGATGCAGCATGGACTAAGAACACCAATCAAACTCATTGAAAACATTCCCTTTCCCATTTCTCATTTGACAGTTACCCATTGCTTCAATTTTCCTTTTACTCTTACACTCAATGTATATACTTAACCTACTTCAAACCCTATTGCATGCAACAAGAAAAGACAAATGGGAATGGAAAAACAATCAAAGTCTGCCAACAAGCAGCTAAGGTATTAAGGATCAGATGGAAATCTTCCATTGACTGGAGTCACACCTGACCAAGGGGAAAGTGCTATGATTTTTGGAGGAAGTGAGAACTGCAGATGCTGGAGATCAGAGTTGAGAGTGTGATGCTAGAAAAGCACAGCAAGTCAGGCAGCATTCAAGGAGCTGGAGAATCGACATTTCAGGCATAAATTTTGGAGGTCAAGAAATATCACAGCCCCAGCTATCAGTCCCTTCGACCAGTATTAGCTCTCTTATCAATGACTGTTCTTTCATTACAGGGTTAAGAATGAGTTGATTTGTTGGTGATCACAAAACAATGGTCTGCCTTTATATTGTGCCTATAGCATAGAGAAACAACCCGTTGCACATTACAGAACTTAATCAGACAAAAATCAATGTTGATGTAAAGAAGGAGAAATTAGGATGGATGATATTGGTTAAGTAAATTTGTCTGAAGGACAATCTTAAAGATGGAAAGGGAGGAACAGAGGTTTCGTCAGCAGATTTAAAAAGAGAAACAGGGCCTAGACCCCTGATTTCAGAGAATCAGAGGTAAGACATGAAGAGTGGATGAGAAGTTTTAGATTGAAAGATTGGGACATGAGGAATCAATGTAAGTCACTGAGTGCAGATTTGATGGGCATGCGATAGGATGTGGGCAATCAAGTTTTGGATGAAGTAACTGCTGTTTATAATAAGTAGAACATCAGATCAGAAGCTCAGCTGTGGAATAAATAGCATGGTGATAATGTGACTGATCTGATGTAAACAGTGACAGTGACCAGGGAAGAGAATACAAAAGGTGGCAAAGGGACCAAATTTCTGAGAAAGAGTGAAGAGTAAAAAGGCTATGGAAGATTGACAATGATGGTAGAAAGACAGAGCTCAGCATCATCTATGTAGATGTAGAACTTGATCCCACACCTCCGAATAGCAAGTGCAACATTTTAATACAGATAGGAGAGGACCAAATTCTGAGGCAACTTCATAAGTAGCAATGTTGGGAGAAGAACCTATTGCTAAAGATCCTCTAGTTACAAATAGACAGACTCTGCGATTTTGCCTCAATCAGAACTGCTTCATTACTGAAGCAGCCCCTAGAGTCTGGAGAGGGACCTGTACGACATTCAGACCTGTATGGGGAGGAGTAGTAAGGCCATTGGGCTCATAACCCAAAGGTGCAGACTAATGTTCTGGCTTAAAGTATCACAGTAGCTGATATTGAAAAACGTATTCCATTGATGGATGAACCTTGAATTGAAATTTATCTCAGTACTGGTGACCATGAAAACCTTATCAAATGTCATGAAAACCCATCTGCTTCACTATGTCCTTTAAAGAATGAAATCTGTTATCCTTGTATTCTCTGATCTACATGACAGTCCAACTCACAGCAGTGTGGTTGACTCTTAAATGCTTTCTGAAATGTTCCAGTGAACTGTTAAGTTCAATGGCAACTGGAGATGAGCAACAAATGTTGACCTCATCAGTGATACACATCCCATGAAAAAATTAAAAAGCCAATTTTATAGAAAATATGTGTTAGGCAATAAACATCTCTAAGAAAAAATCTTAGGCCCAGTCACTTCTAGGAATGCTCAATTGCTAAGTCCATATTCATTAATGATAAATATATCTGGATGAACAATTTACATACTATGGCTACTAAAATAGGGTACAAAATAAAAACTGAAAGAACTGTGGATGTTGAAAATCAGAAAGACAAACAGAAATTGCTAGAAAAACTCAGCAGGTCAGGCACCTTCGGTGGACAGAAATCAGAGTTAACGTTTTGAGTTGAGAGACCCTTCCTCAGTCCTCTCCATCTCTCTCTCTGTGAATGAAAAAGGGAAAAAAACTGAGAGACTTTAAAGAAAGAATTCTAATACAGGAACGGACCTAGGTCCACCTGATTGATGATCGAAATAATGTTCATCACTCTATGGACAACGTTGTCTCATTATTGCTAAAATTGAAATAAATAACTCTCCACCTTTGTGATTTGGACTTTGGTCTCCCTATCTAGATATTGCAAGAATTAACAAAAATCAAGTTTATAGAATTAGCAAATAAATTAGAGAAGGAATTGTCTGCCAGATAAATGTTCATATGTTCCACCCATAATATTGCGTCAAACTGTCCGCTGCTTCATTTGTGAATGAATATGTGTGCATTTGGAATTGCAATGGGGATGGCTTAAGATAGATAGTAGACAATCAGTAATCCATTTTTTCCCCCATTTCTTATGGAACAAGTTTGTTTACAATAAACAAGGTTATTTTCCTATTAATGTTAATAAATCTTGTGTGAATTACTTTCATCAAATTGGTGGTTTATTTGGGAACTTACACATTTGTGAAGGCTTGTAGAATAATGGAGCTCAGTTATCAGTGTGATTTTCCCAAATGAGTCAAGAAAATGCAAATGTATCAATGTTCTTTGATTGTTAATATGCAAAGACCTGGAATGTCCAGGAGCAACACTACTCCAGCAACGTAACAGTTTAAAAATGGTCCAGCACTTTCTCCAGACTTCGGGGTGAGCAATAAATGTGGCTTCACATGTAACCTGAGGACAACTTTCTTTTAGAAGTGATTCAGATTATTAATAACCAATGGTACATAAGATATATAATTTACCTCACTGTTGCATGGTGAGTGACAAGTTGCCATTTAGATTCTTATTCACAATTCATCAGACATTTTTCTCACTAAGCCAAAGATATGACCTTTTATTGAGTCAGATTGTGTGCCATAATTTGTGATATTGTTATATGTACACAATGTTAAAATTGCTTTGGGATGTTTTACAATAAAGCAGTATCTAAACATACATTATCATAATTCAAGCAATGATAAGTAAAAACAAATCTCTTGCCTCATTTGTTATGCAGGCTACATTATAAGTTATTCATTGATAAGGTTTTACGTTTGAATGTATTCATCTGTAACACATAAGCAAAGTATAAAGACCTTCCGTTCATATTGTATTCCAAAAAAAAGCATGTCTAATTTTAAGTATCTAGAGATTCACAAGTGAGCTATTTGATCTTGGCAACTGTGCAGTAAAGTGTTAGTTTTGGGATGTAGTTGCTGGCAGCTGGTAACAATACAAAATTTCAAATATGAGCACAGGACTAAAAAAAACCCAGTTATGTCGATAAGCTGAAGTGTCCCGTCAAGCTTTAATTATTTGCATTGGAGGATAAACTTCTGAAGAGAAATTGCTGTTTAATGACACACGTTTGGCTTCTTCATGCTTCCATGGAAATGTCTGTACAAAATAAATGTGGTGTGTCTACTTAATGCAGATGTTTGATAGTCTTACATCAATAAAAGGGAATCTGGCAGTGAAAAGTTTTTACAAAGTGCAGAGGAACTCTATTTACATGAATAGAGACAATTTATCACAATGGTGCTTCAAGGAAAACATAATACATAACTCTGAAATTGTGAAGATGGACAAAGCTCAATCTTATTTTATGATTTTTAACGAGGTGAGTTCATATCCATTATTCTCAATATTGGATCATCATTCAATTACTCATTGTACTAAACCATGGCAGAGAGACATTCTTGACACAAATCTATGACCACATCACCCTTATCTGGAAAGAAGAGAGCATGCCAGGAGATCTCGTATATGCTGAAAATGTGTCGATCTTCAAGAAATGAGACATGTCCGACTATGGAAATTACAGGGGGATTTCCCAACTATCACTGTGACAATCTTTGTCAACTGCCTCCTCTCGGTTGTTGAAGAATCCTTGAGAAATCCAAGAACAGTGCAGGGAACAGAACTAACCTCTGTGCATAGTCTTATTCAATCTCACAAAAGCTTTAACTCTGTCAACCATGAAGGTTTGTGGAAAATCCTCTTCAAATTTGTCACAATTCTCCTGCTTCATAATGACATGCAAATGGCGATCCTCACCAATGGATCCAGCACAGATGCAATATGAGTGCAAACTGGATCAAGTAGGGCTATATGATCATACCAATGCTCTTGGTATAAGGATATATGAGCTAGGAGCAAGTGTAGGCCATCCATAAGATCATTGCTAACCTTTTCATGAACTCAGGTCCAGTTATTCGCACACTCACCAAAATCCAAAATTCCCTACTGTTTAAAAATCTATCTGTCTTTGCTTTAAATATAATTAAATTCCCTACAGTGTGGAAACAGGCCCTTCGGCCCAACCGGTTCACACCGACCCTCTGAACAGTAATCCACCCAGACCCATTTCCCTCTGACTAATGCACCTAACACTATGGGCAATTTAGCATGGCCAATTCACCTGACCTGCACATCTTTGGACTGTGGGAGGAAACCGGAGCACCCGCAGGAAAGCCACGCAGACATGGGGAGAATGTGCAAACTGCACACGGACAGTCACCCGAGGCTGGAATTGAACCTGGGACCCTGGTGCTGTGAGGCAGCAGTGCTAACCACCGAGCCACTGTGCCGCACTGTGAGGTAGCCTCAACTGCTTCACTGGGCAGGAAATTCACAGATTCACAACCCTCTGAGTGAAGGAGTTCCTTCTCAATTCAGTCCTAAGTCTCCCCCTTATTTTGTTTCTATGACCCCTAGTTCCAATTTCACTCTTCTCCATCTTCATTGCTATGACAATCTATCCCATCTCCATAAAGCTCCTGGCTGGACTGGAACTAACCAACAGCACAAGCAGGAAACTGTTCAACCTTCACCTCCAGTCTGAGATCATCCCAAATTGAGCTGCAGTACACAGATGATGCCTGTGTGTGCAAACACTCACCTATTGATGCCTTTACTGAGACATATAAGGGAATGGCCTCCATCTAAACATCTGAAAAACAAAGGTTCTCTACTAGCCCACTCCTACCACATAACACAGCCTCCACCAACCATCAAAATCCATGGCGAGCCTCTGGACAATGCAAATCGTTTTCCATGCCTTGGCAGCCTCCTCTCAGTGCGAGCAGACATTGACAACAAAGTCCAACATTGACTCTAATTTTCCAGTGCAGCGTTCAGACATACTTGAAGTCTGAGACCACAAACACAGCACCAAGCTCATGGTCTACAAAGCGGCCATGCTCTCTACCCTCCTGTAAGATTCATAAATGTGGAGCGTGTACAACAGACACTTCAAATCCCTGGAGGGCTACCACCAGTGTTGCCTTTGTAAAATCCTGAAAATCTACTGGCAAGATCAGTGTATTTGCATGAGCATCCTCTCTCAGGCTAATAGTCCTTTTATCAAGTCCTTTGGTCATGGGCAGGCCACATTTTCCACATGCTTAAAACAGACTCCTCAGCAAATATACCCCTGTGAGGTCTACTGTGGTAAGCCATCACTCGGAGGGCAGAGAGGACCGATACAAGGACGCCCTGAAAGCCTCTCTAAGCAGGTGCAACATTCTCACTGACACATGGAAATTGCTCACCCTAGAACACACAAACTGGTGAAGAAGAATCTGTGAAAGCACAAACCATTTCCAGAGGCCAAGGATAAGCAGCAGAAAGATCACACAGAATCCAGAGGGTCCCACCCAGCCCTTCCCCCTCAAACACCTCTTGCCTCTCCTGCAGCTCTAGGATTGGACTATTCAGCCACGACAGAACCCATCTCCTGGAGTAGAAACAAGCGATTATCGACCCTGAGGGACTGCCAAAACAGAAGAGAAAATGATTATTATCACAATCACAAATACCACTGTATCTTTTACAAATTTCTTCAAGAACAGATAAACCCCATAAAGTACAATTAATCATTTACATTTGTTTTAGTAATACAATCTTCATTTTCATTCTTCTTCATTTCTTTTCAGATGTATCACTTTATTCCACCCATTGATTTAAGTAATGTTTTGGGACGTGAATGATGAGTTGTGATTCTGTTCAGAATTTTAAAACTTATGTTGTTTTTCATCACTGAAGAATACATAAAATATCCTGAGTGATGGGTCCCTATAATAGGTCTTGTCATCTCTGAGTGAGCAAAAGGCAAGAGAAAATGCTTCCTGTCCCTGATTGCTATGCTGGGAAGTGTGCTTGTGGATATCTCATGACAACAGGAAGACTTAAACATGTTTCTGAATAGCATGAATAGATTGACACATAAAGAACATCTGATGCAAAGATTTAGATTGTTACTGAATCCATTGTACTGCACAATGGACAGACCCAGTGCATTCAGAATGAAAGAGAAAAAAAGAGTGGAAGAAAGAAGAGGATCAAATTATTGTCTTGAAATAATATAATTCTTTTATTTTATTTAAATATTGCATACTCTAAAGATTGTCAGTAGAATGTTAATTATATTATTGAGACATCAGGATACACAGGTGAAGGACCTTGATTGATTAAACATCTTGAGGACATGTAAATCCAACAGGTGCACCTTTTTGTCTACATCTGTTTGGGATTACAGAGTGTATCCAAGCAGTTCTTTTGGATTCAGTTAAATGTAGTTAAGAGAAGACTTAGCAACAGCAATTTGCTTAAATAAGAACGTTTGCTAAATAAATAAAAAGAATGAAAAAGAGGGGAAAATAACAACGGGCCGGATGCCCTTCTGCCCGTCGGGCACCCCTCGATTGATGGCTGGTCTGGAAGCTTAGCTCATTCCTGGCACGGTTCATGATCCCAGTCCGAGGCAAAGTCCAACGACTTGGAACAAAACTCTCTCTTATGCAGTGTAACAAACAACACAGAAAATTGAGTACAGAAAAACACATTGATTGTGCCAGCTCCAGCATGTACAAGAATATTCGCAGGACTCATTCAGTGTCTGCAGTGTCAACTATCATCATCAATTTCAGCCCTTTAGCCCATCCTGTACAACATCTGGCATCCTTAAAGTGAGAGCTTGTGGTGCCTACATGTACACTTGAGACTTTCTGCAAATGCTGAGCATCACCTGAACCCAAATGATAATTTGTTAAATTTGTTAAGTTTCCATTTAACTTTTGACTTTAGATTTATTGCCCCTTTTAAGGAGCTGTCAATTGGGTAATTTGCTTATTAATTTATTTGATTTAATTAAAAGAGATTAAAGGACAGAATGAAAGTGCTGGAGAAAGGTCTGGCAGCAATCGTGGTGAGAAAAACAGAGTTGACATTTTGCACCCTTCATCAGAGCAGAATGTGAACTGGCATTAGCCTCCAAAACAACATTTTAATTTATAATAGAAATTTCTTAAAAGCTTTGTTTTTTATTATTAGTCTTTTAAATTTGTTAAATAATTAATTTGGTTTGATGAAAAGTGTTTGAAGAATGATTGCTGGAACACTAATATTGCATTCTGCAAATAAATTTAGCATTAAGTGAAAGGATTGTCACCTGATCTACTTCACTATTTGGTTTTGGAACTATTTAATGAATATCATGGATATTTTGCTCAGTGTTTCTTGCAGTTATGTAGAATACTGATATCTACCACTAAATAATCATAGTAGAGCTATGAGCATATTGTCTGAAAGCACTCAAGAGTCATGAGTGTGTTGCTGGAAAAACACAGCAGGTCAGGCGGCATCCAAGGAGAAGGAGTATCGACATTTTGGGCATAAGCCCTTCATCCTGAAACATCGATACTTCTGCTCCTTGGATGCTGCCTGATCTGCTGTGCTTTGCCAGCACCACACTCTCGACTCTGATCTCCAGCATCTGCAGTCCTCACTTTCTTCTCCCTGAAAGCACTCAGGAGTTAAGGTATTTCTTACAGCTATTCACTGACTGTAGGTTGTCAGGCAGAAGTAACACTCAGGCAGCGTCCTTTAAATGTTTACAGAGATCTTGTTTATTTGGCCTGTCAATATAATGATTCAATAGTGTGGGTTGTACTGTAGAAAGAAATAAACTACTTACAGTTTCAATCAGATTTGGGTGTGTTTCTTCTTTCAGTTATATTCTGTGTTTAAGCTTGATGCCAACCTAGATAAACAGTAAATAATTTCACAACAAATGAATATATAAAGATATGACTCAGAGATGTTTTTTTTAGTTCAAAATGACAAGAAAAAAACATTTATTGTATTGGAAAGGACATAATGTTATGTTTCCCGCATAGGTATTTCAAACCAATTCTATAAATCGAATTTGGATGCTATCATAAGTCAAAGACCAAGATATTGAAATGAAACAGAAAATACAGGAGACAATCAGCAGGTATGGTAGTTTCTGTGGAGTAAGAAACCAAATTAGTAGTTAGAATTTTATCTGCAAATGATAAATCCCAGCCACAGTTAAATGTGCATCCAGAGTCTGGGTGAGCATGCAGTGGGACGTCTTTCTGGTGGCAGACTCTTCATCCAATTAAGGCTTGCAGGTTGGCTTTACACACTGCACAGAGAGATGGCTGCAGCTGAGATTACAAGCAGAACAATAGAGCATTTCCACTGTGATGCAATCTCTCAGAGGATGAAGGAAAAATCACTTTTCTGCTAGGGCCAGGAAGGCAGAGCTAAATAGCTAGTGGAGAAGCAATTCCAGTGTGAGAACTTGACCATACATGTGACCTTTGCCAACTGAGACCCCTCCTTGGTATATGATGCATTCAGTTGTTGTGCCCCAAATTGTCCCACCATGGGATCCAGAACATGCTGTTAACCATCTACTCACACTGTAGGGGAAATGTCAATGTTCTGGGAAAATCAACCTCAGTTAATTAAACTTTTAATTATTGAAGTTAGCTACCCAGGCCACTAAAATTCTCGACCTGAGAGGACAACTTAATGGCAAGATTACAACAGGGTGTCAAACACTGAATTTAACCACAGCCCCATTTCTACATTGTCACTCAAACAACAGCAATATTGCATACAATATTTGGACAAAATGGTAAGGAAGAGGATGATAGGTGTGAGGAAAAAGTAATACAATCCTGAGTAAATCTTGCTTCACCAAATTTATTGAAGTTTTTTAACCAATAAAAGAGGGAGTAGAGAATGGTATTCCAGATGGGTTCATTTAGAAGACCATAAGACCAGTGGACCATAAGGCATAGGAGCAGAAATTAAGGTATTCAGCCTATCGAGTCTGCTCCATCATTCAATAATGGTTGATAAATTTCTCAACTCCTTTCTCCTGCTTTCTCCCCATAACTCTTAATCCCGTTGACAATCAAGAACATATCTATCTTCAGCTTAAATATACTCAATGACCTAGCTTCCAAGCCTTCTATGGCAGTGAATTCCATAGATTCACCACTCTCTGGAGAAGAAGTTTCTCCTTATCTCCGTTCTAAAAGGTCTTTCCTTTACACTAACTTTGTGTCCTCAGGTCCTAGTCTTTCCTACCAATGGAAACATCTTCCTAATATCCACTCTGTTCAGACCATTCAGTATTCTGTAAGTTTCTATTAGATTCCCCGGCATCCTTGTAAACTTCATCAAGTGTAGATCCAGAGTCTTCAGTGTTCCTCATATGTTAAGCCTTTCATTCCTGGGAGCATTCTTGTGAGCCTCTTCTGAATATGCTCAGACCCAGTACATCCTTCTTGAGGTATGGGGCCCAGAACTGCATGCAATATTCCAAATGTGGTCTGACCAGAGCCTTTCACCCCAGAAGTACATCCCTGCTTTTATATTCAAGTCTCCTCAAAATAAATGCCAACATTGCATTTGCCTTCCTAACTACTGACTCACCTATTTTTTAAAAAGCTTTCAGTAAGAATTCCCATAATAGTCTAATGAATAAGGTCAGAAAGTGTGCAGTGAGGAGCCAAGTCACAGAATGATTTATCAGTTGGCTTCTTGGACAGAAAGCCAAAAGTGGAGGTAAAGTCCCAGCAGAAGGTACAAAGTGATGCTCCCCCAGGGAGTAGAGCTGTCCACAATTGACTTTAACAACTTGGAATTTGGCATCAAAATTACAGTAATATCAAACCCAAAAAGGCTAAATGAAATTATTACTAAATACTGACTATTCAGACAAATATGGAGTATTCCAATGTTAAAAAGATTATTGATCAAGTTTACCAAGTATCATCCAAAGACAGCATCTCCAACAATGGAATAACTCCTCTAAGTTGCTTTCACAGTAATATTACTTTTCCATCTGTTTTGAAGAAATCATTATATTGTATGTTGAAGCCCGACCTTTAGATAGCAGCAAGAATATTGTAAAATTGCACTAACCATGGTCATTATTACATTGACACAGGGATGCATATCTTAGACAATAAATCCACGGTTTTCTGTGACCCACGTATAAGCTGAAGCTTTAATATGTCTTAGGCTGAAATTTTAACTACAATGATTAGCAATTGGTTGAGCCTTGAAAAGATGATTGATAAAATATCTCAAAAGTCCAGTGATGTGTGTGGAAATACTTGATCTAATTTTAAAGTTAATTTTAATTTAAATTTCCAAAACACTATATTTCTAGAATGCTTTCTGCTAACAAAAAAATACCTTTGCTTGTTAAAGGTAACATAGTTTCAGGATTGTCTATACCGTGGGACTTAACTGTCTTGTCTTCTCAAGTGGAACAGTTACATTTGAACAAAAGCTTTTAAAGAGTTGTTTATTTCCTTCATAAGGGAACATGTATGACAAACTAACAGCTACCAGCAGCTCCTCAACTGATTGTCTGACCAATTTATGAACCCTTTGCCTTTACAATCACACCAGGAAACTAATGAATCTGCAGTTTTATCCTGTTCATAGTTCTAATTATATATATTTACTAAAAGATCTTGATGAAAAAAACCTAAACATTAAACTTTCTGAAACCATAAAAAACTTACCAGAAATAAAAAAAAGTTCAAAAGCCTTGTCATTCTTTGATGTGCAGCAAAAATTCTTAGAATTTTCTATTACTGTTAGCTGTTCTTAGATAAACTCAAAGCTATTCTAGATTTGTACTGAGGTGAAAAATGGCACAGTAATTCAAGCTGAAAACTTAAGTTATATATATATATATTTATAAGCCACATGATGTCAAACAAGGAAAAGTTACTATGGCCACAGTTCTTTGAAAGCTGCTTTTACAGCAAAAGATCTACCCCCAAATACTTTTCCTTTCCAAGCATTCTCACACTATTTTGAATTCGCAGGGAAGCGTATTCCCAATTGACCATGAAGTTCTATTTTTAGAGGCTGCTGAGAACTTTTAATACTTCCTATTGAATTATCTTCATGTTCAGAAAAGGTAGAATAATGCTATTTATACTATACATTAAGGACAAGATCTTAAGTAGCAGAGTGCTGTGCCTTTGTTGATGTGCTTCAATACCAGTCAGTCTGAAACAAGCCTGGGATACAACAACAATATGCTAACTTGATATCATGGCCAACAATATATAGTCTCACGCAGCTACAGGTTTAACTGCATATTTAGAATGATTTTCAACTACCATGTAGAACCACTGACTCCCTGATGTTTTTCACATGTGTGAATACTGATTAGAACCCTCATGAAATTTTAATCGTTTAGCACAGTCAGTGGTACTTGCTGTACTGTGCATCAATTCTTCCCAGCTACAAAGATTTTAACACCTAAATCTGGTTGTATGATGATCTGAAAGCAGCAAAGCAAGTAGTAAAGAAAGAATAACTAGTTTTCACTTACATATGCAGCACAATAAAATTCACATACATTCTAAAGCCTAGCTTAGCCAAATTGCAGAGATACCACTGAGTCTTTAAAATGACAGGAGAGATCCAGATTTGGAAGTTGCTTCCCCATTTCCAACAAATCTTATTTTTGGCTGTATGGGAAAGGGGGGCAAGCATGACTCACATTTGAAGGAAACCAGCAATGCTTCTTATATACAGTGCTGAGTTCAAACTGTTATACCTTATTGGGATAGTATCACTGAAACTCTAATCCCACTATTCTTGGAGTCATCACAAAAGTTAAATATTCTGAAAAGTGTGTAGAATTCCCCATTTACCTGTCTTTTAGACCCAGGTTGACAGAAAACATGAATCAGCTTTCTGTACTTAACTAAAGTAATTTATTATTAGAAGTAAATAGAATCTGACTAGAGATAAACAATTATGAACCACAGACATAAAACTCTATTAGTTAAAACTAACCGCCTTATAAGCTCCCTTTCAACTTTCATATACATATACACACATGGTTTTGTGGATGGAATGGAAGACGAGAAAGGCTGTTCAATGATCCTGTTGACTGAGTTTGCTGAGATAGGTTGTCAGGACTCATTGTTCCCTGATTCACCTTCTCCCAGTATTTTCACTTGCTTGTCTCTACCTTACTAGTTAAGACCCTTAACTTTCAGCAACTGTTGTGGGGAGGAAGAAACTGGCGATCTTCAGACATATGATGGTTTCTATTGTAGAACATAAACTGCTGTTTCTCTTCTAGAGGTATGATGGTTTCAGCTAAGACATTCACATCCCCAAGCTGTTAAGATACTTGGGAAACAATCGCATTTTGTTGGCAGGCATACATTTTCATCAAGAGCCAGTCACTAGTCAACAGAACAATCAAATACTTGATTCCTGCCAAATCTCTGCTCGCACAAACCTCTTGGCTCTAGCTTATCTGCAAACGTGGCTTTCATTACTGCATTTATAATGAGTGTCAGATAATGTTCATTTAAAACTGCAGCAATCCTTCTACAAACCTTGCTTTTTCCTTAAAACAGTGATTTCCCCTTTTCAATTCTTATACTGACTCCCATCAATATCATTGTCCAATCTTGCTTCACCCCTTTGAAATATGACCTAAGTTGAATGTTAATCACACTGAAATAAATTATCAACAATACACTGAACGAAATATCCTATGTGTAAACTGAATACCATCAGCTTCAGATCTGTACAACATTCACAAAAACATTAAAATATAGAACATAGAACATAGTACATAGAACGTTACAGTGCAGGACAGGCCCTTCAGCCCTCGATGTTGTACTGACCTACAAAATTAATCTGATGCCCATCTAAACTACACCATTCCATTATTATCTATATGTATGCCCAATGCCAATTTAAATGTCCTTAATGTTGTTGAGTCTACTACTGTTGCAGGCAGGCCGTTCCATGCCCCTACTACTCTCTAAATAAAGAAACTACCCCTAATATGTGTCCTAAATCTATTTCCACTCAGTTTAAAGCTATGTCTCCTCATGTCAGCCTTCACTGTCTGAGGAAAAGGCTCTCATTGTCCACCCTATCCAATCTGTGGGCGGCACGGTGGCCCAGTGGTTAGCACTGCTGCCTCACAGCGCCAGAGATCTGGGTTCAATTCCCGCCTCAGGTGACTGACTGTGTGGAGTTTGCATGTTCTCCCCGTGTCTGCGTGGGTTTCCTCCGGGTGCTCCGGTTTCCTCCCACAGTCCAAAGATGTGCAGGTCAGGTGAATTGGCCATACTAAATTGCCCATAGTGTTAGGTAAGGGGTAAATGTAAGGGTATGGATGGGTTGCACTTCAGCAGGTCGGTGTGGACTTGTTGGGCCAAAGGGCCTGTTTCCACACTGTAATCTAATCTAATCTAATCTAATCCTCTGATTATCTTATACGTCTCAATTAAGTCACCTCTCAACCTTCCTCCCTCCAATGAAAACAGCCTCAGTTCCCTCGGCCTTTCCTTGTAAGACCTTCCTTCCATATCAGCCAGCATCCTAGCAAATCTGGTCTGAACCCTTTCCAAAGCTTCCACATCCTTCTGATAATGCAGTGACCAGAACTGCAAGCAATGCTCCAGGTGTGGCCTCACCAGTGTCTTGTACAGCTGAAGCATGACCTCATGGCTCAGAAACTCAAACCCCAATCCAACAAATACCAACACATTATATGCCTTCTTAACAACCCTATCAACCAAGGTGGCAACTTTCAGGGATTTATACACCTGGACACTGAGCTCTCTCTGTTTATCTATACTGTCAAAAATTTACCATTAGCCCAGCACATTGCATTCCTGTTACTTCTTCCAAAGTGAACTACTTCACACGTTTCTGCATTAAACTCCATTTGCCACTTCTCAGCCCAGCTCTGCATCTTCTCTATGTTCCTCTGTAACCCACAACATCCTTCGACATTATACACAACACTGCCTACCTTAAAGTCATCTGCAAAAGTAATCTAATCCATTCTTTTACACCCACCCCCAGATCACTTATGAAAATGACAAACAGCAGTGGCCCCAAAACAGATCTTTGCAGCACACCATTGGTAACTGAGCTCCAGGAAGAACATTTCCCATCAACCAGCACCCTCTGTCTTTTCTCGGCTAGCCAATTTCTGATCCAAACTGCTAAATCACCTTCATACTGAAACTCCTTATTTTGTGTAATAGCCTACCGTGCGGAACCTTATCAAATGCTTTACTGAAGTTCATATGCACCACATCAACCGCCTTACCTTCATCCGTCTGTTTTGTCACCTTCTCGAAGAACTCAATAAGGTTAGTAAGGCACAACCTACCTTTCACAAAACCGTGTTGACTATCCCTAATCAAATTATTCCTTTCCAGATGATGATGATCGCTTCCTAATTTTTCACATGAACTGCACACTTTGTCTTTAACAGGACTTCCATGACTCAAATATACAATAGCAGAGTTCCAACAGTAATCATGAATCATTATTTTTGGAAGGATATTCAGAGGGACCACTTCCATTTACACTGTAAATTACCAATTGTTCAGTTTTCAATTGACTAGAATACTTGCTTAACTGAATGTATCCACTGTCAGTTTTGCAAATGACTTACAGAAAAGCTGTAAGCTTATTTTATAAATTTTAAAATCCAAACTTTCTGAATTATTAGCATAACAAATTTGTGTCTTAGTCTCTTTGTACAAATCTCTGTACTAATCTAACGTGCAAGCATTTTAATTAACTTGACAACCACCAAACTTATGATTACAGATCCTATGTTACGGCTTTTTAGTGAACTATAAAATTTCTTCTAACTTGGTCTTGCAATTAAACAATGGCATTCAACTCCAACTATATTAATGCATTTCTGTCAAACTTATTTTTTCAGCAGACATATTAAGTTGTTTTATTTGAAATTTATTTGATATTTAGTTTTTGAGTATCATTTATTTGTGATGTTCTGCCTTGGCACATTGTCTATTGTTGTTTCATTTTGTAGACAAGCAGAAGGATGGAAGAACAGAACAAGCCAGACAGCATCAGGAGGTGGAGAAGTCGATGTTTCGGGTGTAACCCTTCTTCAGGACAGGGTGTGGGTGTGGGGGGAGCTGCAGATAAAGGGAGTGGTGGAGGAAAGGTGGTGAAATGGGGATAGGTGAAGGACATGGGTCTGGAAGTTTCTGATAAAGAATTCTTGGTGAGTTGCTGCAATGCATCCTGAGAATGGATTTTTTTAATTCAGTGAATGGGGTGGAAATCAAATATACTGCTTTATTCCAGAAACATGGGACACCAGGAGTGCTCTGAGAGCTGTACATGCCCATGAAGGTAGAGAGTAGTCCATCAAAGAGTGGTTGGGAATGAAAAGGTAAGCTACTCACTAAGGAATGTCCAGCCTGTGGTCTTTGTTAGTAGCTAAATCATTTATGTGCCTTCGACCAGTTTTGTTTTGGTCAATTGTGTCCACACAATGATGTTTGTGGGAGTGGGAGAGTATAGAATGATGAGGTGAGCGAAGAGGTGCTGGATAAAAGGGAATGATAAGGTGCAGAACATCAAGAAAAGTAGGCTATTAGTAGGCTATTCTTCCTCTTGTTGGGGATGGTCATTGTTTGGCATTATGATACCTGTAACCTTAATGCATGTTGCAGCTGATGCATATAATGTCAACTTATTTCATTACCAGAGGAATTGGAATTGGAATGACAAAACATGGGAACGTTTATGTTTCAACTGTTGACAGAAATAAATGTATTTTCAACCAAAGTTTGAAGTCTCTATGCCTCTTGTTTAAATAGCCTTCCTGAAGCTCTTCCAGGAAGCTACTGTCAAAAATTTCTGTGCTATAGCTATTTAAATTCAGCAACTTCTACATTTTGCAGCTGTTGTTAATGTAGTCATACGGATTCCAGATATTTTATCTTAGTGTGTAAAAACACCACAATGAATTATGGATGAAAGACAAAGTCATGGAGAGTCTTTGGATATTCCAGGGAAAACTCTTCAGTGCCTGTTTATGAAGTCAATACTAAACATGATTCAGTTATTATTTTGCTGTAGGTGAAGTGGAATAATGCAAGCTAATCATGCAGAGAAACAATATTATTTGATAAGTGATCAATAACACCAGTCACAGTGAAGTATAAAGCAGATTTACTACACAGCTTCTGCAGTGCAATGTTTAATTAATATACTAAATTTGCAGTTTGTTATCTCGTCACTGCAGCTTCAATGCAGATATCATGCTGATGCAATGTAAGAAAACTGCTGGCTGAAGATGTAGCATTCATTCAAGTGATCAATTTTAGACCTGGTTCATAAATTTAAAAATCAATCATAGCTTGAAACTAAGGTTTAGAACACATTAAACAGAAAACAAAAAATAATCTCAGGAAATATTTATGTGGATATAATGCAGGCACATTAAATTACCCATTAAGATTGATTATTTTATAACTATTCAAATGAGGACTTCGAGTGATAATATATGTCACAGTAAGACTTTTCAACTTATTCAGCTTTTCCATAATGAGTTTTACTTTAAATAAATTTCCAGTTCCCTGTGTGCATTATTCATGCATAGGCTGGTTAGATAACATACAGTGTAAAAATATGATTCTGTATTTATAAGAGGAGAAAGTGAGCACTGTAGATGCTGGAGATCAGAGCTGAAAATGTGTTGCTGGAAAAGCGCAGCAGGTCAGGCAGCATCCAAGGACTGCCCGAAACATCGATTCTCCTGCTCCTTGGATGCTGCCTGACCTGCTGCGCTTTTCCAGCAACACATTTTCAGCTCTGTATTTATAAGGCATGAATACATAACACATGCAGATTGTGTATAAGGGCAAGGTTTTATAAGGCAGTTACGTTTTGGAACTGTGTCCTTTAAGTTAGGATAGAAAGGAGCTGTCAGGCCAAGTGGACCTGCCAAGGTAAGTAGCATTCTACCAATTTGATGTGATTGATTCCCATTGCCATGGAAATAAGCTTTGAGAGTAAAAAACCATAAGAAGACTGTAAGTAACTACAGAAGGTTGTATGCACAGCACAGGCCATCAGGGAAGCCAACCTTCCATCTGTGGATTCCATTTACACTGCTCATTCCCAAGGAAAGGCTGCCAACACCATCAAAGTGTAACAACTGAGGAATGGGTTCTCTAACTTCAAATATTGCTGATGTTGTTAATGTCGATTGTAGCACACACCCTGTGTGATGTAACCTGTATGCCTCTGCCCAAGTTTTTTCTTTACATTATGATCTGTCCATCCTTGCTAACTTTGATATGCCTATACTGCTCATAAATAAAGCTTTTCACTAACATAGGTACACATGCCAATCAAATCAAATCAAATTAAATTAATCAAACCAAGTCCTTCATAAGCTATTGTTAGATGAGACTTGCCAAAATATCAGTGAATCTCATTGATAGGGTCAGTCTGCAAAAATCTGAAAGACAAAGGGGTAGAAATGCATACTGACCACCCAGAATGGGAGATTGTGTTTAGACTAGTGTCATTAGTGTTAAATGAAGCTTCAGCTAGAGGGCAGGGACTACAGGGCAGCTCTTACCTTAAAAGAAAGTTCAAAGATTAGAAATTATCAAGCTTGGAAAAGAAAAAGGAGCAAAATCATGAAAGTTTTTTTTTTCGAGAATGATCACCATTACCAAAGAAATACTATCAGGACAAAACAATTGAGATCAAAGTCAAATAAATCCCCTGGTTCTGCTGGCTTGCATCAGGATCCTAAAAGTGCTAGTTACAGAAATAATGTGTGCATTGGTTGCAATTTTCCAAAAACAATTGCACTTTGGAGAAGTACCAGAGGAAACCTTTAATGTAAAAATCCAATTCAAAAAGAAAAGCTAGTGACTATAGGCCAAGTAGCCCAACAACAATCATTGGATAAGCATTGGAATCAATTATTAAGGAAGTAATAGCAGAACATTTGGAAAATCATAATCTAATCAAACAGAGTCA
The DNA here is from genome assembly GCF_004010195.1 of Chiloscyllium plagiosum. Classification (NCBI taxonomy): domain Eukaryota; kingdom Metazoa; phylum Chordata; class Chondrichthyes; order Orectolobiformes; family Hemiscylliidae; genus Chiloscyllium; species Chiloscyllium plagiosum. Next base: position 30,800,515 of record NC_057735.1, read on the forward strand.
TCATGGCTCCTTGAAAAGGAAGTTACCTTATTTTCAGTTTTTCGAGGAAGTCTCAACCAGAGTGGATAGAGAGGAACCAGTAAATTTGTTGTATTTGGACGTTCAGAAGGAATTCAGCAAGGTACCTCTCAAAAGGTATTGGAGGTAGTATATTGGCATGATTACAGAATTGGTTTATGAGCAAGAAACAGCAAGTGGGAATAAGGAGTTCTTTTTCATGTTGGTGATACATGACCAGTGAAGTTCCGCAGGGATCAGTTTCAGAACCACACTGCTTACAATATGTATTAATAATTTGGAGGAAGGAAGTGAATGCATTGGAGCCAAGTTTGCAGATGACACAAAAATAGGTGGAAAGGAAGGTTGCAAGAGGGATACAAACAGATCACAGAGAAATATTGATGGGTTAAAATGGATAAAAAGTTGGAAAATGTAGTATAATGTGGGAAAATGTTAAGTTGCTCATTTTGGAAGAAAGATAAACAGAACAGAATATTATTTGAATGGAAATAAAAAGCTGCAACACAAAGGGGGTATTTGTACATGAAACACCAAAAGCTAGCTCACAGGTGCAGCAAGTAATCAGGAAGGCAAATGGAATATTGGCCCTTATTTCATAGGTGAAAATGTGTTGCTGGAAAAGCGCAGCAGATCAGGCAGCATCCAGGGAACAGGAGAATCAACGTTTCAGGCATAAGCCCTTCTTCAGGAATCCTGAAGAAGGGCTTATGCCCGAAACGTCGATTCACCTGTTCCCTGGATGCTGCCTGACCTGCTGCGCTTTTCCAGCAACACATTTTCAGCTCTGATCTCCAGCATCTGCAGACCTCACTTTCTCCTTATTTCATAGGGGTTGAAATATAAGAGCAGGGAAATTCTGGTGCAACTGCATAAGGTGCTGGGGAGACCATATCTGGAGTGCTCCAAGCAATTTTGATCCCCTTATTTAATGAAAAATATGACTTCATTGGACGCAGCTCAGAGAATGGTCAGTAGGATGATCCCTATTGTGGAGATATTGTTTTATGAGTGGAGGCTAAACAGGTTGGGACTCTACACACTGAAATTTAGAAGAATGAGAGGTGATCTCATTGAAACATATAGGATTCTTAAGGGGATTGACAGGGTAAATGCTAAGAAGATGTTTCTCCTCATGGGAAAGTCTAAGACCAGAGGACGTTGTCTTAGAATTAAGCGGCGCCAATTTAAGACTGAGATAAAGGAGAATTTCTTCTCTCAGATCTGTGGAGGCAGAGTGCTTCCTGAGATAGATTGATTCTTGATCAATAGGAGAATTGAGGGTTGTGGGAAAAGTGGATGTGAGGAATGTCTGATCTGCTGTGATCCTGTTGAATGGCAAAGCAGCCTCATAAGGGCTTGAATTGCATATTCTTCTTTCTATTTCTAATGGTCTTTTGATGCCTTCAATTAATGGACAAGGCAAATTATAAACATGAGGGAGAACTGGTCATTAAAATGTTAAACAAGAGATTTATTCTGCATTTTAGTGTATTAATTACCTGTAAAAAGAGTGTTTAGTCAATGTTGATTTTAATTTATGTTACAGTAAAAATCCTAATGCTTATTATTGTATCATGTGATCCATTCAGCTATTTACTTGAAGTTTGACTTTCTTTCCTAAATGTTAACAGGTTCCACGAACTTTATATAACTACACAAGTGAAAGAAAGGTTGAATGTTTGAAAAAAAACATTTGGCTTTTATGCAGCCATTTATCATTTGTTTTATTTTAATTGGTTCCAGTCTCTACCTTGGCTTATGCAGAATTTGCTGACCTGTGTTGAGTTGCAATACCACAGGCATCACCTTTTCTGCCAGAGGCCAGTTTTATTGCGAGAGTAGATTGAATATTAGCAGGCTGCTATCAGCAGGTGGCATAGTTGATTCTTAATCACATCTTCAGTCAATAACTACACATGTTGGCTTTCCCAGAATCATTGGAAAAACATCAGCAGTGGAGCACTGGCTAATTTTCTGTCAGCTTGCTCGAAGCACATTGATACCTGTTGTCTAACCTTGCTGTCTCTGCCTCTGAAATTAGTACAAATTCCATATTAAACTTGTGTCCTTACTAACCACCTTTTAGTTACTGAAAAGCAAAATAGGTTTTAGCTCCTAAACACGCGCTAGCATTGCCAATTTGTTGTATGGAAGTTCATCCAAAGCCATTAAATAAGTCTGGTCATTGGAACATTTCCTCTTAAAGCTTTAATCTTAAATTCCTTTTGACATCATCATACATCACCGCAAACACTACAAGAATCTGTGCTCACTTACCATTGATACAACCCACTCTCTAGTCACCAATCTAGGCATTCCTATTTGTCGCAGGTTGGGCTTCCAAACTCATATCCTCTCTAAGACAAAGTTTGTCCACTTTCCACCTTTAACATCAATTCTCTCTATTCGTAACTGAAATAGCTTGCTGTTAATTTGTGGCAATAGCCTAGTGGTATTATCATTGAACTGTTAATCCAGAGACCCAAGGAATGTTTATTGGCCTGGATTTGAATCACATCATAATAAATAGTGGAATTTTAATTCAATAAATATCTGGAATTATGAGTCTAATGATGGTCATGGGTTACTTGTCAGAAAAACCCATCTGGTTCAGTAATGTCCTTTATGGAAGGAAGCTGCCATGCTTACCTGGTGGGGCCTACGCGTAACTCCAGATCCACAGCAATATGGTTGACTCGTAAACGCCCTTAGGGCAATATGGGCAATAAGTGCTCGTCTAGTCAGTGGTGCTCTCACCCTGTGGATGAATTAAAAAAAATCTTCCACTCAACTGCTGAAATTCTCATCCAGATCTTTGCCACCTCCAGCTTCATCCATTTCAATACTCTTTTGTCCAAATTTCCTTTCTTCACTCTATAAATTTGAGCTCATCCAAAACTCTTCCATCTGTATCCTGTATGTCAACCATTTAGCACTAAACTATTACTTCTATGCTTGTTGATATTCATTGGTTTCAGCTTCTCTGATGCCTCAAACATAAAACCTCAGTTTTAATTGATTCATTATCAAAATGGTATGGCAGCACAGGAGTTTCCAGACTTGACACCCAATGGGAACCTCTTTTTAAATTAATTCATGAGATGTGGGCTTCAATTGCTAAGCCAGCATTTATTGTCTATCACTAATTGCTCACGGGATAGTGCTGGGTGATTATTGGGGAGCACATTTTTTTTGTACGATATGCGGAAAGAAAGGTAGACTTCTATAAAACTATGATGTGGAGGTGCCAGTGTTGGACTGGGTGGACAATGTTAAAAATCACACGACATCACATTCACAAATTCACAAAATTCACAAAAGAGGAGAATGACAACAGACTCCTATTCCCAAATGTGACAGTTGAACGAACAGATAACAGAGAGCTTCAAACCAGCGTCTACAGAAAAACAACAAACATGGACCAAATACTTCAGCACCCACAAACGGAGCTACATCAAGACATCATTTCAATGAACCAAATCACACTGCAGCACCCAAGAACTACAAAAAGCAGAAGAAAAATACCTATACAACATTTTCAAGAGAAACAGCTACCCAATAAACAAAATCTGTCGAATCCTCAGAAACAAACTCAAACAAGCAGACACAACCCAACCAAAAACTATAGCCACATTACCTTACATCAAAGACATATCAGAAATGACTTCCAGACTACTCAGACGCTTTGGCATCATGGTAGCCCACAAACCTACCAACACACTTAAACAATAACTAATGAACACAAAGGATCCAATAGATACCACCAGCAAAACTATAGTGGTTTACAGGATACCTTGCAAGAATTGTAAAAAACACTACATTGGACAAACAAGCAGGTAACTTGCCATCAGGATACATGAACACCAACCAGCCACAAAAGACATGACCCACTATCACTAGTTTCTATACATACAGACAAAGAAGGACATCAACTTGAGTGGGACAACACGCATATCTTAGGACAGGCGAAACAAAGATACATGCAGGAATTCTTAGAGGCATGGCATTCTAACCAGAACTCCACCAATAAAGACATCGACTTAGATCCCATCTACCTTCCCCTGAAAAGATGAACCAAAATGACATCACCGACCTTAAGAAACCAAGACATAAATAGAGAGGTGGGCAAATACCACCAATGCTTCACCAGAGACTCTCACTGTTGATGTTATTTAGTCATGGTGACGAAATGTCTGAAAACATACCTTCCAGCTCAGCGACCTAACTTACATGTTAACATCAACCTGAGCTACAAATCTTCTCAAAAAATTGCTAATACAAGGACAGTTTTGCTATTTGCTTATAAATAAAGCAGTGCACTTGTTTAGCTGTGCAAGATAAGTGATGCAGTGAAAGGAATACTTTGAGACAAAGTGAAACCAAGATACATTGAGTGAAGGAAAGACTTCCACTGGATTGGCTAAGCTGCATTTTCTACAAATCTGAACGTTCAGAGCAGCCAGAGACATCCAGAGTCTGCAAAATGAAAACCTTTTTCACCACTCAAGCAATCTCATAGTGCCTGGGACCCGGGTTTGATTCTAGACTCAGCAACGGTGTGGAGTTTGCACATTATCCCAGTGTCTGTTTGGGTTTCCATCAGGTGCTCTGGTTTTCTCCTGCAGTCCAAGGATGTGCATGTTGGGTGGATTGACAAGGTTAAATTACCCATAGTGTTCAGGGATATGTACTTTTGATGCATTAGCCATGGAAAATGCAGGTTTATAGGCATAGTGTAGAGGGGGGTGGGTCTGGCTGGGATGCTCTGCAGAGATTTGATGTGGTGTGGATCTGTTGGGCTGAAACATCTGTTTCTGTGCTGTGGGGATTTTATATTTCTAATAAAATAAAAATACAAGCAACAAAAGAAAGCTTGAAAGAAAGAATTCAAACAAACAAAAAAATCCACTGGATTTACCATTAAGGTGCACAATGATCATCACTTCAAAGACAAAAGTGTGTCATCAAAAATCAAAAATAAATCTGTGAAGGTAATCCACTCTTAATCTGGATTTTTCATCTTCAGAATTTTCTTCCCTGTCTATTTTTTTCCCCATTCATAATGTTTGTTTCAAACCATCTGTCTTTTGTCTGTCTGAATTGCCAATGAATGTGTATTTGGGGTGTTTAAAGTGATACAGTTTAAGTACACATAACAGTAGATTAGTAATTCATTCTTCCATCTGCCATTTGTTCATATCAAATGTATTCCAATAAATAGAGAATTTTGAACATGACAAAACCTTGTGTGAATTACCATGGTCCTGAATATCAATTAGTCAAGCAAAATGGTCATCATGTTGTCTAATTGGGACTGCCATACATTTTGGAGTGACTTGTGAAACAGTGGGGCAGACTTATTGGTACACACTTCCCAGTTAAATTGCAACAAAGGTTTTGGGGCTCATCACTGGTTATTTGGATGTGGACAACAGAAGACTGGATATGGAGTAAAGGCAAGTCATAAAGAATAATGCACAGTAACTTGGATGCTGCTACTGAAATAAGTGGAAACAGCTAAAACCAGCTTTTAAAAATTTAACATACCTGAGTTGAAGATAAAGGAGAAAGAGAATTTAAAGGCTTGACCTGGAGATTCAGTAACATAGGAAGGATAGCATAAGGTGAAAAACTGGGAAAGAAGTCAGAAGCTTAAAATGATGCAGTGTAAAAAAGAGTTCAGATATTGAAGAAGACTCTGATAAAGAATGTCCGAGTCATAACCTAACGCCCATAAAGAAATGTTGACGTTTTTAAAGACCCCAGCCATCTCAGAAAGTAACGTGGAGGCATTCTTGATTTGCGAAAATAATGAAATGAATGAAGTGGTCTAACTGCATAACATTATCCATGCAAAGCTAACAGAGCAAATTAAATTTATGCATTATCACTCAGAGGGAATTTCTGAGAATCTGATGCTTTAAAAAAGACAACTCTGGATGTAAACAATTAGATTCTGAAGCATACAGGCAGAAGCTTCAAAATTTGCATGATATCTTGAGCAAATCTATATTGAGTTTGAAAGCAGGGGAAATGGCCATCAGGAATAAATACCATGCATGAAACTTTCAAAGAAATCACGCACAAAGAAGAATTAAAAAAATTATTCCCCTTTCTAATTAGAGCCCGTTTTGAAGACTATAGTGTTGCAACTTCTAGACAGACAAATGGCTGATAATTATGAACTGACCGACAAAACTACACTTGCATTTCAGAGGCCAGCTAAGAGTCAACCATATGCAGTTCATCTGGAGTCACATGTCGGCCAGATTAGGTGAGGATGACAAGTTCAAAAGTATCTGATTGATTGACTTCTGTTATCCCTATACACTTGAGAAGCATGTAGAGTGGGGGAGTTAAGGGAATGTAAGTAGCTAGGATACAGAAGAGAAGGCAAGGAATTCCCCAAGACCCTTCCTTAGATCAGAAAGGAAAATGCTTATGGCAGAGGTGAAATCAAAGGCCTATACGATTCATTTGGAATAAAGTATGATTTTCCTTGTTCATTTTGATAGAAATTGTATGGGGGTGCTGTAGATATTGGAACCAGGGACAAATAGATCTCATTGACTGAGATCTTTCATTGGGGTTGTTAACTTGGGCCAATCAGGGAGCCTGAAGTGACAAATATGAACAGGAGATTACATTAGAGCTCGGGTGTCCTTGGAGAAGGAGCATGCGGTCTCCACCAACACCCTGGAGTTGTTCAGGGAGAGGTGGGCGCCGCAGGGAGTGGAGTGCATTATTTCCCCCTCCAACTCTATTTTGATTTAGTCCCTGCCCTCCCCTTCACTGTTTGATCACACAGCATTGCCCTTTTGTGAAGGGCACTGCTTGTCACTGGCCACTCGGGTGTTTTCCTATCTTCCTGGTAGTGGAAATTGAATAAAGATTCGTGCACCTTGTGTCTCTCACTGTGTCTCACACCTGCACACACACACCATGGGTGCTGGGGAAAAATAAGCACTACCGCAGTTAGGCGGTAGTGTGGAAAAAAAAGAAAATGAACAGGAGATTACGTTAGAGCCCGGGTGTCCTTGGAGAAGAAGCACGCGGTCTCCACCAACACCCTGGAGTTGTTTAGGGAGAGGTGGGCGCCGCAGGGAGTGGAGTGCATTATTTCGCCCTCCAATTCTATTTTGATTTAGTCCCTGCCCTCCCCTTCACAATTGAATAAAGATTTGTATACCTTGTGTCTCTCAATGTGTCCCACACCTGCACACAAGCAACATGGGTGCTGGGGAAAAAATAAGCACTACCGCAGTTAAGCGGTAGTGTGGGGGTTAATTAAAAAAAAGAAAAATAAAGAAACAAAAACAGTATGCCTTCACTGTGTCTCACACCTGCAGACACACATGGGTGCTGGGGAAAAAAATAAGCACTACCGCATGGGTGCTGGGAAAAAAAAAACAAAAAAAAGGCGTATCATCTTGTTTACTCTGAGAGCTGGCTCTGAGGGAGCTGGATCAGTTAAAAAAATATATATAAACAGGAGATTCAGAGAGTCTCCTCAGTCTAGGGAATGCCTTTGAGCTGGTTGGTCTCACACCATGTACTGTATACATGCAAATAAAGGTTACTTGGTGATGGGATGTCAGTCTCTGTGCAGCTATTTCAGAAGCCCAAAAGACTTTTATCTTCACAAGAGTGAGTCCAAAAGAGGAATTCAAAAGGAAAAATGCCATAGATCAAAAGGTATCTAACTACAACCAGGAAACCAGAAGTAAATCTACTGTGAGTGCAGGGGAGGAGATTAAAGTAGATGAGAGAAATAAAGGATTTTTGTCAAAAAGAAAATATAACTCCTTTTCTCCAAATTATGCAGCTAAATAGCATTATTGGGGCTGCACTCACACAGGCAATTGGGAGTATTCCATCATACTCCTGTCTTGTGCCTTATAGATGGTGGACAGGCTTTAGGAAGGTGCGTTACTTGCCATAGAATTTCTAACCTCTGACCTGGTCTTCTAGCTACTGTGTTTATGTGGTGAGTCCAGTTGATCAATGATAACTCCCAGGATGTTGAAAGTAGGGGATTCCGTGATGGTAATACAGTTGAATGTCATGGGGAAATGGTTAGATTGACTCTTATTGATGATGGCATTTGTCTGGCGCGAGTGTCAATTGTCAACACAAGTCTGTACATTGTCTCAATCTTGTTGCATTTGAACATGGCTGCTTCAGTGTCTGAGGAATCAGAAATGGTGCTGAACATTGTGCAATCATCAATGAATATCTCCACTTCTGACCTCATGATGGAGGATGGTACATGGTAACTAGCAGAGATTTTCTTTCCTATGTTTAACAGATGCTATGAGACTTCATGGGGTCTGGAGTCAATTTGAATTACTCCCAGGGAAACTCCCTCCGACTGTCTACCGCTGTCTCTGCTGGGTCTATCCTGCCAATGGTACAGGACATATCCAGCATTGGTGATGGTGGTGTCTGGGACATTGTCTGCAAGATATGATTCTGCAAGAATGATTATTTCAGGCTGTTGCTTGATTGGACTGTGAGACAGCACTCCTAAATTTGACACTAACCCCCAAATGTTAGTAAGGAGGATTTTGCAAGGTTGACAAGGCTGTTTCTGCCATTGTTTTTTCCAGTACCTAGGTCAATGCCAGGTGTCTTTCCAGTTATGTTTGTTGTTGAGACTTTGTGGCGATTGCTACAATTGAGTGGCTTGCTAGGCCATTTCAGAGGCCAGCTGAGAGTCAACCATATGCAGTTCATCTGGAGTCACATGTCGGCCAGATTAGGTGAGGATGACAAGTTCAAACGTATCTGATTGATTGGAAAGAACTTTGAGACATTCTGTAATTAGTTAAGAGGCTACACATGCAATGCATCTTCTTTTCATTTGCACCCCACGCCTTGTGTTGCACCACTGAACATGTATCATCTACACTATATACAGAGGAACCTCAATTATCCAAACAAGTCAGGCGGGCAGTATTTTGTTCGGATAATTGATTATTCGGATAATCGATTTGACCTTAAATAAGGGAAACTACTAATCCAACGCTGTGCTCAATCAAAGAGTTTGTTTAAACCTATAATTTTGATGAGTCTGCTCTTTCAACAAACTAATCTTTGCAAATTGCAGGTTAAATTAAGAAGGACTTACCATCACATAAATATATGAAATCCCAGCAAGGTCCCGACTAACTTTTACAATCACAAGAACATTTGCAGTTTTCACTGAACTCAGTGTCACGACAGAAAATCAGAAGCATTGCCTCACACATGTTGTTGCTTTCTCTGCAAATTTTTTCATGAATGGCTGTTGGTAAAGTGATGGGAATAAAGTACTTACTTTCGCAAAGGATCATGTAACTAACTGCTATGTTAAAAAAAAATCCAGTTGCTGTTGCTTGAGGTGTTTGTGTTACTTTGTTTTTGCCAGCATTTTCACATGTTCTTCAGCATACATAATCCGAATTCACTTACCTCTTTGATGGAATGTTTTTATGGGACCTTGAGATCTTGTTCTGTTCCGAAATTGATATTCGGATAACCGAGGTTCCTCTCTACTCCGAATATGGAAAGAACTTTTTGTACTGTTTTTTAACTATCTAGATATTTTAACTTGCGTGTTTTTGGATCCAATATTTTAGTTTGATTAGATTACATACAGTGTGGAAACAGGCCCTTCGGCCCAACAAGTCCATACCGACCCGCCGAAGCGCAACCCACCCATACCCCTACATTTACCCCTTACCTAACACTACGGGCAATTTAGTATGGCCAATTCACCTGACCTGCACACCTTTGGACTGTGGGAGGAAACCGGAGCACCCGGAGGAAACCCACGCAGACACGGGGAGAACGTGCAAACTACACACAGTCAGTCACCTGAGGCGGGAATTGAACCCGGGTCTCAGGCGCTGCGAGGCAGCAGTGCTAACTACTGTGCCACCGTGCCGCCCACAGACTCACTGGCATTCCATGAGCAGAAATCCCTGAATGGAGCAACAGAATTCCTGTGTTTAAACACAGTCTTTAAACATAAACAAGAGTATTTCCATGTAGACATATGGTATGACTCCAGTGAGAACGTGTCTTAAGTGCTGGCAAAATTCTTACAGAACATTATATGAAGGTATTAATTATTTTTTGATTGAAATCACACACCTGGATGATATGGAGTGAGATTAGGTAGGGTGCAGTCATAGTCAGGTGCAATATTTAGTATTTGTTGACTTTTCTTATCTAGTGACTTTACATACATACATCAATACATATAATATTATTAAATGGCCTTTGTAGCATAGAATTAGGTAATTTGGTCCAATGCATCCTTGACAGTTTTAATACTCCCTACACCTTCCCTATCATCCATGTATCCTCTCGTCCCTACCTCTCACATGTGTTTACCTAACTTCCCTTAAGTACTTCTATGCTTCTTTCTTGTTGGTCTCACAACTCCTTCTGATAGAGAGTTCCACATCCTAGCTGTTCAGTGAGAAATACATTTCTTCTGAATCTGATCTGCCCTGATTTTTGTTTAAGGATTTTTTTAAAAAATGTATGGCTTGTTTGGAATTTATTTGTTCACATTGGGTGAAATCTTCTGATCCCAGAGAAGATGAGACGAATGATGGGAGACCTTTATTGGGTCAGAGTACAAAAGGCATGCTTCTGTTGATTTCTTTCTCAACTGTTGAGTAAGTTCTTTGTCTTTCTCATTTAAAAGCAATATGATTTTAAATCAAGTTGAATGGTTGTGTTGCAGATTAGGTTCTCTAAGTGGAATGAGAGCAGCTCAGTGCAGGAGACCAGCTTTCTCTGTGTGGCAGAGTGGAGCTAAAGTGGCACAGTAGATGAAAAGTCAATGGGGAAAGGAGGAGCACTGACCAGAGAGAGAAGGAGAGCTGTCCTGGGAAAAGCAGGAGCATTGACCAGGAGGGGAGCAGAACGACCAGGGAAGGGAATGTTGCTGATCAGAGGATGGAGGGGTACTTAACAGGGAAAGGAGTGCCACTAACTCGGGAGGAGTGGAGCACTCTCCATCCAAGAATGGGAGAATGCACATGGCAGCATGTATCTGTTCTGAGCTGGGTTGTTAGAGCTGAATCTAGACAGGGTTTGATGGGGGAGTTAGGCATTCAGCCTTGTCAAAAACTTACTTCTCGGGTCTGAGGTTCGCAGTCAATGGGATGGATGTGGAGTTGAATGTGGTGATGGGAGCTGCAGTGTTTGCATGTGTTGTACAGTCTCAATGTGTTGTTGACGAATGAGGTTGTAGATTATCTTCAGATTAAAAGAATCCAGGGTCAAGAAGGACTGGTGGGAGATAGAGAAGTTGATGCACATAAGGGTGAGATCTGGAGGGGCTTTAGGGTAATGGAGGAGGCAGGAGTCATGGATGGGTGAAGGTTAATGAGGGGGCATTAGTGAGTAATAGAAGATGGGCAAAATATGGTCTTCAATGTTAAAGTGAGGGGACTCCTATTTTCTCAAGGAAGCCGTAGTAGTAGGCTTTGGGAAAAAAAGGCAACGCTGAAAGTGAAACCAGGTTTTTTTTGGGTGGATAGAGTTAAGCCATAGACATTTTGGTTAGCTGAAGAGTTATTGTGTGAATTATGAGCCCAGAGAGTGAATAAACATGTTCAGCAGAAGTCCGTTTGTAATAATCCAGCATGACTCCAGAATAGATCAACAGCATCCCAATCCAATACGATCCCATGAAGTTGCAGAGCTCAGCTCATGTAAACTTGTTGTCTTGCATTGTTCAAGTTATGGATGGAGACATCGAGGAAGGGAAAGAGATACAAATCTTTGTGAAAAATTGAGAAACTGGTCTATAAAGATTATTGCTTAGATGTCTAGGAAATGAATTGATTTGAGCATATAAAATCTTGAAGGGTCTTGACAAGGTAAATATGGAGAGGATGCTCTTTTCTTCAATCTATATTGGGGGATCACTGTTTAAAACTCAGTGATTGCACATCTAAAGTAGAGATTAAGCAAAATTTTTCTCTTAAAGGATTGAGAGTCTTTGAGATATTCTTACTGAAAAAGTGATGGAAGCAAAAACCTTGAATACTTTTATTTATTTTATTTCAATTATATTGTATTCTCTAGAGTTTAGAAAAAAAATGAGAAATGAACTCACAGAAACCTGCAAAACATTTACACAGCTCAATGGGGGAGATACAGCAAAGATGTAACACTGCTGGGGGATGTAGAACTAGAGGGCACAGTAACAGAATAAGGACCAAAGCACTCATGATTGAGATGGGGAAGAACTTCTTCACTCAGAAGGTGGTAAAGCTTTGGAATTCTCCACATCAGGGAACAGTAGGGGATAAAACGTTGTGTCTATTCCAGAGAGAGCAATATAAATATAATAACAATGTATATAAGTTTGCTTGCTGAGCTGGAAAGTTCACTTTCAGATGTTTCATCATTATACTTGGGAACATCACCAATGAGCTTCCGATGACGTTACCTAGTGCGGTGACGAAATATCGGAAAATGAACTTTCCAGCTCAGTGAGAAAACTTACATAGAGAACCTCAACCTGAGCTACAAATCTTTTCAAAACTCACTCACATAATAATGATGCTAGGATATTGTTTGGGAAAGTGTGGTTAGATAGGTGATCAACCATGATCCAGTTAAATGGGTGAAGGGGCCAAATGACCTTTTCTCTTTATTTCCCTTGCTATGTAACTTTCATAAATCATGTAAGTTTATTATCCTTGGATGTGAACGCTTCAGTAAAATTCAAGAATCATAAATCAGGTGATAACTTTTTCATGGAAGCAGGATTTTAAATCTTCTCATTCAACTTGACTCTTTGAGGAAAATTTGAAATGTGTTCCGGTCTCAATATGTTCCCCCTATCTTCTGTAGGCAAGCTATCCTTTGTGGTAAGTTTTACCAAGTTCTCATTGATAGAAATTGAAATCAGAGACAAGAGAAATGAGCAATGTTAAAGAACAGAGCTCGTCTCTGAAAGATCCTGTTGCTGATTCAAGAAATCTGGAATCATAGATACAGACAATGGTTCTGCCATCTACAGATTACATGATTCGTACAATACTTGCATTCAACTGCACTGCTGCCCTCCACAGTCCAGAACCTAACTTGTGAATCTTGACCTCAATACAACTGAGTAATCCAAAACAGCACATAAAGCTCACATCAGGCTTCTGAGCACTGACACTCCAGAACACCATTACTTCCCATAATTTTTGCCCTCCATTGCAATTATTATACCCTTGAAACCCTGTAGCCTAGCTTATGCTAGGATCTTTAATAATGCTATCCACCAAGATTTGGAGATAACCAACATCTAAAATGCATGTGGTAAATTCACACAAAAAAAAATGCCCCAAAACAACGAGCAAAATCAATCAGAGAGGCATGCTAGGATCTTTAATAATACTATCCACCAAGATTTGGAGATAACCAACATCTAAAATGCATGTGGTAAATTCACACAAAAAAAATGCCCCAAAACAACGAGCAAAATCAATCAGAGAGGCAACTAATCAGAGAAAAGTCCAAGAAAAATCGATAATTATACAAGAAAGAAACTGAGTGAGTGAATCATGGAGTCATGACCAGGAAACCTTTTAATGGAGCTAGGAACTTTGTTGGGATTGGGTCCATGAATATGTTTTGAAAAGTGTGGCCCTGGAAAAACACAGCAAGTCAGGCAGCATCCGAGGAGCAGGAGAGTTAATGTTCCAGGCATAAGTTCTTCATCAGGAATGAAGAGTTTCTACCCAAAACAAGGACTCTCCTGCACCTCAGATCCTGCCTGACCTGCTGTGCTTTTCCAACATCACACTTTTCAACTCTGATCTCCAGCATCTGCAGTCCTCACTTTCTCCATGAAAATGTTTGGCGAGGTCATGGCTAGCAAGCTTTTTGCTGTGATTTGGGGGAGATGGATAGCTAAGTTGCAAGGGGAAAGTGCATGGACTGATAAATGGTGGTGGGGTGGGGAGTCAGAGACTTCAAGAAAGGTAGCTCTGAGGAAATTAATTCCTTGCCAATGAATATGAATCTTTAGCATAAGGATGCAGATGATCAGGAGCTACTATATTAGGAAAACAAATAGTAGATACAATTGTTATCAACACTATTGCAGTTGTTAATCTGAAATCTACCATTGGGATCTGAGATACTGTAAGAAGTGTGGTAATGTCATGATAAAAATATTCCAATCTTCAGCATGTGTGATAGAAATGAATTGGTGTAACCTTACCAATCTGTGGAAGGTGTTTTAGGAGTGATGGCTTGTTGTGTTCTTAAGCAGTCTTCGTTATTTGGAAAAATTATTTTATTATTCTGCACCAATTTACTAATCTGCAATATAACAAATTAATATTTTTTGGCTGGTTTTAATTTCAATTTTAATTGATAATTATTCAGAATATTGATAAATTCTTCGATTTCTGCTTCTGCGTATCTTATATGTAATCACAAATCAAAGGCAGTGCCCCTTCATGGCTAATAAAATGCGTTAGTGAGAATGAAAATGTATCTTTGAAAACCGAAATAGAAAATCCTTTCAAAATTAAAATGTACCCGTCAGGAAAATCTCAAAAAGAGACCTCAAAAAATAAGTTGACCCCTAAATGCAACAACTATTACAATCATAACAATATAACTGTGACATAACTATTCCACAGCAACAGACACCTTCAGGATCCATAAAACAAAGACATATAAACCATAGCATCAAGCATTTGCACCACCCAAAATTGATCAGAAGTTGGACCAGCAATAAACAAATGTCAAAATAGACATGGTTTGGTAATAAAAAAAAGTTTGGATCTTTTTTAAGCATCAATTTCATGACATTTTACATTTTACTAATCTTTAATCCATGCATGCATCAAAAGATTAATGCAAGAAAATTAAGAATATTAACTATATTGAAATTATTGATTGACAGCAATTTCTTAAAACAGAACTAGCCATTTGGATATAGAACTGGCTCAAAGGTAGAAGACAGAGGGTGGTGGTGGGTTGTTTTTCAGACTGGAGGCCTGTGACCAGTGGAGTGCCACAAGGATCGGTGCTGTGTCCTCTACTTTTTGTCGTTTACATAAATGATTTGGATGCGAGCATAAGAGGTACAGTTAGTAAGTTTGCAGATAACACCAAAATTGGAGGTGTAGTGGACAGCAAAGAGAGTTACCTCAGATTACAGCAGGATCTTGACCAGATGGGCCAATGAGCTGAGAAGTGGCAGATGGAGTTTAATTCAGATAAATGCAAGGTGCTGCATTTTGGGAAAGCAAATCTTAGCAGGACTTATACACTTAATGGTAAGGTCCTAGGGAGTGTTG
>NC_057735.1:30816296-30860424 GCF_004010195.1 Chiloscyllium plagiosum
GCTGTTTTCCCTGGAGCGTCAGAGGCTGAGGGGTGACCTTATAGAGGTTTACAAAATTATGAGGGGCATGGATAGGGTAAATAGACAAAGTCTTTTCCCAGGGGTGAGGGAGTCCAGAACTAGAGGGCATAGGTTTAGGGTGAGAGGGCAAAGATATAAAAGAGACCTGAGGGGCAACTTTTTCAGCAGAGGGTGGTATGTGTATGGAATGAGCTGCCAGAGGATGTGGTGGAGGCTGGTACAATTGCAACATTTAAGAGGCATTTAAGAGGCAAATAGAAAGGATTTGGAGGGATATGGGCCGGGTGCTGGCAGGTGGGACTAGATTGGGTTGGCATATCTGGTCGGCATGAACGGGTTGGACCGAAGGGTCTGTTTCCATGCTGTACATCTCTATGACTCTATGACTCTATGAAACTACTGCATTAAAACACGCTGAAGAAATCTGACATAAAGGTTGTGGCATGTAGCTCAGTGGTTAGAACTGCTGCTTCACAGTGCCAGCAACCTGGGTTCAATTCAACCCTCAGGCAATAGTCTGCATGGAGTTTGTTGATTCTCCCCATGTCTCACAGTTGAAGGATGTGCAGGCTAGGTGGATTGGCCAAGGGAAATGCAGGGTGATAAGATAGGGGTGTGGGGCTGGGTCAGATGCTCTCTGGAGGCTCAGTATAGACTTGATAGACTGAATGGCCTGCTTCCACACTGTTAGGATTCTAAAATGTAACTTTAAAAAAAGTTCTCAAATAGGAGATGAGGTTACTATTAGCACAAATACAGGTTGTACTTCAGTGCTAAGGAGAAATTTAAACCTGAGTCCGGCTTTATTACCAGACAATATTCATTTGATGAATACATTTATTATGTATTCTAAAAGCATATTCACAAGACTATAAGCACAACACAGTTACATATCAGAACACAGAACACACAAATTACCTTAGTTGTATTGCAATATAAACCAAGGCTAGAAACAAATATGCTTCATACTGAATTCACTACAACAGTAAAATATATCCAAAATTGGATTTTATTGAAGAAAACTAATTGGATAAATGTCAATGTATGATGAGCAGTATGCTGTATGATACAAAGAATATTGAGCAAAACAATATCTTGCAATCAGTTACTTTAGACACCGGCATTAATTTGGTCAATGGTATCACGTATTATTTAGCTCTGGAGCTGAACACAAATGCAAATTTAAGTATACTGCAATCATGTTTCAGTGCCATTATCTCTTAATAGAGTAATAGTGCTAATAGCAGCAGTTATAAGATCTGTCCCTTCCTGAATGCACAATTCCTTAAGAAATATTGGTTGGAAGTTAATATCTTGCCTGTGTCAATTTTGATGGTGGGGACATTTAATCAGGTCTGAGAGTGGTGATCTGGAATTGTCACGTTTCCACCTCCCTCATAATTAAATCCATAGTGGAAAGGGCTGTGACTGACCTTGCTGTCCTTATGACAACTGAGACTGTTAGTGGGCAATAAACAACCAATTAAGGACTTCATCCCAAATTACTTTTATTAGCCTAATGGTGTGTTGGCACGGAGAATATCATGCAAACCCAGCTTCCAGGCTTCTGGGGAGGGCCCTCAATTCAAAGTCAGACAATGCTTGATCAAAGAGCCTCTTCACAGTGCCAGCAACCTGGGTTCAATTCAACCCTCAGGCAACAGTCTGCATGGGGTTTGTTGATTCTCCCCATGTCTCAAGAGGGCAGGGGAAGGGGTTTACTGAAAGATTCCCTTACCCCTGGTACCAATCCCCAACTTCCTGCCATCATACATCTCATGCCTCAGTCTCTCCATGATTCAACACTTTACGTGGGATTGGTATGTGCAACAGCCACCACCTCGAGCTAATGGTGCTACTGTAAGAGCTATCTGTGATCTCAGTGGACAGGACTTATACACTTCATAGTTAAGGTCCGAGCGAGTGCTGCTGAACAAGGAGACCTTGTAGTGCAGGTTTATAGTTCCTTGACAGTAGAGTCACAGGTAGATAGGTAAATGAAGAAGGCATGTGGTCTACTTTCCTTTATTGGTCAGAGCATTGAGTAGAGGAGTTGGTTGGTCATGTTCCGGCTGTACAGGTTTTTAGTTAGGCCACTTTTGGATTATTGCGTGCAATTTGAAAAGGTTCAGAAAAGATTTACAAGGATGTTGACAGGGTCGGAGGATTTGAGCAATAGGAAGAAGCTGAATAGGCTGGGATTGTTTTCTCCGGAGCGTCGAAGGCTGACCTTAAAGAGATTTATAAAATCATGAGGGGCATGGATAAGATAAGCAGACAAGGTCTTTTCCCTGGGGTGGGGGAGTCCAGAACTAGAGAGCATAGAATCAGGGTGAGAGGGGAAATATATAAAAAGAATCTAAGGAGCAATGTTTTCATGCAGAGAGTGGTGTGTGTATGAAATGAGCTGCCAGAGGAAGTGGTGGAGGCTGTACAATTGCAGCAATTATAAGGCCAAAGGATGGGTATATGAATAGGAAGCGTTTAAAGGGATATGGGCCAAGTGCTGACACATGAGACTAAATTAGATTAGAATATCTGGTTGGCATGGATGAGTTGGACAGAAGGATTTGTTTCCGTGCAGTACATCTCTATGACAGCTATCCTGAGGGGTCCAGGAGAAGGTCTGCCACTGGACTGTTAAGTGTCGGAGTAGCACAAAATACAACTGGTCGTTCTGACAAGAGGCCATATGAGGGTCTCCAGCTGATGCCATTTTCTGTGTCACCTCCACAAGATTGTACCCTTTCTGTTAGATCTATCTAGAGACATTCCATCATTAGTGCACCTTTGCCAACAAATTGTGGGTGTCCACATTTTTGGACTCTGTTGTTTTTACGAAGTTCAATTTGTAGACTGTAAACATTAAACTCACCAAGGAAAGTTAGGACTGGAATTCAACAGTATTATTAGTCTTCTCACAATATAGTAATTGTGAAAGTTGTGTCACAATGACAACGACCTTCTGCCTGCCCACAATGATGTGATTGGTTTCCAGGTGACTGAATGGCTTGGTGTCTGAATGTTTTGGCAGAAATGGTTGGACATCCAGATGAGAAGGATCTGTCTTTGCTTTGCAATAAAAAGCATCTCAAGCCCAAAGATAGCTAGTTTATTTTCTCTTTCTAGTTGCTGTGAACTGAGTGTTATAATTGGTGTCAAAGAAATTTATAAGTGTGAAGCAGTCATCCTGTTTCTTTTGCAAAGACATGAAAGTATCTGAAGGAGGAAAACCAAGGAGCAGCTAACCCTAACAATCCTAAAGTATCTTCTCCAGGGACCCTGTGAACAGGAACAATTGAACTGCCTTGCCAGTCTTCTCCTCCAACTTTTAGACCAATGATTTTGTTTTTTCTGTCAATATGTGTGTGTAGAGGGGAAGTTTCTTCAATGGGTTAGAGTTTTAACTAGTAGAGTTACATATCATCGGTTCATAATTGTTTGTCTAGAACAAGAATCCATATGTTTGAATCACCATTCTTATTAAGTACAGAACCCTGGTCTGTTCTTTCTGTCAGCCTGACTCTAAAAGACAGGTAAATTGGGGAATATTGCATGTTTGTGTAAAATCTTTAACTTTTGTGATGTTTCTGGGAATAGCAGGTTTTTTAAATACTCTTTAATATGTATTAATTTGATTTTTGTCTTTCCATTGTTTCTTCCATGAATGATTCCATTATCTTTCCTATCATAGACTTTTATGCAAAGTTGTCTATTTGTAAGGAATGAGAAAAGACAATCAGTTCCAGCAAGCCAAATAAAAATGTGTCACTAAATTAAAAAAAAATCTTGCGAAGTGTTTCCTTCATTTTAATGCATAACTAGAAGATCATCTCCAACTTGTATAATTTTCTGGTTGGTTGATTGGCTAATTCTGTCAGTGTGTTTCTAATGTACGCCATGGGATTGTAACGTTAAATTAAGTATCAAAAAAATCAGTGTTATTGACTCAACAAAGATACATTTTGAAATGAATATCCAATGAGGAAATTAATTGTTACACAATTCTAACCAGCTGTACAGATGTTTATCCTAAAATCATACTAAAATACATCAGCTGAAGTATGTATGCTCTGGAACTCAGAACATAATTAAAGGTGAATTAGAAGATAAAACATTTTAATTCAAAAATATGAAATAGTTAGGATCTTCTAAGACATAGATAAATATTGGGATGGAATATTTTCCATGACTTTTGGACCAGAAGAATGCTGCATGTCCTTGGGGCAAATGCCAAGAAAAGGCCAATGGTCATAAATAAGGGCACACACAAAAACCACAAGGCTTTGTCACTTTTATGGTGTCTCAGGATGCCTGTAGTTTTACTTAATAGAGATTTATTGTGTGACTGCAGTATCAGAGGTGCAGCAGTATGGGAGGAGCAGGAAGTGTGTTAGTCTCAAAGTTCTTTCCTTGTTCCACCTGTGCTGAACCTAAAAATGTAATAAGCCGCATGCGCATCTTCCAAGAGTGTTCAAATTATTGACACGTAGGTAAGGGAAGTTAAGTGAGAGGATTTCTTAACCCTCCTGCCAACAAACTGACAAAATCAGTTACAATGTTCGTCTTACTGAAACCAATAGAAAATAATAATAGATTACTCCCCATTACTCACCCTGTGGGTTGTCTATCTGGCAATTTCCCACCCCATTTTTCAAGTAGCCAAGAAGTTGTTGCTGCACAACAGAGAGAAAATTCTATTTTGAAAATTACATTGATGAATGAGATGTTATTAAAATTCAGTGCAGTAACAGGTACGTGATGCATCTATATGTAATTAAGTCTTGTGGTTTTTACTTGCTTTGAAGATGTACAGGGGCTAAATTAGTATGGCCCAGAAAATGGACACAAGGATTGTAATGCGCAATTAACTCATATATATTCAGTGTCATGAAAACAGCATGCTAACTCTGAGCTGCCTGCTGATTTGAATGATTGTTGTATCCAGCCAACGTTAATTGCACTGTTTGTTGACTGCTTGAATCAGCAGGGGGTTCATAATCATTATCTCTGAGGATCACTTTAAGCTTGCCATGAAGTTTCACCCTAGATCCGAAACATAAATTTTGCTTCTATCCCCACAGATGTTTCCAAACCTGCTGAGTTTCTTGGTGTTTGTTTCAGATATCCAGCATCCACAGTATTTTATATTTAATCACTTAAAGCTAGTTTGCATTGCTTAAAGAGGAGATGCATAGAAACTGGAGCAGTTGTGGACAGTCATGCAAATATTGAATCTAACTTAAAATGTATTGAATAATAATGAAACATTGGAGAGAGTGGTTTACAGGGATTAAATAGACTGTGTTGGAGTCCTTGGTGGACAAGTTGGAAAGCATTGAGATGTCCTGCAGTGGGAAGGTGCCAAGTGAAAAATCCTGAACATTAAATAGTCAAGTCTTTTTTCCTTCAAGTAAGTTCATGCAATTATCTGAAGTCACGTGATTTAGAGTCATAGAGATGTACAGCACAGAAGCAAACCCATTGTTCAACTTGTTCATGTCGACCAGCTATCATAAATTAATCTGGTCCCATTTCCTAGCATTTGGCCCATAACCCTCTAAACTTTCCTATTCATATACTCAACTAGATTTCTTGTAATTTCATCAGCCTCCACCACTTCCTCTGACAGCCCATTCCATACATGCACCACCTTTTGCATGAGAAAGCTGCCCCTTAGATCCCTTTTAAATCTTTTCCCTCTCACTTTAAACCTATTCCCTCTAGTTCTGGAATCCTCCATCCCAGGGAAAAGACTTTGTCTATTTACCCTATCCATGCCCCTCATGATTTAAAAAACCTGTATAAGGTAACTCCTCAGCCTCCAAGGAAAACAGCCCCATTCTATTCACCCTCTCCCTGAAGCTCAAACCCTCCATTGCTAAGAAGCCTTGTTTATCTAAAAGAGTACAGTGTCACAATGACTTTCATTTGTTATCCCACTTAATCCTGGTGTTCATATAGGACTCTTGAAACAGATAAATTTTTCCTAAAATCTCTCAAAGCTCAAGCCCACAAAATTGATTCTGTTTTATTCATTCACAGGATGAGGACATTGCTGACTAGGCCAACATTTATTGCCAATCCCAGAGCACTGTTAAGAGTCAACCACATTCCTTTAAGTATAGAGTCACAGGTAGGACAGGCCAGTTAAGTACAGCAGTTTCTTTCCCTACAGGACATTAATGAAACGGATAGGTTTTTCCTCAGAAACTAATTCATAGCCATCATTAGACCTTTGATTCCAGGTTTTTATTGAAGTCAAATTACACCACCTGCAGTGGTCCCCAGAACATCACCTGGGTCTTTGAATTAACAGTCGAGTGATAGTATCACTAGGCCATCATCTCCCCATTATATATGAAGCACCTTCATAACACTTCATAAAAGTGAATAATCCCAATTGTCGTTAATGTTGGATTTGGCTTATGCTTTTTAATGACCCATTTTAATCAGTTTAAAACATTTGCTGTAAGCAAAATTGATCAAAGTAAATTTACTGCCTTCTATTTGCTCATCACCATGAGTATAATGGGCTATGTAGATATTCTTCTCATGAGGATTTTACAAGTTGGGAAAAATGTGTTGATTATTTTGAATATCATATGTGCAAACTGATGAAGTTTATCAAATCTCATTAGGTTTGCATTTTATCTTTGAATTAATCTTCCAAATGGTTGGAAGTGTGCCAACAATCCATTTAGCTTCTCTGACAAGATAAAGCTCCAAGATATATGGGGTGTTACAACTGACTAATTTAACTAAATGTACATTCCATGATTACATTATTCCCACATATCTCCAACTTATCCATCTGCTGGACCAGCAGTTTGGAAGATGCACTGAGAATAAATAAGTGTATTTGGTGAAAAGATTTAAATATAAAAAAAATGTGGATGTCTTTAGACAGATAAGAAGCATGATAATGCTAATGCATGTTTGTAAATATACTTTTGCTAATGCTTTAAAAGTTCTTTTATCAATCCATATTTATGTATGCAAAAAATCACTTTTGGCTAGATTAGAAAAGATAAAAACCAAGCAAAGTCCAGAACCATTAACTATGCATTTAATTGGTGAATTTTATTACTTTTTTCTCTCTAAACCAAGGCAGGAGTTTAAACTAATAGTAGGTAAATATAGGGACTTTATTATGTTTACAGCATACTGAGTTAAACTACTTGATATAGCTATCAATAATGACTGGGTTATGTTATTTGGTGACTCTTTAAATGAAAGCTATCGCAAGAGGAAGTTAAAATAGGAGGGCAGTGCAGACCACAGGAACGAATTTCAGAGAAAAGATAACCAGCACACAGATGCAAAAGCTCTGAGAAGTATTGTATGAATGGGCTCTGACTGTTCAGAAATTGGAAGACTATATGAATAGTTCAAAGATGAAAAACACCTTGGTGTTTGACCAGAAGAAGCAAAATGTGAATCTTGTTGATATTAGTTGGCTTATCAAAAACTAATTCTGGAGAGCTACACCTTCACGACTGTGTGTCGAAATCTGAGAAAGAGTGGGCTCATCAAAGTGTGCCTTGTTGATAAGAATGCCTGTGAAACTCAGATGGAAGCTTTTATTGCATACACACTGACCTACACAGTGTGAATAAAGAGCATCATATTGTGGAATTGTGAAGATTCTATTACGCTTTACATTCTGAAGGTAATCCCTGAGGTTGTGTAAGTCTTTTTTGTATCAACTACATAAAATCCAATTTATCTTTTTATTTGAGATATCATTTGCCTGCTAATTCATGTTTTAATTTGAATCTGTTCTGACTTACTGATTTTGGTTTAGTAAAGGCTAAAACAAAGTGGTATTTTTTAGAATCCCAACAGTGTGGAAGCAGGCCTTTTGACCCATCAAGTCCACACTGACCCTCCAAAGATTAACCCACCCAGACCAATTCCCCTGAATGATGTACCTAACCTACACATCCCTGAACACTATGGGCAATTTAGCATGATCAATTCACCAAACCTGCACTTCTTTGGATTGTGGGAGGTAACCAAAGCACCCAGAGGAAGCCCATGCAGACACAGGGAGAATGTGCAAACTCCACACAGTCATCAGAGACTGGAATTGAACCCGGGTCCCTGGCACTGTGCGGTAACAGTGCTAACCATTAAGCCACTGTGTATTGCTTTGGTAACTTTGTTATTTGGGATAATTTTGGTAAGTTTGTTTGTTTTGGTTTAAGGATGCCTAATGGGATTATAACACAATGCCTTACACTACTTTTTCTGCATCTGCAGTAATGATGAAGTGAGTTATCTAAGACTGGTTTAAAGTGGGAAAATCACTACAGCACTGGATACAATTTTCTGAATCATGACACTAGTGGGCAAGATACCACATCACAAGTATAAACTTGTAACTTGTGTGTCCTCCATCTTCTCTGATAAGACAGTTAAAATTGATTTTGCTGAACACTGAGTATTTTCAAAATTGTTCATTCTGCATTTATCAAGGCAAATTTTAAGTGATCATCTGAATCAGTTGTTGTTATTGCTTTAAATTTTTGCATCTGTCCTGATAAAAGCAACATGTCTCTCTCTCTCCAGCAATATATAGATAAGATTTATGGGGTTTTCATCTTCAGTATAATGCATCATAATATTTTGAACATGCAATATAAACATCCTACATATATGTTGACATCATGAAGGAATTATATGAGCTAATAAGCCATGCATTTCTGAAATATTTCTTAATGTCGACTTCATGGATTAAAGAACAAAACCGACAGACCCAAGGCTTGCCAGATTAAAGTGGCCATTTTCTGAAAATATTACAGTATCAAACAGAGAACACAGATGGTTTTTGAAACACAACACCAACATTATGAAAGCAAATTGACCACAACATATTCAGATTCAACTTATCCAGCTCCAGATCACGAATGCACTTGCCATGCTTGTTTCCCTATTGTGCAATAAGTACAGTGTCTTGGCAGATAGCATCAGAATGGATAATTGAATTATTTGTCTATTTCCTACCAGATATGCAACAATTGAATTTTGCCATGCTCCACTAACTGGGACATTCAGAATCAATCACCGACATTTGATGCCTCTGATTTCATATGATAACATAATTGATGCATTTTATTTCTAAAACCAACTTCTTCTCATTCCTTGAATCTTCACTATTGCTTAATCACCAGGCATCATTTCTACTGCTATTCAATATCAATTACATGCGCAATAATAACACGCAGTTCTCAGAATGTTAAAAAGAACAATTAGCTTAACGCTTTGTGCTGTGATCAACTGGGCTGAAGTGTTTTTTTTATCCTTCACAATTTCACATCTGTATACATCTCAGAGCAGTAAAAAATATTTTTCCCCCACTGCTTGTTTTGCCCCCTAGTCACTGAAGAAAATATCCTACTTATTTAACTATTCTTTCATTGTTTGGTCATATCGCATGTGGCATACAGATGTGAAGCAAGTCTGAAAATGCCTGACAACAAATGGTGTTGGAATTGTTTGTACTGCAATAACACCAAGATCAACACTTTGACAACAATGTTTACTAAGTGCACCAGCCTGAAATTTTAACCTTTTTATCTTAATCCTTTACTGAGGGATAATTTTTGAGATTTACCACTCAATCTTTGCCAGAGAGTAAGAAACGCATAAATTTGATTAATCAAACTGTTTTAAATCTACCAGTTGACAATATATCAGTATTAATACTACATTCACTGAAGATACTGTGTGAATGAATGAATGAATGAATGAGTGAATGAATGAATGAATAATAAATGTGCCAAAAATGCTGAGAAATTCAGAGTGAGTCTTGACATCTGAAAGTATGTCCCTCGCTTTTCCTGGCCTCTTGAACTCCTCGCTCCTATTGGTGCAATGCTTTTATCATGGCGAAATCACAGTCCACCCATTACCTTCCTCAATCACTTCAATGTCAGTTTATAAGGAGATTGTCTTTCCAGAAAATGTGCAGCAATTTCTAATTGCAGCAGAGAAAAATTTTGTAATGTTCAGGAGTTGATAGGTGGCTGCTTGGTTTGAGAAAGATTGAAATTGATTGGCATTCAGGGTCAAAAACAAGTCAATTTTCCACAACGTAAATGAATAATGAACATACATAATGCTGATGTAAGACATGAAATGTTAGAATGTATCATGGCAAAGCACAGCTGAACATTTACAGATCACCGCAAATCAAACTAGATTTGTCTTCGAGACACCAAAGTCAGAAAGCGTGATCATGGAAAAGCACAGACAGTCACACAACAAGAGATTTAAAGTTTCAAGCATAAGCTCTTAATTCCTAATGAAGAGCTTATTCTCGAAACATTGACTTTCTTGTTCCTCTGATACTGCCTGACCGGCTGTGCTTTTCCAGGAGCAGACTATCTAACACAAATCTCCAGCATCTGCCATCCTCACTTTCTCCTTCTGGACACCATGTATAGTAAAATACAATGTACAGCATTATATATAGAATATTATAAATATAATTATTATGCTTTAATATCTTATATTGCAATTTATTTTAAATCGGTCACCATCATTCCCAATCTTAACAATCCCATCAATTTTGTACTTCTAATTTCCATATTTAAATCACTGAGATAAATCATGAACTATTGCTCCAGCAGTGAATATTGCAGACTTACAAAAGATAGCTTTAGATTGAGGGAAAGCAGATTTTATTAAAATCAAACAGAATCTGGCCAAAATTGACTGGGAATAGATGGGTCTGCAGCTGACCAGTGGGAGTCAGTGGGGTGGTGGTGGAGAGTGGGTAGGGGATATAAAAAGGAGCTTGAGAGGGTACAGATCCAACATGTCACATTTAGGGGGAAATATAGGAGCAATCCAGGGAACCCTAGATATCTAGAACAATTCAGAACTTAAGAAGACAAAGGCTTTTAGCAAGTCCAAAGAGAGCAATTCGGATGTAACCTAAGAGGAATATAGGAAGTGCAAGCAGGAACTTAAAGCAATTACAAGAGCAAAGAGGAGGCATGAGAAAACAGTCGAGGAAATGGAATTAGGGAGAATCCTAAGATACTTTTTAAATACATTAAAGCGAAGTGATTAACCAGGCAAAATGTCACGTCCAAGGAGGCAATTTCTCTGGGAAACCACAGGATATCGGAAGGGTGTTAAACTAACATTTCTCTAAGGTCATCACACCGTGAAAGAAGAACATAGGTATGGAATTCAAGAAAATGAACTGAGAGGAACTTGTGTAGTTTGACATAGGATATAGGGAAGTTCTGGAGGTTCTTTAAAACAGTCAGATCCTCTGGTCCAGATCAGTTGCATCCCAGGCTGATGTGGCAGGTGAAGCAGGGAATTTCAGGGGCTCTGACACAAATTTTAACTTCCTCTCCGGCTACAGGGGAAGTACCAGAGGACTGGAGGATGGCTAATGGGGTTCCACTTTTCAAGAAAGGTGGTAGAGATGAAGTAAGAAATTACGGATCAGTGAGTCTCGGGTCAGTGATAGGGAAATTATTGGAGAAAATTCTAAAGGAAAAAATTAATATCTGCTTAGAAAAACTTGGGTTAATTAGGGATAGTTAGCATGGCTTTGTCAGAGGGAGGTCATACCTAACAAACTTGTCAGAAAGTTTTGAAAATGTGATCAAGTGTGTAGTTTATATGGATTTTAGCAAAACATTTGACAAGGTATCACGCGGGAGACTGATTGAGGAAATTAAAGTATTTGGAATTGAGGGAAACTTGCAGTGATGGATCAGAAACTGGCTTAGTAATAGGACACAAGGGTAGAAGGCTGTTCGAGTCTATGGAGGTGAGTGAGTGTCCAGTCATTTATCACAAGGATCAGTACTGGGATTCTTATTGTTCGTTATATACATAACAAATGATACAGATGAAAATGTGGGGGGTGAGCATTAAACAAACTTTAATTTGACACCAAGATTGGGAGAATGGTTAATAATGAAGAAGATGATTGTAGATCACAGGAAGATATAAATGGATTGGTCAGATGGGCAGACCAGTGCCTGATGGTATTTAAGCCTAAAAGTGTGAGGTGATGTACTTTGGATGAAGAAATAAGATTAGGAAGAATTTGATGAATGACAGGACAATGGGCAGCTCAGAGTTTCAGAGGGATCTTGAGGTAATTATGCGTAGATTCCTGAAGTCAGTACGGCACATAAATAGGATAGTTAAGAAGACACATGGGACACTTGCTTTCATCAGTCGTAGAGTAAAGTATAAGAGCAAAGAGGTAAAGTTGGAGCTGTATAGCGCATTGATATAGTTGGAATATGGTGTATAGTTCTGGTCACCTCACTACAGGAAGTATGTGATACCACTGGAGAGGGTGCAGAGAAGGTTCACTAGGATGTTGCCTGGGATGGAGTAATTGAACTGTAAGGAGATCCTAAATAAGCTTGGTAGTTCTCTTTAGAGCACAGAAGGCTGAGGAATGTGAAGGATAGGATAGGGTCAGTGGGGAGGTGCTGTTCTCCTTGATTGAGGTCAATCACAAGACTGCACAATTTTAGGGTAAGGGGCAGGAGATTCAGAGAAGATTTGAGAGAAAACTTCATCACTCAGAGGATGGTGGGATCTGGAATGCACTGCATGGGAAGGTAATGGAGGCTGGAAACCTTACAACGTTAAAAAATATTTAGATGAGCACTTGAATTATCTTAACATTCAAGGATAAGGGGAAAAGTGCAGGGAATTGGGATTAGCGTGCCTTTGTGGTAGTTCTCATTGGTGCAAACTTAAAGAGTCAAAGTGCCTTTCTGCGCTGTATAACTCAATGATTCTATGAGTATCACTTCCCAGTTTCTGCCAGTCCAAATGCCTATTTTTAACTTGCACTCTCTGTTTTCTAGTTTGCATCCAGTTTGTCAGTCATGCTGCTCCAGTCCCCTAACTCCATGTGCTCTGATTTTATTTACAAATTGATTATGCAGCAGCTTATTGAACTGTTTCTCTGGAGTGCATCCTTCATCGTTGAAGAGGACAGATCTTCTTTTCTTCACTTCATCCAGTTTGAATTCCAGAATGTTATCAATAAATCTGGTGGCAGTTGAGTGAGAGTCATCTGTAATGCAGGATTTCGGCAAAGAAAACCTCCTTCTATTGTAATGCAGACAAGACTGCAGATCTTGAATCAATTGCTTTAAATTATTGTCAGCTATGGATCTCATGCAAATGTCAATATGTGCTCAAAAGCTCATGTGTCATTGGTAATATAAGCACATTGAATCTAAGGAATAAACAATCATCCGTGTGCAGACAGCAAAATACTTTCAACAAATCATTTGCTCTCTGATTTGCACAACTGATAAGTAACGTTTTAGGCTATAGCTTTAAAATAGTAATCTGGCTTTTTTAATAATATTATTTTACAATTGCAAAGGGCTAAGCAATTCTTAAATATAATTAGCTTTCAAAGCATTTATAAGATAGCTTTTCAATTTTGATATGCAATTATTTCTACAAATAGGTTTCTTAAATAGAAAATTTGGTTTAAATTAATTCAGATTTATTAAAGTCAACATATTGAACTTCACTCAAATAAATTGTTACAGTGGTAATAATATTTTTAATACTCACAATAACTAATATCATTCTTAATAACTTTAAACTCAATAGTGCATAAATTGAATCATATTAAATACTTCAAGTGGAGGTTACCACCAAAGATGAAAGGAGTAGGGGAGAAGGCAAGTTAAGAATTAATGATTAAGAAAGGACAATCTTTGGTTTTAAAAACTTCCATATTCCATACAGAAGGCAAAAGTGAGGATGGTAAAGAAGTTAATTGTTTAGGTCTGAAGAATAATGAGTTTTGTTATCAATTCAGTGAGGAAGAACACATGAAATACCATTCTGAAAAAGAAAGAGGAGACATAGATATATTTAACTACTTTTGACTTTCATATATTGATGGCACTTGGTTTTATAATTTTTATGTTATATTAATGCCATATCCATTCAGATTCTTTTTCTTTTACACGTTCTGCCTTTTTAATTAGAGTCTTTGGTCACCCAGTCAGTCTTCCAGCAATTATGAAAGTATTTAAGTGAGACCTCCAGAAATCACTTACAACCTGTCCAGAGCAGATGACAATAATAATATTATCCTTCCATTTCACTCTTCAGCTTTTAACTTTCATCCTATTCATAGCTTCCTACCATTTACTACAGAATATTTAGTTCCACAATACAACATATTCTTCTGGTTTAACTCCACAATAACAGCATTTAGAACGTGATTCATCTAATTAATTTCACTGAGAACCTTCTATAGCTTTTTACAGCTGATTGCTCTCTCCCAGATCTCACTTTGTACTGCACAAAGACACACTAAACATTTATATTCACTTTTGCAGTCTCCAGATCCCAATTAATACTTTGAAATTATAATTCTATCTGTAGGTGTCCAATCCACATGCAGAATGTTCACTTTCCACAATAATACCCCTTGAGGCTCATTTGATCAGATTCCACGTGAATAAAACTAACAATTAAAGCAGATATGGGGAAAAAACCCTCAAAGTATTGTCAGAGATGGATGCGCCTCCCTAGAAGATCTGAAATACTGGAAGAACAGAAATGTTCTGAAGGAATTAAGTTTGTACTTGTGAAATAAGGATCCTGGGTTTATGGAGGATGAGCTGCAAATTGAGCTTATGAGGTAAGGATATTCTCAAGAACAATAAAATTATAGATGTGGTTAGAAAGGCCTATTATTATTCTCCTGAGAGGAATATTTATTGATTGTTATGTAAGTCTTTCTTCTGCTCCCCCCAACTTGTTACTTTTTTTATAAGAAAGAAAGCAAAGCTTTGTAAAGGTCAGTGAATGGGTCACTATGAAAATCAATGGCCTATATTATAAATGGTTATATTAATCTTTGAAGCCTGCAGCAAATGGAAACTGGACTGAAGCACATTCAATTGTTTTATTGACATATTGTTACATTATTGTGACAAATACAAAATGCAATTATTTCACGTTATTACAGATCTCAGCAAAATCCTCTAAGCTAGTTGTTAAGATATTAGGAAATTAGTCTTTCACTGAGGCATTTCATGTTATAAAAATGAAGAAAAAAGCTGTCAGTTATTGCCAGATAGTTTTCCCCAGCATTGACAGCAGGAGAATTCCTTTCCCTTTGTTCATTGATTATGAATATCACTAGGTGAGTCATTCCAAATTGCCCTTGAACCATGTGTCGAAGGCAGTTGTTCATAATTACTCCTGACCACTATTTTATACAAAAAATAGAAAGCAACAAAACATTTAGAAAATATCTATTCATCAAATTAAAATAAATGAGCAATTTACTGACAATTAAATCACAGCGCAAATGCAGCAAAGACTATGGCTCAAATTTCATGATTAAGAGTGAAAAGGCAACGCTCACCATTGACGTCAAAAAAATTACTTTCAAAGATTTAGTACTCTCCGTGATATGGATGCCCATTTAGTTAAGGAGATCTCTTGTTGTCTAGCAACAGTGATGTTGAAGTAACGTGACTGTATCCTGTCCATTAACTCAGGGTTGTGTTTTTTCTGCTGTGGGTCTTCTTATAATTGAACAAGCTGATTCTCAACCAATAGATCTTTCGGCACATGTTGTAGGATGCCCTATGGGGTTGTGGAACTTGCTTTGCCTCAATTTAAAGACATTGTGGCTCAAACTGTGACAGGGCTTGATGGACTAGTTGTTGATTTTTTGAATAATTTATATTCCATCCTTCTGGTCACTAACATCAATGGTGCTATGCTTCATGGTTCAAAGCTCTAGTTAGGCCCCATTTAGAATACTGTGTCCAATTTTGGGACCCACACCTCAGGAGGGATGTATTGGCACTGGGGCGGGTCCAGCAAAGATTCACACAGATGATCTTTGGCATGGTAGGCCTAACATACGATGACCGGCTGAAGATCCTTGGATTGTATTCATTGGAATTTAGAAGGTTGAGAGGAGATCTAATAGAAACTTAGAAAAGGTGGATGCTGAGAATTTGTTTCTGTTATGCAGGGAGACTAGGACCCGTGGGCACAACCTTAGAATTAGAGGGGGTTAATTTAGAATGGAAATGAACAGACATTTCTTTAGCCAGCGAGTGTTGGGCCTGTGGAATTCGTTGCCATGGAGCGTAGTGGAAGTTGGGACATTAAATGTGTTCAAGGCAGAGATTGATAAATTCTTGATCTTGCAAGGAATTAAGGGCTATGGAGAGAGTGTGGGTAAGTGGAGTTGAAATGCCCATGAGCCATAATTAAATGGCGGAATGGACTTGAGGGGCCGAATTCCCTTACTTCCACTCCTATGTGTTATGGTGTTTTGGTCTTATTTTTTGCTTCAGTGTCTTTTCAGCACTTTCTTTTTCCTCTTTGGAATATTGGCCATTTCAGAGTCTTTTTTCAAAGAATAACCAGGTTATGTAGAGCCATTTAGTGTCCAGTCCACTGTAGGTGATTTTGTAGGGATTTTGCTGAAATGCTGTGAAATGTGGCTTCAGGAGGAGTTTGCACAATTATTCAACATTGTTTAATCTGGAAGATGTGACTGAAGTATTGCTAATGGACTATCTCCAGCTAACGCATCTCATTATGTACATGTGTGCTGTGTAACTAGGACTCTTTAACTTGGACTTCTGTTGACTTTTGGATGTCTTGGTTGTTAAGCACATGCTTTGCTGTTTGTAGAAGGTTGAATTGGCTTAGCTGATATCATATTTGCAAAAAAAACTGCAAATGCTGGAATCCAAAGTAGACAAGCAGGAGGCTGGAAGTGCACAGCAAGCCAGGCAGCATCAGGAGGTGGAGAAATTCGACATATCGGGGATACCCTTCTTCAGGAATGGGGGTGAGTGTAAGGGGAATTGCAGATAAAGGGGGGGGGGGCAGGGTTATGAGTGTGGAGAGGGGTGGAGTGGTGAGGTGGTGATAGGCGAATACAGGTGGTAGGTACAACCTGGTTGGTCGATGGGAGGCATGAATCTGGTTGGTAGCAGGATGGAAGGGTTGGTCAGAGGAATGGAAGAGAGGAAGCAGAACTGGAAAGGGAGTCGAGGTATGGGTGGGAAGGTTATTTGAAATTGGATAACTCAATTATGAGTCCTCCAGGCTGTTGGTTGCCCAGGCTGAAGATGAGGTGTTATTCCTCCAGTTTGTAGTCTGATTCACTGTGACAATGGAGGAGGTCGAGGATGGTTATGTCAGAAAGGAAGTGGGAAGAAAAATTAAAATGGGTGGTGACTGGGAAGTCAGATCAGGCCCTGCGGGCCCAGCCTAGATGCTTGGTGAAACGTGCCCTTAGTTTACGTTTGGTCTCGGCAATGTAGAGAAGACTACATCGGGAACACCAGATAGAGTAAATTAGGTTGGAGGAGAGGCCAGTGAACCTCTGTCTTTCCTGGAAGGACTGTTTGGGTGCTGGAGGGAGGTGAGGGAGATGGTGTTCCAGCAGGTTTTGCATCTTTTACGGAGAAAGTTACCAGGGGGTTGGGGAGGCTGGATGGGGGTGTGGTGGTGGGGGAGGGGGGTGTTGAGCTGGGGGGAATGTTGGTGGTGGTGCAAATACACTTTCAAAATAGGCGGATATCTGGAATACCTGGGAGAGGAACATATCCTCGTCAGAAATGGAGGAATTGGGAAAATGAGATGGAGTTTTTGCAGGAAAGAGAGAAGGAGGAGGTATAGTCCAGAAAGTTATGGGAGGAATTCCTCACATTGACCAACCAGATCATATCACCACCTGTATTCACCTGTCACCATATTACCACTCTGCTCCTCTTCTTACCCATAATTCTTCCTTCCCCCTCTTTATTTGCCACTCCCCCTACCCCCACCCCCACTTCTGAAGAAAGGTTATACTTGAAGCATGCTTCCTGACTTGCTACGCTCTTCCAGCCTCCTGCCTGTCTATTCTGCTTCAAAGATGGTATTTTTTAGAGAGGTGACTGCCAAGTTGCAGGCAGTGTTCAACATATTTCAGATCTTCTTCTTGAACATATGTGGAAAACTGTCTGGTTGATTTGTGGGTTGATATATAAGGGTTTGTTTGTCATTATTCAAGTACAGTTGAGTTTCTTGTAAGCAGATTTGAAGAGATCTTGCACGAACATATTTGAACAGGTTGATTGGAAAATATCGAAAACATTGAGTTTTTCACAGGGATGTTCTCTTCACTGGAATGTAGACAAGTCCGTCAAACAAGTAAGAACAGTGAGAAAAGTATTGAAGATGAAGAGGACTTCCAGTTCCAGAAGAGCAGCAAGGTAAAATGGAAGGAAAGAAAGAGAGATGGTACTGCAACATAGAGACTACTCTCTCCAGTGTTATGAAAGCTTATGAAACTACAACAAAGATTCAGTAGTCAGGCCACCAATGTGGGATGGATCTCCTTTACAGGGTCATCTATGACTTCCCCTGTACCCACAAACGCAATGAGCATCTTTGAGCTTGTTTTGAGCAATGGTCTTCCAACATGCCACCAGATGACTGCCAGTGTAGAAACTTGGAAGCAGACTGGTCTGATGATGTTTGCATTGATTGGGAAAACATTTTTTAATGCACTAGCAAGGATGAAAGCGCAAATGTACCTCGATAGTTCTGAGTGAAATAAATACATTAATATGATGATCTCATTCTCATGAGAAACTCAGAAACAATTCAAAGACCAGACAGCAAAGTTAATATTAAGAATATCTTTAAAGACCCTAAAACATTAATTATATTTAGAATAAAAATCAAGCTTTGACAAAGAAGAGGTTTTACTGGTCTTTCAATGTAATTCATTCATACACAAAGAGTATTGATTTTCAAGACATTTACATTCATATATTGCTTAGTGTTGAATTTTGTTTTTTATACCATTACCTAAGAAATAGATAGATTTTCTGTAGAGATTTTAATTTAGTTAAGGTAAACCTTAATCTTTTTATATTTTTGCCACACGTAAATGATCTTAGGAGTCATCAAGTCATGTTAAAGCACCAATCCTGCTTAATTATCACCCAGGAAAAATGACAAAACTTATTTCCAAGAAATACTTTTGAGCATAATTTTAATGTTGGTTGTACATTCTGTAGCATCTTCAATTTTGTAAACCACCTTCAGGTCATAACTGATTGATTGCACACATTTTATTGACAAAAATGTATTACTGTTAATGCATTTGTTTGGCTGTATGCGCTAATACTATGCTACAGGCCCTATGTTCCAATGTACAAAATTTTGCAAATACAGATACATTTATATTTAAAGAATGTTTTATTCAAACATCAACAGTGATAATAAGGCTTTATAGATTCTTCCTCAATGTGACTTGTTTATCCTAAGATTTAACTAATTAACCTTGGTACTGTATAATAATCAACATTTAATTAGAAACTCCTTGATTACTAGATTATGTAGAACAGACGAAATGCAGATGTAAATAGCTTCACAGAATGCACAAAAGATAGAGCAATACTACATTGCTGGAAAAGCTCAGCAGGTCTGGCAGCGTCTGTGGAGAGAAATCAGAATTAACATTCCAAGTCGAGTGACCCAATTGTTTAGTACTAACTACACCTTGTGATGTGTGCTCATACTCAAGCCTGTGGGTATGGTTACAAAGAAACTGAAACAAGCAGGAAACCTGTTGGCATGTTAAAAGCATCTGTAATCAGAGCGGTGTTCACAAAAGAAGCCTGGTGAGAGTTATCACTGCAAGGTATAAAGCACAATATCTGGCCACAAAGAGGAGGAGGGAGTTCAACTTATTGGCTCAAGTACCTATCCTTTCTTCTCTGGAAAATCCAGGATTTCCATAGCATCAATGAATATTGGTATTCTCGGCTACTTGATTGTGAAAGATGTGAATTGCCTGAATGACCTAAAAGAAAGCAATACTTGTGCATTGCGTCAGAGTAGAAAGTCATTGAGCACTTGAGTAGCACACAGAAGTCATGTATACATTTGATGGATTGTCAAGTGTTCTTTGCCAAAGAAAAATGCAAATTGAATGGTAAATATTCTGCCAGAGATGGTAGGGGAATGGCAAGTCCACAAAACCATAAGTGATAGCACTGCAGCAATTTGTTTCCACACATACACTGAGCACACTAATCATCAAATTAACTTGTGCCCAACAAACTGAGAAACATCAAATCCATGAATAGAGAACGTCTACTAATGGAGGGTGATGCGTCCACTGATGGTCAGATCTGCATGATCAGCACATCTTTGAAGGTGAGTATCACACAGATTCACATGATCCAAGTACTGGCAAGCTTAGTCAGACCACTAGCATTTGTGATAATGAAGCAATTTGCAACATTGAAGACGACAAGGCAAATGATGTAGAATTGGTAAAAGGCAGCTATCTGCAGAAATTAAAGTAGTATCTAAAAAGAATGTTCTCGGGAAATAGAGGAAGCATCAGTATGCTATGAGCTTACATTGCTTGCTGACAGCTGTATCATACACAGAATTTGAGTCGCTACACTGCAAGCACTATAGAAATGTCTATGATGCAGAACATTCAGGTTATGTTGAGGTGAAATAACAATGTCATGAAGAAATCTGGTGGCCAGCAACAGATTGCTGCATCAAAGAGTTCATTAGAAACTACAATAATTGTGCATCCAGTGAAAAATCAGTTCAACCATTTCTTACACTTCTATAACCAAATATATAGCTTGGAAAAGTGCAAGCAACTGTAAACAATCATTTTTTTGCTTGTCGTTTATGCTCTATATACAGTTTCCAGCTATTTGTTACAACACAGCCCATAACTACTACTTTAGTCATTGACATTTTCAAAATATTGTTTACAAAATGAAGTTTGAAGGAAACCATCATGACTGACAATGGACCACAACTGCTTTTAGGTATTTAATGCAGTTATAGAAAAGTACGCAATTCATTGCCATCTAAAATTACATTACAGCTTGTTGGGGTGGAATAACAAAATGAATCACTCCACACCCAAGTTCACATCCAGCGTCAAATAGTTTAGTTTTACACTGATTGGGAGAAAACCTCTAGCAGTCCAGAGACTCCTCCACTGAACAAAGGGCAACATACACTTTTTATACGTTTGCTTTTAACCTGCCTCTGATAGATACAAACCAATCATGTTGTTAATTGATTATTTACATATCCAATCAGGTTAATCATGCGACTGTGTGTTCAGTCTATAGACAGCTTTACATGATCCCATGATCTCATGATATTTACCAGACCACTTTGTCACTTATCTTTGGGTCGTCTTAATATATCTTATTCCACAACATTCCAGGCTTTAGCTCCTTCGCCAGTTATTTATTAATCCCCTGCTAATTGCAAAAGGGCTTCTTCTATCTGCCTTATACTACATATCCAGGAGAATGCAATTAAATCCCTAAATGTCTGTACACTTAAAGCTCCATTTTTGGTGTATAACATGTGGCTACAATTACCTGGGGTTCTTAACTGATATGGGTCTGAACCTTCCCTTCTTATTCCATGCTGAATACCAGAATTTGGACCAACCTGGTATGGTGATTTCCATCAGCATTTCTCAACAATGTTTCGCATCAAACTATCTGTATACAAGCAGAACTGCATTTTGCTTCTATTGAACAGGACTCTTTTGTATGCATTTCACAAGACCCTTTGCCTGTTCCTTTCATCTTGTTACCTTTGATATATTCCTTCAATGAAGACTACAATTACTCCAATTTTTTAAAACTCCAAACATCAACCTATGGTACCTGTTTTTTAAAATGAAAATCTTCCTCAGCCATTTTAGGTCAACTGAGAACCACTTTCAGCCATTTTGTGCTACGCCTGCCATTGGTCAGTCTTAACACAGCCCACAATCAACTGGTGACTCAGTACAGTCTTAAATCTAGCATGTTGGAAGTAAACAATTTGATCAATTCATTAATGTTTCACCTTATATTAACCAATCCATTCCATACTCTCTGACAGGAAAGACATCAGATCAATGTGTCATCACATATATGAACCATTTCTAAGCTGTCACCTTGAACCATCAAGAACATCAGAGTGCAAGCAGAAGAAATGACAAAGTATAAAAGTGCAAAATCATATGCATGGAAACCATAATGTGAAGTTATAGTTTGGGCTTGAATCAAATATTGAAATCATGAACAACCCCAGTTTGCATTATCTCTATCTCGGTCAAAATAAATCAAGTGATTGCTCAGCAGCAACACTTCCCTTTGGATGACAATACAAAGTGGAATACAAGACGTTTGATATCTGCAAAACTAGGATTTTCAAGGACTGCAATCTTTTTCTGATAAGCGACTACAGTCTCCATAATTTACTTCATCAAAGTGATCACACAGATGACAACCTCAAATTTTTAGACCTCAATACCTTCATTTTATAACACAGTAGAAATGTCTTTGGTTCAAGAAAGCAGGCATTCTTCACTCATAAAACATGTATATGTATGTCGTTGTTTAGGATGGATTACTTTAGGACAAGTTCCTTTAGTTTTATGGGGACAGGCAATGGGGAAAGATGTTCTATTCAATTATTCAGTGTTTGTATGTGCCTGGTGACTGCTCAGACAAACTGGTTGGAAGTAGCTGCAGGCACTTTATATGATCCATCTGCATTTGGAACCTGGCAAATACCTTCTATCTGCATACTTTGAAGTACCAAACACAATAGCATTACATTGGGGATTCAATCAAATGTACAACAAATTGAATTTTACCTAGTAAGAAGACCAAAACTTATGTTAAAAAAGACAATATTTGTGCATCGTTTTCTGCATTTAGCATACCTTAAAATAAACATTCTGAATTTATTTATTTTTAAAATTTATCAATATTGTTCAAATATTGTTTAAAATTACTGCATTGAATCTATTTGAAAATGAATGTAATAGGATCAAGTGCATTCAGAATACCTTCAGTCTCACATAGGTAATATTATGAAGGTGGTGGAATCTCACTCAAATTGTTTGATTTTATTTAGCACTTTCATTACTTAGAGTATAATTCCTAAGTATTACAAATAATGTATCTGAAGGAGATAGTTAATTCAAATGTGTTATCTGATCATTGTAGGAATAATTAAGCAGATTTGTGATCCCTCTCATTCCTATTTTGTGACAAAGAAAAGATAAAAAAAGGAATAAATAACAGCATTTTACTGGCTGATATTTAAGGAGATTGTCAATCAAAAATTTCGTTGACAATAACCTTATTCTGCTTTAGTTTTCTACCTGGTAAATGGGTGTTTTCTTCACCATTTGATTCCTGAAGGACTGCTTTTGCTTGAAATCAAAATCCCCAATATTTGTCTCAGCATCTGTTGTTGCATCAATGAAAAGACCAGATGGGTGATGAGGCTTCGATATACTTTAGTGCATTGTGGATGTTGGCATTCTCTTGTTCTTTGCAGTGAAATCCTCCAGCTGAATTGAAATTTCCTACGTTTAGAATAACGTTTTAGTTAAACAAAACCACTTTGTTCGGTTAAAGGTTGTGTTAAACTATGATACACAAAATACGCACACACGTACACAGGAACTCAACTTATGGGTTTCCAGGCTTTATAAATAGTGGCCTAGAATACAAAAGCAAAAGAAATGATGAACCATTAAAAATCACAAGATCAAGTCATGTACATATCGAATTCTTGGCCCTCACTTTAGCAAGGAAGAACAAGCCTTATAAAGAATGCAGGAAAGTTTGACAAGAATGGTTCCAA
This sequence comes from Chiloscyllium plagiosum, assembly GCF_004010195.1. Classification (NCBI taxonomy): domain Eukaryota; kingdom Metazoa; phylum Chordata; class Chondrichthyes; order Orectolobiformes; family Hemiscylliidae; genus Chiloscyllium; species Chiloscyllium plagiosum. The sequence goes on from NC_057735.1 coordinate 30,840,033, forward strand.
GGAGAAGGGACTTCAGTTGTTTGGATAGATTTGAGAAGTTGGAGTTATTCTCCTGAGATTAATATAAGATTGAAATCATGAAGAGTCCAGACATTGTCGATAAAGAGAAGTTGTTCCTTCAGTCAGAAGCATCAAGAAGCAGAAGCCATCAATTAAGGTGGTTGATAAACAAAACAATAATCATAGAAGGAAATTCTGTTTTCTGCACAACATGTTTTTCAGATCTGGCATGTACTACCTTAGCATGCAGTAAGACAGATACAAAATGAGGCTTCCAAAGGGATTGAGTAGTCAGCTGAAGTGAGATAGAATTGAAGGTGGAAGACTGAGGGAGTGAAAGTAGCTGAGTTAATGTTGCAGAGATCTATCATGAACACATGGAGACCTTCCTCTGTACTGTGCAAATGGATCAACTTTTATATGTTTATAATGTTAGTATAGCTTCTTACATTCAAGTCAGTTTACAGATGGGACCTGCTTGCTTTCATTTTTGTGCAGTTTAATTGAGAGGGTTACTGTTATAGAATCGGTTACATGCCTTTCAATTATATGTTTGACTTCAGTACCATTGGGCTTGTAGATTTGAACATATGAATTTAGAGCAGGAGTGGTTATTAAGCCTCATTCGCTTGCTCTGTCACTCAATAAGATAATTGCTAATCTGTTTGTGGCCTCAACTTCACATGCCCAGCTATCCTTGATAACTATTGACTCTGTTCCATGTCGAGAATCTATCAAACTCTGCTTCAAAAGTATTTAATAACCCTGCATCCATTACTGTCTGAGGAAGAGAATTTTAAAGATTCATGAGGCTTTGAGAGAAAACAAAACCTTATCTCCATTTTAAAGAGGGAATCATTGTTTGTAAACATTGTCCCCTTGTTCTAATTTCTCTTACAACTTTCAACATCCACCCTTCCAAGACCCCTCAAGATCTTACACATTTCAATAATATCATTTTTCTTTCTTTTAAACTCCAATGGATGCAGGACCAACCTGTAACATCTGTTTGAGGTCAGATTCTAAATTTGGCTACTGAATCTACATTCAAAAGTGGAATCCCCATATGATCTTCACTCTTCCAATAATTGATGGGGTACTAAACTGATTTAATAATCTAAACATCCATTCATAATCTACCTTCCTTGCTGCAAACTTTTTCTTCTGAGCTCAATATTCATTGTCAACAGCAGGTCCTACTTTACTGACTAGCTTTGTGAAACACAAAATTTGTGACAGAATGTTGAAAATAATGCCCTTGAGCCAGTAAAAAAAAAACTGTAGCCACTTGGGGAACATCACCATTGTTCTCAGATTTGGAGCTTTAGTTGTGACCTGTTTTTGGATTCATAACCAAGGTTGAACTTGAAATAGATGTTTTAACTGCAAAACGATCTGAACGTGAGCCTTAAGCCTCATTTCAATAACTTAGGTATTTCTTCAGTGCCTGAATCAGCTATCTTCATTCAACCTGTTATTCCAGAAGGAAAATAAGTGACACTATCTAATGATTTTTACTGATCAGACTCTGATACACTAAAAATGAAGGACCAGTCTATTTAGTTCCAAGTACAATATTACAGTTCTTATTTTTCTGTTCTTATTTTCCCTCTCAATCTGACCCAACTTGCACACCTCAAAATGGGTGTCCAATCCAAGAATTATTAGTTTTTTCTCCCTGTTTTTTTTTCCCCTTTGGAACATGTTTTGGATTATTTTCTTCACTGACAAATGCCATCTGAGTTTCCATTTGATTCTATTTTCTGCAGCATGTTTTTTTTTGGAATATCTGAATTACTGCATTCTAATAATGACCATTATTCAAAATGATTTAATTCTAAAATACTTTGCAATATCCTGAAGTCATGAAAGACCTAAATGAAAACTAGTCTTTCTTTTTACAAGTGCTCATTAGTCACAGTATTTTTACATGAAGCCATGTAGTTAATTAATGCTAAATCAACTTTGATAAAAGCATTCTAAAGTGCATTTCATCTTTGCCACAGTTTATATTTCTTCCTAACATGTATCATTAGCAATTTCCAGTGTTCTCCTTAACCTGAAACTGAGCCATGAGATATGTCTTTGATATTCTTCCTCTGGTGCAGATCAAATCTTTTACAATATCCAGAGATTTAGCACTGAAATATTCTTTCAACAAATTAGCTAGTTTAATAAAATGTAATCATCACCTAGCTTAATCATAATCTCTAGATTTTTCATTAAGCTCAAAATTTTACTCCACAAGGAATTAGAAAAATGAATTATTTCTTGGCAACAACTGTAATTTTCATCACAGCTTTTCACTGTACCTACCTTCATCAGCTCTAACTGATAATTTCTAGATTTATTTTATCCCATGCCAAATTAATTCTGCATCCTCATTTCTCCTCCCCCCACCTTATCTCAGTCCCAACCCTCAGACTCAGCACCGCCTTCTTGACCTGCAATCTTCTTCCCGACCTCTCTGCCCCCACCCCCACTTTGGCCTATCACCCTCACCTTAACCTCCTTCCACCTATCACATTCCCAACGCCCCTCCCCCAAGTTCCTCCTCCCTAACTTTTATCTTAGCCTGCTTGGCACACCCTCCTCATTCTTGAATAAGGGCTTATACTCAAAACATCGATTCTCCTGCTTCTTGGATGCTGCCTGACCTGCTGTGCTTTTCCAGCAACACATTTTTCAGCTCTGATCTCCAGCATCTGCAGTCCTCACTTTCTTTCAGAATTATTGTTCCAGGTGGATGCACTAACACAAACTGCCAGAAGTGTCCTTGAATTAGTCTGTGCTGAGCATAGCCAGAAACTAAATGACCAACTAATCATGTCTTCAGCACATCCGGCTCTTTCTCCTTGTGTTCTTCCTCCACCCCCAACTCGAATACAAAGTGATCACTTCCTTCCTGGGCCTGCAGCTGCAGTTGTCTCTGCTGTGTGGCATTGCGTGAAGCACAGGGCACTGCCATCATTCAATAAACCCTTTCTGTTCCACACTGAAGGTACCTCAACACTGTCCAGGCACTGGAATCACATCTCCAGTATCAATTACTTACTGAAAGTCCACTCTTGTACTCATATGACTTGAGTTTCCTGCATGCCATTGGTATTAGTCCTTACTGGTGACACTAGACACGTCTTTAGAGCATTGTCTTCATCTCCAAGCAATGATCTTTATTGACTCCGTTAGAAGTTCGAAGATCCAAATGAAGCCTGATTGGGATTGGATCAAAGTGCCAGCTTCTTGGGTACCTTGCACAGATATGGCTTGATGATCCTTTGGTAATTCCATACTGGGTAAATGTTGATGGGGTGGCATCCCTCTCAGTTGATGAATGTTGCTCAATGGTTGAAGGGAGCCTTGATTGACCCATGCAATCCCTGAATCTCTGAAGTTTAGGGAATCCAGCTGGTGGAGCAAACCTGATGGTTCTCTCATTGTGACTGGACAAGTCAGTATCAAATTGGATTTGATTTGATTATCTAGAGTTTAGGAGAATGAGAGGAGATCTCATAGATGCTTGCAAATTACTGACAGGGTCCGACAGGGGAGATGAAAGACAGAAGTTTCCCCTTGGCTGTGGGACCAAGAACCAGGAGACACACAGTCTCAGGCTAAGGGGGTGGCCATTTTGGATTGAGAGGAGGAGGAGTTTCCTCAGTCAGAGAGATGGGTGACTCTTTGGAGTTTTCCACCCCAGAGGATTATTAAACTGGAGAGGGTTCAGAAAAGATTGACCAGGATGTTGCCGGCAATGGAATGTTTGAGATATAAAAATAGACTAAAAAGGCTGGGATTTTTTTACTGGAGTATAGGAGGTTGAGGGGTGATCTTATTGAGGTTTATAAAATCATGAAGGCATAGATAAAGTGAATGACAAGGGTCTTTTCCCTCAGGTGGGGGAGTTCAAAACCAGGGGACAGATATTTAAGATGAGAGGACAAAATTTTTAAAAGGACCTGAGGGGCAACTGTTTTACACAGAGTGTGGTTCTTGTGTGAAATGAACAGCTCGAGTGGTGGATGCAGGTCCAGTTACATCATTTAAAAGGCAATTGGATTAGTACATGAATATGAAAGGTTTAGAGGGATGTAGGCCAAATGATGGTAAGTGGGCTATTTTAGTTTGGGAACATGGTTGGCATGGAGAGAGGGGTAGTATTGTGAGTGTATGAGTGTGAGTGTTGTGTATAAAGTATTGGAGATTGCATCACAATGGCAGACTAGGAATGACATTTGTATTTAATTTCATTTCAACCCAAACAGATGGGGCCTACGTTTAGGCTAACATTACTGATCTTATTCTTAGTAGCAGCAATTTTAGCAGAGACAGGATGGGGACCAGCAAAGTACTCACCCTCATACAGTGGTTAGCCAGATAGGCTTGAAATAGAGTTAGGATAAGGGTTAGAGTTAGGCTTAGGGTTAAAGTTAGAGTTAGGATTGTAATATTTAATTAAAGAAGGTTGATTGCAATTTGCCAGTTAGTCTTAGTGCTCCACAGAATCAAGGGAGAAATTGAGAACTGCAGATGCTAGAGAGTCAGAGTCAAAAAGGGTGGCACTGGAAAAGCACAACAGATCAGGCAGTATCCGAGGAACAGGAGAGTCACTGTTTGGGGCATAAAATCTTCATCGGGACATTCCTGATGAAGGGCTTATGCCTGAAACATCAACTGTCCTGCTCCTCGGATGCTGCCTGACCTGATGTGCTTTTCCAGCGCCACACATTTCGATACACAATCAAGGGGGCAGTTTAAATGCCTCGGCATGAGCACCTTGGTGGCGGTGGAGGGTGTTAGGCTGCACCAGGGCAGTCTCAAGGCAGGCCTCAAACCAACCCACCCCACCTCTTGCCTGTGTAGTTGCAAGAGCAATTATACACTGCATTAGCGAGAGTCTAAAAACAAACCAACCCTCAACATGTATAGATACACATATACACACAAACACGCACGCACACACACTAAACGTAGTGGCTGGACTGCAATAACCACTATTTAAAATTAAACTGTTAAAAGGTGTTGGTGAGCAAGTGCCTCGGAGAGCTCTATCCCTGACTAACACTCCATTATAGCCATCTGCTCCTCTAAAGCAGAAAGGCATCTAATCATCCCTCCAGCTTTGAGAATCCACCCATCGATTCTCAATTTTAACAGGGAAACTGTTTTGGTGAAAAATCAGATTGAGCAAATGTTCTTGCTGGGGCACAGTTGGGACTCAGGAGTGTTCCTGATTTCTGTTCCCTGGCCCTTAAGGCTCCACCTAATTGCCTTTGATTACATTCAAATATCAGTCTTTCCAGTCGCACAGAGTTGCTTGAGCACCAATAATCATTCAAACTGCATGTGGAAGTTTACAACTTTCTGTCAGCTTCATGGCAAGCTCGCACATTTTGTTCTTTTAACCTGTCACCTTCGTAGACGTCTACACACATTTCAGTGTTCAAATTTCTCCTTTTGGGGAAGGAACTGGCAGGAAGAGCTGAAATATATTCAAATTACCATTTCCTCTGACTTCAGGGTGAAGGTGGACATTTTGTAGTCAATGACTTTAATAGCAACAACAACATTCTCTGACAATGTCAGCCTAATAACACTGTAAAGCACCTTAAACTGGCTCAGAACCAAATTTCTCTGCTTTATGTTATTGCCGATAATTCTTGGATCCGAAACATAGCACATTCTCCTCTGTCCTCTGCCAGTAGGTGCACACATTTCCTCTTAATGAGAACCAAGCTTTCCGTTTAGTATTTTCGTTCTCTGATCTTGGTAGGCTTCCAAGTATGTGAACAATTATGGTTGCAAATGACCTTCATCTTTTCAATAAATATTGCTGATTATTTCTTCTTGCCCCAGTTGGCTCATGAGTATACATTAGCAAAACAATGCACTGACTAATAGTTGTGTAGGCAATTTCATAAACTTGTCATGTTCATTAGTACATGAAATAAAGAATAACCTTATGCAAACTGACAAACATAAGATGAGCAATGGGCACATAGGTGCTATTAGTATTGCCTAGACATTAGTTATGATCTTCCAGCTGGGTTTTGACACCTTGAGAGTTGTCAGAGTGCTACAATGGTTCTCAATGATGAATATCTGTTTAGCATGAACTAGCCATTAACATTATGACTACTTGAAAAATCACAAGAACAAAGAATATGCCATGCTGTGCTGCTTTGAGGTCTAAGCAGTGCATAATTCATGTAGAAATCTCTTGCTATTCCACTATAATTACTTGCATGTTAGCACCTCACCTCATTCGCCTTGTTGTCAAAAGTATTTCCCTTTAATATATTCAATAGGATGGGGCAAGATGCCAAACATTAAGGATATAAATTCACAGTTCCTCCCACATATGACTTGCTATTAATGAACGGGGTGTGTGCAGGCTCCATTAAGTTTTCAGCATATTCAATCTGTGTTACAAACTTGCCTCAAATTCATCATTCCTACTTAACAGAAAATAATCAAAATATCATGCACATACATACAAGAAATCTGTTGAGAAAGATGGTAACATTTTCAAAGTGTCATCAGCTATGCTTGGATTGAAAGATAATATCTACTCAATGTTACACGTTTTTGCCATGGGGCTTCTTTGGCTAATTCTTTGCCTGAACATGGTCATTTACATAAAGCATCTCCAGTTCCTTTCATTTCCTTTCTTCCTACCTTTCGGATGTTGCAGTTCAAATAACGATGTAACGCGATGGACAGGTTGATGCTATTCTGGACAATTGGTAACAAGTTAATCCAGCATTACAGTCAGTGCTGTCATGCTTTAAGGAGAGCTTCAAGCTTCTCTTTTAGTATTTTCTGTGTCCACCCCTGGGACATTGGCCATTTTAGACTCAAGGAAACAAGACCTGGTAAGGGTGGGTTTTTTTTTGTTAATTAGACACAGCATCCAGTCCATCAAAGATAAATTTATCTAAATGCTTACAGACTTAGCTTCAAGAGGACACTAGCATTTGTTCAACAGTTATCTTATTGAATCTTGAGGATGGAAGCATTGTTGACGGACTTTCTTAGCATTCTTATACATTGCTTGCACAAAGTTCAAATATTACTGCAGGAAGTATGATGATGGTAGATGCTGTATACACTGGGGCATCTAATTCAATTCCAGAATACTGGGAACTAATAAAATCAGAAGCACCAGACTTCTGTATCCATGCAGTCTATCAGGTTTGATCATTGCCATCATCAGGAGTGGTTCAACAAAAACAATATTAACTTTGTGATATTCTGCCATAAAAAAACAAGCAGTTGTCATTATCTGGCAGAACAACCCAAAATTGAAAAGCATTCCATAAATTAGGGCTTATGTTCAAAAGGAAATACAGAAAATAAATTACACACATACATACATGCATAAAAATGTGAAGCAGGAGAAGGCTATTTATCCCCTTGAGCTTGCTCCAACATTTGATTAGATTATTGCCGATCTGGTTGTATCTCAAATCTTCATTTCTGTGAACCTGATAGCCGGTCAAAAATCTAGTACCCCTTCCTCAAAAATATAAAACAACTCTACTTTTACATTTTCAGGAAGAAAGTTCTGAGAGAGAAAAAAAATTGTCTCATCTCTGTTTCAGATAGGCAGTTTCTGATTTTTGAACAATGATAAGAGCACACATGCTCTCCACATCTAACCTGCCAAGTCCATTCAGGATCTTGTATGTTTAAATCAAGTCACATCTTATTCTTCTCAATTCTAGTAGAAACAAGACTAAACTGTGAAGACTTTCTTCATAATCCCTCCATGTCAGGTATTAATCTATTAAACTTCTCTGAACTTCCTCCATTAATTTTACATCCTTCTTAAAATGAGTTGCTCGATATTGTGCACAGCTGCAGTCTCACCAGTGACCTGTATAACTAAAGCAATCCACCCTAAATTTATTACATCTTACCAAATTTGAACCCTTGGCCCCACCATTTATTTTAAAATCCTCTCTGTTCTGCAGTTATGCAATCACCAACATCACCGGTCCTAGGATAGTTCAGGAGGAGACTGGCCCATCAATACAGTTCCCAGTACTCTTACCAGAGCCCTTTAACCAAGCCTACTTATCCCTGGCTTGCCTCTGAGCCACACATTCATCTTTCTAATCTGTTTTGCCTTATGTCAATTTGTAAGTGACTCAGGTAATAATAGAAATTATGACCTTTGAGGTTCTGCTTCTTAATTTGGCATCCAGTTCCTCAGACTGACCATGTAGAACTTCTTCTCAGTTCTACCTATTGTTGTGGTTCTGTTCGCCGAGCTGGGAACTTGTGTTGCAAACTTGTGTTTCATCCCCTGTCTAGGTGACATCCTCGGTACTTGGGAGCCTCCTGTGAAGCGCTTCTGTGATGTTTCCTCCGGCATTTATAGTCATTTGTATCTGCCGCTTCCGGTTGTCAGTTCCAGCTGTCCACTGCAGTGGTCGGTATATTGGGTCCAGGTCGATGTGCTTACTGATTTGAATCTGTGGATGAGTGCCATGCCTCTAGGAATTCCATGGATGTTCTTTGTTTGGCTTGTCCTATAATAGTAGTGTTGTCCCAGTCGAACTCATGTTGCTTGTCATCTGAGTGTATGGCTACTAAGGATAGCTGGTCATGTCGTTTCGTGGCTAGTTGGTGTTCATGGATGCGGACCGTTAGCTGTCTTCCTGTTTGTCCTTTGTAATGTTTTGTGCAGTCCTTGCATGGGATTTTGTACACTACATTGGTTTTGCTCATGCTGGGTATTGGGTCCTTCGTCCTGGTGAGTTGTTGTCTGAGAGTGGCTGTTGGTTTGTGTGCTGTTATGAGTCCTAGTGGTTGCAGTTGTTTGGCTGTCAGTTCAGAAATATTTTTGATGTATGGTAATGTGGCTAGTCCTTTGGGTTGTGGCATATCCTCATTCCATTGTCTTTCCCTTAGGCATCTGTTGATGAAATTGCGGGGGCATCCGTTTTTGGCGAATACATTGTATAGGTGTTCTTCTTCCTCTTTTTTCAGTTCTGGTGTACTGCAGTGTGTTGTGGCCCTTTTGAACAGTGTCTTGATGCAACTTCTTTTGTGTGTGTTGGGGTGGTTGTTTTCGTAGTTTAGGACTTGGTCTGTGTGTGTGAGGAAACATCACAGAAGCGCTTCACAGGGGGCTCCCAAGCACTGAGGATGTCACCTAGACAGGGGACAAAATGTCTGCAACACAAATTCCCAGCTCGGCGAACAGAACCACAACAACGAGCACCCGAGCTACAAATCTTCTCCCAAACTTTGAGTTCTACCTATGTAGTTGATACCCACAGCACCACATTGACTGGATTCTCCCCTCCCAATGCAAGTTTCTGTCCAGCTTTGGGCGGATGTCCAAAATCCTGGCCCAAGACAGGCAATGCAGACATCTAAACTCACTCTCTTTGTTGCAGAAAATGATTGATTTTCCTCACTATTCTGTTCCCTACTAGGTTCTAAGTTCCTCCTTATTCATTCCAATTGAATTGCTTCCTGTTCAAGTCTGCGAAGGTTCATTAGTTTATGGGCAATTCGTGGATGCCAATTTGGTCCAGAACAAATACGTCTGCACAAGTGTTTGAAGTTTGAAGTTTGAAAGTTGAACTCAGAGTGTATGAGCAGGGGACTAAACTACAGGCACAGCAACACAACAGGAAGGTAGAAACTTACCTGGAAGCTTTGTACCTGCAGTCTCGCCTCTTAGGGTCAGATGATTTGTTCATATTCAGGGACTGGAGCGTGTGATAACAAGTGAGGCAGGTGAGGGGATCCAAAGGCAGGAGCACAAAGGTCTCAGCCTTTGCAGTTGCCCAAAAGGTTTAAGATTCTTTCATCGTGTTTATATGGGAATGATATCTGCAAGGTGGATGAGTTAACTAATCATAGCACCCTTATACAGAAATCTAATCAATTTCACACTGGTGATAGTAAGACTACCTAAAGAAACAGTGGATTGTAAATATGCTTGAATATCCTCAGCACTGACTGCAATTCTGGCAGAAGGGTGAGAAAACTGATTGTATATGTTGGGTAATAATCTTGCATGAGAGTGCATGTCAGAGCCTCTTCCCATACCTTACACCTTAGGCCTGGCTTAAACTCACTAGTTAAAGAGCCAACATTTAACACTGCCAGACAAAAGCAAAAGGTGTGTACTAGCATCAGGGGAGCTGGAATAATTCTTGAAACCTAATAGAGTAATGAATGAACTAAAATTACTTGTGAAGGTTTCTTACATGTGAGGATTAGTTGGCACCCTAAATCTCCTCTCTTGAGGCATACAAAGAATCAAGTCATACATTGTAAACTTTAAAAAGGTCAGCACTGAAACATCTGGGATTCACTCTTTGCAGATATTAGGTCCATACTGTCTATAATGTACATATCCGATCATGATTTATGTGAAAGTTATCATTTTTTTGCTGAATGGAATTTTCCCCTTGAAAGAAATTAAGATTCTTGCTGTCTGCTTTGTGATGCCTGAAATCCAGCCTTTATTTCTTATGCTGCTTTGAAGTGAAATGAATCTTCACAGGGTGCTGCATCATTGACTGTTTACATAATAGACACAGAATTTTATGAGATAAAGCTGAAATTCATAACATGAACAGAATTAAATTACATTTCACAGTCTAAAGTGAAGATCCAACCTTTTATATTTCAGTGTCCACAGTAATTTGTTTTATTCTATTTATCATGTGGAAAAAATTACTCTTTTGTTAATCTCTAAAGACTTGGCATAAAGGGATACAGCTTTAGATCAAGTGTTTTTACAATACTTGGGCATGTTTGGGTATGTTTTGCACCGTATAAACACAGTTGATGATTATAATGAATCAGTGATAAGGGGAATCAGCACTGATCTAGCAGGAATGAGTGGGTTCCCCTTTAATTCCTTTATCACGATGCAAGTTTTGCTTTTTATTGCTTTTTATAAGATTAGTAGCTTCTCTGAACAGAGTATTGACTATTGGCATATTTTTTGCTTTGAATATTCGTAGAATACTAAATGAAAACAAATAGTGCTATCTTGGGTTGAGGTTTTAATCAGTATAGACATTAGATTTAGCAGTAAATATAAATAGTGACTGTTCAATGTATTAAATGGAACAAACATCATCAGTTAATGTACCTCTACAGTTCATTTTGATAATTTGGGTTCATAACCTTCTCCAAAAATAGCATCTCAAATATGCTATTCATTCCTCAAAGAATAGTGTTCACCAAAATAATATTTTATATTTTCTAGTCTAATAATCTAAGATATACAGATACACACTAACTGTTGGCATGCTTTTACCATGCTGTTATGCCAAGTCTAGCTCATGATACATGTCATTGTTCACATCTTCAAGTGTAAATACATTGACTCCATGAGGAAGTCTATGTAAAATGTGAAAGGATGTAATTACATCATCTTGCATTTAGCTACAAAATAGGACATCCATTTTACAATTTCCAGCACCTCAGCTTGTACTGCAGAGAAACAGCTCATTAAAAATCTTATATCTGCATCCACTAGTCCAATTATCTTTCAATCTTGCTTCACATGAAGACGTAATTTTGATTATTGTGTGCAATATCATAGGAGATTAATGTGAGTGAGCATGGATAATAACTATGTGCAGCTTCATAGATTTAATCCAGTAATGAAGTCAAGTAGACTAAAATTAAATATTTGGTAGGATAGTCTCATGGATTTTAGTGCTGATTTGGTATGGTCATCAAATCTAACAGAGACATCCAAGCTATATCAGCTAATTTGCTTGTTCCGTAGTGCTATACTATTAAATGCTAAAACTCAGATTAAATAGCCTTTTTGTCATGGGTTTTGCCAACATCTTTGGTTACTATGGGAAAAAAAATGGCCGTATCACCAGAGGAAGGGAATATATCTGCAGGCAAATATATAAAATATATACGTACACACAATCTGAAGAGGGCATCATGGTCATTTCTACAGGTCCAGTGCAACAGGTCTGGTGACTCACAGTAATTCAGTTGTGGATCAGCTATGAGCCCAGTCACTAATCAATCAGGACTGTCCTTCCAAGGCATTCAGAAGTGTGAGAGAGGCAATATCATTTATTGTATCCGTTGCTCCCGATGCGGTCTCCTCTACATTGGGGAGACTGGACACCTCCTAGCAGAGCGCTTTAGGGAACATCTCCGGGACACCCGCACCAATCAACCCCACTGCCCGGTGGCCCAACATTTCAACTCCCCCTCCCACTCTGCCGAGGACATGCAGGTCCTGGGCCTCCTCCACCGCCACTCCCTCACCACCCAACGCCTGGAAGAAGAACGCCTCATCTTCCGCCTCAGAACACTTCAACCCCATGGCATCAATGTGGATTTCCCCAGTTTCCTCATTTTCCCCTTGCCCCACCTCACCCCAGCTCCAACCTTCCAGCTCAGTACCGCCCTCATGACCTGTCCTACCTGCCTTTCATCCTTTCCACCTATCCACTCCACCCTTGTCCCTGACCTATCACCTCTATCCCCACCTCCATTCACCCATTGTACTCTTTGCTACCTTCCCCCACCCTCCTCTCTGACCTATCACCTCCATCCCCACCCCCATTCACCCATTGTACTCAAAGCTACTTTTTCTCCACCCCACCCTCCTCTCATTTATCTCTCCACTCTGCAGGCACCCTGCCTCTATTCCTGATGAAGGGCTTTTGTTCGAAACATCAATTTTCCTGCTCCTCGGATGCTGCCTGACCTGCTGTGCTTTTCCAGCACCACTCTAATCTAGACTCTGGTTTCCAGCATCTGCAGTCCTTGTTTTTACCTATTCAGAGGTGTTGAGCCACAGTTAGTCCTTGGAGTCAGATCAATGAAAACAGAACAAGATTAGCACAACCACTGCTATGGAGAGAAAGCTGTGGTAGTCAATCCTGAGGATTAGAGGCAGCGTCCAGGGATGTTACATGAATCCATGGGACAATAATTGTGAAAGGGAACAACTCATCATATAAGGGAGTGGGGCAGAGGTAGGTTGGCATGATAATAATGCATTGTAGTACCTGGTTATTGTGGCAGTTGGGTATCCATGATTGGCACAACCACCCTGCTGTCAATGTGAGGAATGGTGCAGCTTGATGGTTGGCATGATCAAGGTGGAGGCCAGCATTCAGGCATTAAGGTTGGGACATGAAGTCACAATTCAAAGAAGTGTGAGAACATGTGGAAGCTCAGCACTGATGGGGTCTACAGGGAGAGCTCAGGTTGTGTTCCACCAGAGCCAGTCAGCTATGGACTTCATCACTGCCTAGGTTCAAGTATGGATAGAAGAGCTGTATTCTGCAGATGACTCGAGAATGACAGCCCTTGACATCAAGGACACATTCAATCAAGTGTTGCATCAAGGAACACAACCAAAATTGGTATCAGAGGGCAAATAATCTGCTAGTTGGAGTCATATCTAGCATATAGGAAGATGTGGTGCAACAAAGTCAGTCATTTTAACCCCAAGATCATTTTTGCAGTAGTTGCTTTGAGTAGTGGCCTAGGCACAACCATCATTATCTCTGCATCAATGACCTACCCTCCATCATAAAATAGAAATGGGAATGTTCACCGCAGCTTACACAGTGTACAGCACCATTCATGAATCCTCAGATATTGAAGCAGTCCATGTTCAAATGCAACAAGACCTGGCTTGGGTTGACAAATGGCAATTAACATTTACACCACACAAATGCCAGGCATTGACCTTCTCCAATAAGAGACAATCTAACCACAGCTCTTTCATATTCAATGGTGTAACTATCAGTGAATTCCCTACTGTCAACATCTGGGGGGTTACCATTGACCAGATACACCGCTGGACTCAGCATATAAACATAGTGGCTACAAGAGCGAATCGGAGGCTGGGAATACAGAGGCTAGTAATTTGATTTGATTTATTTATTGTCACATGTATTTTGTAACAGATACTCACCTTCACCGATGCCCGCGCTACCATGAGCCAATACAGCTGTCACCAATGCTATCAGGTACCGCACTGGCCCAAATCCGACTCCACCATCACCATGAGTCTGCTTCCAGCCTACCTCGCCGTGGCAGCCACAAGTCTCGTACTCGGACTGAACTCACCTCCACTGCCACCTCCATGAATCTGCACTGGCCACGTATTCGGTCAGGATCCTAAACTCACCTCCCCAGCAGCATCTATGAGTCGGCACTACGACTGCCTCGCTGATGCAGAAGATAGGACTCATTGTTGCTACTAAGTATGGGTGATGGAAAGAGCGAATGATTACAGATATCTTGCCAATCAAGTGGGCTGTTTTAGCCTGGACGATGCCAAGCTTCTTGAGTGTTGTTGGAGATGCACCCATTCGGGCAAATGGAGACTATTCAATTACATATGCCTTATGGATGATGGGCAGGCTTTGGGGATTCGGGAGGTGAGTTACTTGCTGCAGAACTCCTAGCCTTTTCATGCTCTTGCAGCTATAGTATTTATGTGGCTAGTCCAGTTTCTGGGCAACTATAACACTCTGGATGTTGATAGCTGGGGTTTCACGGATAGTAATGTCACTGACTGTCAAGGGATGATGGTTCAATCCTTCCTTCTTGGAGGTGGGCATTTGCATGACACAGAAGTTGCTACGTGAATGTTACTGATAATTCCTGAGGATGTAATAAATCAATTACTGAGATAAATAAGGTAAGACAATCTTAACAATTGCTTTGTATTTTCTGCGAAGGAAGAAATAACATAATTAATTCTGAGGAATGATCATCCATCCTGAAACGTTAACTCTGATTTTTCTCCACAGATGCTGCCAGACCTGCTGAGCTTTTCCAGCAATTTCTTTTTCTGTTTCTGATTTACAACATCCACAGTTACACACTCAGAGATGGACAGCACAGAAACAAACCCTTTGGTCCAACTCATCCATGCTGACCAGATATCCTAAATTAATCTAGTTCCATTTGTCAGCACTTGGCTATATCCTCTAAACCCTTCCTATTCATATATCCATCCATGTCTCTTAGATGTTGTAATTGTACCAGCCTCTATCACTTCCTCTGGCAGCTCATTTCATACATGCATTAACCTCTGCATAAAAAAGTTTCCCCTCTCGCCCTAAACCTATGACCTCTCGTTTAGGATACCCCCGCCTCAGAGAAAAGACTTTGTCTATTTACCCTATCCATGCCCCTCATGATTTTATAAACCTTTATAAGGTCACCCCTCAGCCTTTTTCAGTTTTTTATAACAATCATACTGAGGTTCTCAGCAAAAGATTGATTAATATTCTTTTGAAAACTTGTCTTGGAAAAGAGTCTACCTCAGGCAACAGTCTGTGTGGAGTTTGCACATTCTCCGTGGGCTTCCTCCGAGTGCTTCGGTTTCCTCCCACAATCCAAAAATGTGCAGGTTAGGTGAATTGGCCATGCTAAATTTCCCATAGTGTTAGGTGAAGGGGTAAATGTAGGGGAATGGGTTTGGGTGGGTTGCTCTTTGGAGGGTCGGTGTGGACTTGTTGGGCTGAAGGGCCTGTTTCCACACTGTAAGAAATCTAAATCATAACCATGTCAGCACATAAAAGAAGTTAAAAATCACACAGCACCAGGTTATAGTCCAACAGGTTTATTTGGAAGAGAGGAACCTTGATTATCCAAACATCAATTATCTGAAAATTGGATTATCTGAACAGGATCTGAAGGTCCCATGAAACCATTACAACAAAGAAGTGTTACCGACAATGGTGCAACTTTTGTTAACAGTATAGGGTAAATGAGGGTTACCTGAACTGAAGGAGATGTGCAAACATTGCATCAAAGAGGTGTTAATGGCACTGCTGCAACAATCTCAGTCAGTCAATTGTAACAGTGTTAAAATAATTTTAAACCAACAGGGCAACACGGTGGCTCAGTGGTTAGAACTGCTGCCTCACAGCACCAAGGTATCAGGTTTGATTCCAGCCCCAGACAGACTGTCTGTGTGGAGTTTGCACATTCTCCCTGTGTCTGTGTGGGTTTCCTATGGGTGTCCCAGTTTCCTCCCACAGTCCAAAGATGTGCTGGTCAGGTGAATTGGCCATTCTAAATTGCCCATAAGTGTTAGGTGCATTAGTCAATGGGAAATGGGTCTGGGTGGGTTACTCTTCGGAAGGTTTGTGTGGACTGGTTGGGCCGAAGGGCCTGTTTCCACGCTGTAGGGAATCTAATCAAACAATGGTCTTTAGTTTAACTGAGGAATACCTGCACTGAAGTGTTAAGGACATTGGCGCAACAATCTTGGTCAGTAAATTGTTGCAGTATTGAAAAGTTTTTACACATAAAAATGACTGACATGCTGAAAGATTTAAAATGCATGACAAAATCAGTGGTGGTTTCATTCTCTCTACGACTTTGTTCCAAGTTTGTATCTGGTCTAACTGATCGAGTTTGTTGTATGTATGTATCATGCCTATGAAGAGAAAGTAGACCGCAGGGACAATTGAATAGAAAAGCAAAATCTTACAGTGTCTGGATCATGGTGAAAATGCATCAAAGATTGCACTGGAGTGCAACATTGGAATAGCAACAGTGTCTGACATCAGGAAAGCCAGACCAGCAATTGAGAAATTCATTGGCCAAAGTAGCACTTCAAATGCTTTAAAAAGAAAATCCATGAAGCCAGCAAAGGATGAACAACTCGACCAAGCTGTATTTTTGTGGTTTCCACAGCAACATGAAAAGGGGATTCCCGTATCTGACCTGATGATACGAGAAAAGGCTGCCAGTTTCCATGAATGACTCCATGTTAGTGAGTCTGATCACAGCATCATTGGGCTAGTTACAGTGCTTCAAACATCATCACGGCATTAGGCAACTCAGCGTTCTTGGAGAGCAGAAGTCCCTGGATGACATTATTGTGGACGGCTATAGACAGAAATTGCATTCATGAAGGAAAGTATGAACCTGCACAATCGTACAGTGCTGATGAAAATGGATTGTTTTGGCATGTACTGCCAGACAAAATACTTGCATCCACTGTGGAAAAGCAGGTGATGGGACATAAAGTGCAGAAAGATCACATCACAATTTTCCCTTGTGTCAACGTCACCATCACTCAGAAATTACTGCGAGTCTGCATTGGGCAGTATGCTAATCCATGTTGCTTCAAGAACTGTGACAGGAATTCATTTCCCCTTGAAGTACAAAACACAAAATAAGGCATGGATGACATTTCCACTTGTTTCATCCTGGTTCCATGAAGCCTTTGTACCTGCTGTCAGATTACATTTTGGCAAGCGCTGGACCCGAGTCCTTCTGCTTGTTGAGAATGTGGGGGCACACACTGTGAAAGGCAGCCAGTTTGAATCAGCAGACGGAGATATCAAGTGTCTGTTTTTAACCACCAAACACCACTTCAAGGTTACAGTTGATCGATTAGGGAATCATCGCAATAATGAAAAAATATTCTCTCTGTAACATGTTGCGTACCATCCTGAATGAAGACAATGCAGAGAAAGGAGTGCAGGAAATTATGAAGGCATTCACAGTAAAGGACGCTTTGTTCATTATTGCTGAATCTTGGGACCACAGCAAACCATCGATAATCATGGAGTAGTGGTACAATGGCTTGTGTGTTGGTAGCCCTGACAGTGAAGAATGCACCCATCCAGATCAGAGGCTAACCACTGACATCACTGAAAACTACAGACAGCTGGGATTAGGAGACCTTGTAGAGGCTGAGATCAATGCTTGGGTGAACTGTGACAACCACGTCAGAATAGAAGCACTCAGCGATGATCAGATAGTCAACGTAATCACAGAGGTACAGCAGGAAAGTAGAGACGCCATGGATGGTAAGGAAAATCTGATACCAACACCTCTTCCAGTCCCCGTTAACTAAGCTATTGACAGTTTGCGACTTCTCGTGGAGTGATTTGAAGTACAAGATGAAGTTGATGCTGTTAAGTTGATGAATCTTTGCCAATTGTTATCGGTCACACAAAAAAAGAAACAGCAGCACCTCAAGCAACAGCAGCTGGATATTTTCTTTGAAAACAATAACCAAACTCCACCTAAATTTAGTGTATTTACTGTCCTGTACAGGGACACAAAAAGCGATTGATTTGTAAAATGTCATGAATTTTTAAGCGAAAACTAGTGTTTGTCCAAATTTTAGCAATTGAATGAAATAAAAACTCTGTAAACATGCTCTTTAATGCAATTATGTGTAGTACGGCTTCCTTTGTTTAAGGTCAAATCAATTATCTGAACGAGAAACTGCCCACCCATCAACTTCAGATAATCGAGCTTTCTCAGTACTAGCTTTCAGAGCCCTGCTCCTTCATTGGGTAACTAATAAACTTGTTGGACTATGACCTGGTGTTGTGTGATGTCTAACTTTCTTCACCCCAGTCCACCACTGGCACCTCCACATCATGGATAAAAGAAGCATAACTAGTTAGGTCACTTCAATTTCCACATCTTTACAATTACAGATGAAATATCAGTTACTTAATAAAAAGTAAAGAATGCCCATTGGTTATTCATCAATTTACAGCAGTAGTTCTTGCATTTACATCAAGTAAGGATTTAGTGGACAAAATTCAATGAAATATCTTGTGACTATATCAATTTATAAACAAGCAGCAATACTGCTTTCCTTGCTTTCTACTGCCACCTTCAGCTCCACATTCAGTTTTTAACCATTCTTCTTATGGCGAGAGTGCTTATTTGAAGGAAAGCCATGATTTGTTCAGTTTTTAGTAAAAGTAGCTTGAGAATATAATTCAAAGCATAGCAAATTATCCTGAAGAATTCACTGGTTACAATGTATGCAAAAAACAGGGAACTGTGTAGGTATTGACTAAATTATCCAGTAAATTCGTTGCTGGGTTCAATTTCTGGACAATATTGTGTGGACTTCAGTACCTATCTCTAGAACCCTTCTCCTGTCGTCTAACTTGACAAAGTCCTGAAACAGTCAAAAAATGCAAGATACCTTCCAAAATGTAACAATGAACGTTCTTCAATATTCCTTTCCAACAATTAAAGACAATTAAACAAGCTCTTGGTAACCATTGTAATCAGGTTAATGTTTCTGCTGTCAAACTAAGGAAAATCATTTGTCACCTAAATTGAAGAGACAATAGCATTTGAACTATATCTCAGCCAACTAGTTACAGATTACATTCAATATTATTACAGAGACTATGAGGAGGACCTGAATGTACAACTTCAAAAATCCAAACCCTGCTTCTCATAAGTCCATATGATGTTGTCACACATGTTTAGGAAACACCTTAGAATAGACCTTTTCAGATCCTTACACTCTTATACAACATCTTTCCAGGCCTATTTTTTTTCTTATTATAAACTTGTGTATATAAGTGCATTTACAAATACATCTCTCATATCTCCTACCAAGTAATGGAATCATAGAATCCCTATAGCATAGAAAGAGATTATTAAGCCCATTGAGTCTGCACTGACCCTTGGAACAGCATCATAACCAGACCCAGACCCCCTACCCAATCCCAGGAACTATGGCTAATCCACCTAGTCAGCACATCCTTGGACACTATAGGGCAATTGACCTAACCTTTTGACTTCAAAACGTTTGACATTCTAGAGTTTTCACTAATCTCTCAGAACATAGTTAAAAATCACACAACACCAGGTTATAGACCTACAGGTTTAATTGGAAGCACACTAGCTTTTGGAGCGATGCTCCTTCATCAGGTGATTGTGGAGGGCTCGATCGTAACACAGAATTTATAGCAAAAATTTGCAGTGTGATGCAACTGAAATTATACATTGAGCTGTTCACAATGGTGTTAGCTAGACAATATGTTGAAGGTGTTAGTCCCCTGTGTTCTCTGTCTATGACCTGATGTTTTGATTGATTCCAATCTAAAAAGTGAGATAACAGAGTTTTACATAAATTCATGCAGTTTTTGAGCTCAGAGTTCTACATGAATGTATGTGGTTTTTGAGCAAAGTGCAATGTAACTCTGAAAGTACCAAAAAAATTCACCACACAAAATATATGTGTGCATGTGGGTCTTTGTCTGTGTGTGTGTGTGTCTGTCTGGGGTGGGGGATATGAGTGTGAGAAAGTGTGTGTGTGTGTAGTGAGTACACTCTGCACTCACTACACACACACACACACACACAGTCATAGCCTGCAAATCTCACACTCCATGCATATGGACTGAGGGAGTGGGATTCTCTGGGCCTGCTCAGAGCTTTCAGAATTTCAAACATGGGAGAAAACTGGGGCATGAGACAAAATTTCTCTTTCTTTATGGCAGGCTAAACTTATCGATTAAGGTCTCAGAATGATTTCAAGTGGGTCGAGCAGTCCAAACATAATTAGTAATAAGCTCTTATACAGTCATTAGCATGTCATGAATACTCAAAAATGCCCCAATTA
>NC_057735.1:30860924-30891491 GCF_004010195.1 Chiloscyllium plagiosum
ATATGTGCACTGTTATATAAAAAAAAGTCCTATTTTGTGATTTGTATTTCAATCCCAGATTGGCAGCTCATGAATTTTATTTACATATCTATGCATAACATACATCTCTGAAATGCATTTCTGATTGGATTGCTGTTCAGAATTTCTGGTTTAATATCAAATGTCCACAGCTCTAGAAATGAATCTGGATATTAAGGTAGCATTTGAGTTTAGAACAAAATTTCACTCATCAGCTTTCTTCAGCTCCTCACAATTTGATTTTCAAAGCATGAATCTGCTATTACAGATTGGTTTGATATTTACTTCACAAATAATGAGGATGTTGAAGTGTTTGAAGCAAGGGCAATGCAGAACAAAACCTGGTGAAATGAACAACACACAAAAATGATATATAGTGTGAGATAGCTTGTGGCCATTATATGTTTGAGCAACACTTAGAAACATATAGAGATTGGTGTTATATGATTGTATTGAAAATGGGAATAGAATCCTTAACTACTTTTGAAAAACCTTTGAAAAGATTATTGATAGGCACCACAACATATCAGAATCTGATACAGCAGGAGATTAAGAGGTTTCAAGGCGATATAAAAGGAAAAGGCTGGAGTTATGAAGTCAAGCTGGAGTTATGACCTGCTTGGGAGGAGGGTCACATTCTGTGCTACCCTGCGTAGCCATCTCATGGATCAAATACAGTGTACTTGCAACAAAATGAAGTAGCACTCCAATGCCTAATAGTGTTGTCACACATGCAAGTATTTATTGGATTGTCTTAGAACACAGCCTTGTGTTGGCCTTTCTGCAAGCCCTGACTTTAAAAAGGTATGTTTCCCATAGATAAGGAAATATCCTGAATAATTTCCAGAAATTATTAGTGATGTGTAATTACAGGATCGTTTTCCTTTATTTATATACTTCCTTGCAAGAAATCTGTGAGCAAGCCTTCTACAGCAGAAAATAGGAGTAAAGTGTAGTTATTCTATGTGGTAGAAGGTTGGAAATTCCACTGTTTTTCTGAATTTGCTTTAAGAATCTGAACTTTGGAATTGAAATCAAAAATTTCAGAATTTATGATGACACCTAATTGTGGAGGGGCTAATCAGTACCGAGGAAGACTGCAACAAATTAGAGGACATCAATAAACATACCAAAGGAGCAAATAATTGGCAATTTATATAAACATGAGGTAGAGCTTTTTGGTAGAAAGAATAAGAAATTCACTTATTAACTTGTAAGATGCCAGTCCAAGTAATCTATAGGGAAAAAAGGGATCTCAGTGTGAATAATACAGCAGATACTTTTGCTTGCCTTCATGACCAGACATTCTCTTTTATCTAGGCATGAAACCTCTTAATTTCCTGCTGCATCAGATTCTGATCGACTGTGGTGCCCACAACAGCTCAGCCCTCTGCAACTGGATCCTCAGATTCCTGAACCACAGACCACAATCAGTGAGGATAGACAACAGCACCTCCGCCATGATAATCCTCAGCACTGACGCCCCGCAAGGTTGTGTTCACAGCCCCCTACTGTGTAGCTAAATTTCATATGAATGTCATCGACAATTTTGCTGACAACACCACTGTGGTAGGCCGGATATCAAACAATGATGAGCCACAATACAGGAAGGAGATAGAAGGCTTGATGTCATGGTGGAGTGATCATAATCTTTCTCTGTCTCAATATCAGCAAAACAAAAGAACTGATCATTGACTTCAGGAAGAAATTAGGAGAACTTGCCCACCATCCCTACATTAATGTAACTGAGGTAGAGAGGGTCAAGTTCCCAGGAGTGACGATAACTGATAATCTGTTCTGGATCTCCCATGCAGATGCGATAGTCAAAAAGACACAATAATGTCTCTTCTTCCTCAGGATGCTTAGAAAATTTGGCATGTCCATAAGCACCCTTACCAACTTTTGCACATGCACCATAGAAAGCATTCCATCAGGTACAACACAGTCTGCTATGGCAACTGCTCTGCCCAGGACCATAAGAAACCACAGCAAGTCATGTGCACAGCCTCGACCATCATGGAAGTCAACCTCCTATCCATGGACTTCATTTACATTACTCGTTACCACAGAAAGATGCCAGCATCATCAAGGACCTTTCCCACCCTAGTGATCTCTCTTTCAAACTATCCCATCAGCCAGAAGATACAGAAGCTTGAACACATGCACCAACAGGTTCAAGAACAGTTTCTTCCCTGTTGTTATTGGACAGATGAATGGACCTCTCTAACTTCAAATAATGTTGATCTTGCTTTGTGCACATCCTGTGCAACCATAACCTTAGATTAGATTTCCTACAGTGTGGAAACCTTCGGCCCAACCAACCCTCTGAAGAGTAACCCACCCAGACCCAATTCCCTCTGCACCTAGTACTACGGGCAATTTGGCATGGCCAATTCACCTGACTTGCACATCTTTGGACTGTGGGAGGAAACCGGAGCACTTGGAGGAAACCCACACAGACATGGGGAGAATGTGCAAACTCCACATAGACAGTCACCCAAGGCAGGAATTGAACCTGGGACCCTGGTGCTGTGAGGCAGTAGTGCTAACCACTGAGCCACCCACCTTGTATGACTTGTTCTGTCTAAGTACCCTAAGATCTGCATGACCTCGTTTGCTATCATCTGCCTGTACTGCTTGCAAAACAAAACTTTTCACTGTACTTTGGTACATGTAACTACAATAAATCAAATCAAAGATCCAGGCTGTGCAGAGAAAGCATCCAGCTTTCTCTCTTCCTTCTGTGTGAAGAAATAAAAGAAAATTCCTAGTAGCTATTCATTCTCCCTCACGTTTCTCTATAAGCTGCTCACCCTGCAAATCCCCTCCTGAAAGGAAAAAGCGAATAATCCAGAGGCACTACAAGCACATATCTATGACCTGTGAATGAAAGAATGAGAATGGTGTACCTACAATGTTGCATCATCCCCAATGAGTTGGGAGGAATAAAAATGAATTTAAAAGAGTCAAAGAAAACAACTCCAGACTGATCAGACTGGTGCCAGAATTGTGCTTTTCTGATTTGTTTGTTCACTCCCCATCCAAGTAGTTGTGTCTTGTCTTGTGTCTCTATGTATCTGTTTGGATGTGAATGGGAATTTCAAGAAAGGGGTAGAGGTTAACTTACAGAGTTATAGATTGGCAAGTTAGCTCATTTACTTTTTCTATTGGTTAATCAGTTTCTTTACAATAAATAGTCATTTTCTTGTTATTGGAAAAAAGTGCTTATTTGTTTAACCTGAATTAGACAGTTAGGTAGAATTGGGCAATTTGGTGGTTGAATCAAATTATCACATCTGTGACAACTCTGGAAATAGTGGGGTTTGATTTCCAGTGCACTACCCCAGTGTGTCATTACAGTGTATATACCAGGAAATGATGACAAGCTGGCTCTCTTTAAACTTGATTTAATAAAGGATTTTAAAATTATGAGAAGTTTTAACTGGACATATGTAAAGAGAATGGGCCAGATTTTCACACTATGAAAGTTAACAAAGCCTCTTAAATGTGACGAATTACATCAAGATTTGCAAGTCCCACTATCATTTCTGACAGAATCCTGAAGTCAGGAGAGCCACTTGAACTCATTGCTGAGTCCAAACAGATCTCACTTTGAATAAGAACTTAACCCACAGTGGGAGCCATAAATTTATACATTAAATTGCAGGTAAGATCTGCTCTCTAAACTTAAAAATAATAGGCTATGGCTATCACAGTTTAAAAGAAAATCTGTTTTCCTAAGCAATTGGCCAAATTTGTGTCCCCAAAGTGAATCATTGCAAGCATTTCTTCCCTTTGCCTGTTTGCTTATGCGTGTGCATGTGTATGTGTGCGTGTGCATGTGTATGTGCGCGTGTGCACATGTGTGTGTTTGTATTTCATACAAGTTAAAGTTCTTAAACGGAGTAAAGCAAATTTTAATATTATGAAATAGGAGTGTACAAACGTTGCTTGGAGTAGACTGTTCGCAAGTAAAGAGATGACTGACAAGTAGGAGGCTTTCAAAAGTGTGTTAACAAGAGTTCAGAGGCACCATGTTCCTGTTAGAGTAAAGGGTGTGTGAAATGTGTGTGTGCGCGCGCACGCATGTCTGTGTACAGAGATAAAGCTAGACAGTGCACACCTCCCAACTCAGTTATAAACCTAATGCCTAGAAACTGTTTTTGTAACTGCAGTCAACATTGGAGATTCCTACGGAAACTAACTCTCATCTGTACATAACTACAACCACATCTTTCCTGCTGACGAGATAGGATGTGCCCAAGGATAGCAATGGTGGTATCAGGGTGATTGTCTGTAATATATATGATTTGGTGGGTATAATTATATAAAGCTGAAGTTTGACTAGTCTGTGGAACAGCTTTCCCAATCTCCCTCATATATTGAAAATATGATAGAGAACATCAGAGGATAGTAATTTTCACTGTGGATTATAGCTATTTCCTCTCTCAATAGCCTGTCTATAATTTTCAGATTGTGACATATTTTTAGGTTCCCCCATCAGAATAAATTAAATATCTTTCTTTATCCTATTAAAACATTTCAACATTCCCATCTCATCACCTCTCAACCTTATATATTCAAGATGTTGCTGTCTGTTGCTGCAACTGTCTGTGGGGAGTTTGCACATTCTCCCAGTGTCTGCATGGGTTTCCTCTGAGTGCTCCGGTTTCTTCCCACAGTCCAAAGATGTGCAGGATAGGTGAATTGGCCATGCTAAATTGCCCGTAGTGTTAGGTGCATTAGTCAGGGGTGAATGTAGTGGAATGGGTCTGGGTGAGTTGGTCTTCAGACGGTCGGTGTGGACTTGTTGGGCTGAAGAGCCTGTTTCCACACTGTAGGGAATCTAATCTAATCTAATTTACCAACCACTTCTGGTTTGGGTTCAGCAACAGTCTTTATTTTATAAGCTGGAAGACAAATGCGGTAAAAGATTATCAAGGT
Source organism: Chiloscyllium plagiosum (assembly GCF_004010195.1). Lineage (NCBI taxonomy): Eukaryota > Metazoa > Chordata > Chondrichthyes > Orectolobiformes > Hemiscylliidae > Chiloscyllium > Chiloscyllium plagiosum. The sequence goes on from NC_057735.1 coordinate 30,865,887, forward strand.
ATTTTTCTGTGATCTTTGTCAGTATGACAATTTATAGTTTTGATTCTCAAATTTCATTACAATGTTTTTACACTTCACTTGTCATTGACTACCTTTGTACTTAGATCACATATCCTTATCAATAAACAGCGCTAGACTGTAGATATCCCTTTCGAATTTTCATTAGCAGTGGGACATTTATTAACACTACAAAATTAACAATATCTCCTGCCTATTCCCTTATACCTTGAGACAGTTGATTTAATCTGAGGTCATTCAGTTGTACAAAGTTACATTCTTAGTTAGTTTCCCATAGAATTGGTTACAGATCCAGTCATTTCTAGGGCATTGCTTACATTTCTCTTCATGCTTGGAGAAGTTTTCAGTTATATTTGTAGTCTTCAAATGTCTATCTTAATTAATTGTCTGATTTCAAAGGGAATATAAGACATAGATGAGTAACCCATCTTCATATATTAATCCTTTAAGTCTTTGTATTGTTCTTGCAAATCTGCATTACATCTACATTATATCAATTTTGAGATAGAGAAGCCATAGATAAAAATAATGCTCTCCAGAGAGAGCATTACCAAAACTCTGTTCAAATAAGGTGTAGTTCCCCACCTTTATAATTCTTTCCTTTTGAGATAAAGGACAACATGCATTAAAGCTTTTGATAGGTGAATTGTGTTGTAAATATGGCGTTTATTATCGAGTAATTCAAATGTCCATCTAACTGTCTTGAATTACCTCCATTGAATCCATTTACACTTGAAAATAATCTGGGACAGAAACCATTGTTTGAAATGATTTAGTGCTATGAATTTCCAAGTTTTACCCAGTTTTCAATGCTTATTTCTTTTCAAGATTGCTCTAAAGCTGCCAACATATCTTCTGGGTGCAATAAGACAGAACACTTGTGTGTATCTGTAGTATAATGGATAGTCAAATAATGATGATGTTACCTTACATTGATCTGCTCTGCTGATATCAGAGAACAGAGTAGAAAGAAGAGGCAAGCATGTGCAGAGAGACATTTCACAAAATATTATCAAGCTGTATTCACTGAAGTACAAATGTAAAGAGTGATACAGTACAGAATAAAGTGAGACAGTCTTAATCCTAGCATAAAGATGAATGAACAACACTACAGACAAGAAGAGTGGACACCTGATTAAAGGAAACAGCCTCTAAGAGTTGATGTGGAGGCACTTGTATCAAGAGATACTAAGAAGAGGTATCTAACAATGTTTAGCAGTGGTGTTTCCATAAAACATAGCATAAAGCACGATCCATGATTTGTATGAGTTCATATGAGTCAAAAATATCATCAACTAGCCATGTAGCAGCAAAGTCTTCTGCATGAAATCAGAAGTGGAGTTTTTACTCTGCACAGCATGTGCTGCAGTTATTATCCTTCATGAAGCTATAAATCACTATCAAATATGAATTAAAGACTGGAGTATAAATAGGGTGACAGAATGTATTATTTTGTTTGAACACAAACACTGCTACTCACTATTTACTATACATTAAGATGCTTACATGGGATAACCATGCAACTGCATTACAAACATTTGTTTTTGACACTTAAATATTTGTTGTCAATTCTAATAATCAAAATGAAAATTCTAAATGTATTTTGGAAACTGAGACCCTGAATCACTGTTCCAAGATAACATACATTTTACTAAATAAGCTTCCTCTAATTGGTTTGTGTGAAGCTAATTTCCAGCTAAACAGACACTAAGGAGAAACACATACCATTGAATGTAGGGAGCATCTGTTTGTGTGATTGTTAAAAAGCATTGTAAGTAACATGTGCTGCTCTGTTTTATAGCAACACCAGCTGACACATTTTGACCAATAACCATCTGCCATTAATTTTTTGTTTGCATTTAATGGTTCTTTTACAGTAAAGACATTTCATCCATCCTTGATAAACCTTACAGCCAACAAGATAAAAATAAATTAATAATCACAGTTATGTAAAAAAAAAGTATTTAGATAATTAAAAAACCATTCAATACGCTGCTGCTGTATGCTAGATTATAACATCAGTCTGCCATGCATAGGATTTCCAACTGTGATGAAAGTATCCCTGTTGGTTTCATAATACAATTTGCCCCCACACTCTAGACATTAGTCAATCAATACATCTGGTCTTGTGACAAACTGCCTTCCCACACCAATTGGTTAAGTCCGCTGGATCTAATAGGATGCATCCTAGATTTTTAAAGGAAATAGCTACAGTGATAGCAGATGCACTGTTAATATTCTTACTTAGATTCTGGATAAGTCTCAGAGGATCAGAAAACTGCTGATGTAACACATTTATTTAAAAAGAGAAGGAGACAAAAATGCACAGACAACTGCAGTCCAGTTAGCTTAATGTTTGTTATTAGAAAAATGGTTCAAAGGATGTAGTCGCAAAGCATTTAGAAAAGAACAATGCGATCGAATAGAATCAGCATGAAGGGAAATTATGCCTGACAAATTTACTAAATTCTTTGAGCAGGTAACATGGTAGATAGATAAAGGGGAAGCTATGGAATTAATATGCTTGGAGCTTCAAAAGGTGTTTGACAAGGTACTGCACATTTGGCTACTTAACAAATTAAAAGCCTATGATAATGGAAGTAATATATTAACAAGAACAGAGGATTAACTAACTAATAAAAGACAGAAAGTTGGGATATGGGTGGTATTTTCAGGATGACAATCTGTAACTATGATGTGCCACAGGGATAGGTACTGGGGAACAATTATTTACAATATATATTAATGACTTGGTTGAGGACAATGAATATACTTAATCAAGTTTGCAGATGACACAAAAAATGGTTGGAAGGCAAGTTGCAAGGATGACTCACAGTGAGAAGAGGGACATAGGACAAGTTAACTGTGTGGGCAAGATCTTGGAAGGTGAAATATAATGTGGGGAAATGTGAGATTATGCATTTTGGTGGGAAGAATAGTAGAGTTGAATGTTATTTAAAGGGAAAAAGAATTTCAAAAGCTACAGAACAGAGGCATTTGGGAGTCTTCATCCATGAATCATAAAATGTGGCATCCAAGTTCAATAGGAATAAGGAAAACAATTGAAATGTTGCCTTTTGTTTCAAAGGGAATGAAGTACAAAGTTAGGGTGGTTTTGCTAAAATAATATAAAACATTGATCAGAGCACAACAGAAATACTATCAACAGTGTTGTGCTTCTTATCTAAGGAAAGATATGTTAGCATTAGAGGCAATCCAGAGAAGATTCACATGCCTGATAGTAGGTATAGACAAACCACCTTACAAGAAAAGTTTGGGTAGATTTGGCCTGTATTCACTCCAATATAGAAGGATGCAAGGCAATCTTATTGAAACATACAAAATTCCTAAAGGTCTTGACAGGGTGATGCAGAAAGTTTATTTCTCTAAGGCCAGTGGGCATAACCTTAAAATAAGGGATCACATATTTAACACATAGTTGAAGAGGAATTTCTTATATCGGAGAATTGTGAATCTGTGAACTTCTTTATTGTAGAGGATTGTTGAGACTGGTTCATTCAGCACATTCAATGCTGAGATAGACAGATTTTTAATCAGTAAGGGAATCAAGGGTAATGGATAAAAGGCAGGAAAATGGAATTGAGGATTATTAGATCTGCCATAATCTCACTGAATGGGCTGAATGGCCTATATCTGTTCCTATGTCTTATGGTTATATGGAAAGCTCAAAGATTCATTCTCCAATTGGATGATCCTTGATGTTACAGCTATTTGGTCCTATTTTCAATATTAATACATGGTAAAGATAGATATTCAAATTAAGCAAAACAAAAGCAACTGGTTTTGATATTCCTTTGATTTTTTTTTTCTCTCTATATGATTGCACAAAGCAATGTCCTGGAGATTGATCTTCAATTCCGGAGATTCCAAGCTAAACTGAAGGGTTGCCAACCTTGGTCCATAAAACACCTGGGAACCAGTCCAACTATAGCCATTGTATTCATTGAGCAAATTATGTTTGCTAAAATTACTGATTGGCGTGACTGGGCTTTTGTTGGATACAGTCTTTTCAACACAATATTCATTTAGTCTATTAAAATTCACTAGGCACAAGAAGCTTCTGTAGATATTTAGCATGTTTGGTGCCAAGTTCTTTCTATTTTTTTCCTTATTGTTGGCAAAAGAAACTACTCTAGAAGGAATCTCAATAGATTTCACAATATTAAATATATTGACAGTGGCAGAGCAGCAATTTTGCTGGATACCATCCAGATGCCTAGGCTAAGTCACTGAAGATAGTGGATCAAATCCCACTGGGGCAACTGTTGGAATTTAAACATAATTCTTTAGTTGGAATATGAAGCCAGCCTGGTGATGGTGACTATAACAATTACCATTGATTATTATAATAACTGCTTCACTAAAGGGAAGAGAATTGGAATCCTTACATCATGATTTGGAGGAGTTGGGTGTTGGGATGAGGTGGACAAAGTTAAAAAGTTAACCTGGTGTTGAGTGATTATTAACTTAATCCTTATATCAGTGTACACAACTCCAAAGGTCAACTCTTAAACGCTAGCAACTGTGCAATTCAAGGACAACATATGTTGGTCTAGCCAGGGAAATTTCCATCCCACAAAAAAAAATTGTAGACTTTGGTAGTCAGTGTTAGGGATAGGTGGATTGGAAAATAGGGGAGAAACCATAAATCAGAAGAAAAAACAGTAATGGAAACCATAATTCTTCAAAATGAACATACTTTTATAATAGCAGCTCACCGTTTTGATGAATAGAACACAAGTCAGCATAATGTGTGAAAAGGTCTCCTAAGAGCACCAGGCAGCTTAAGCCAATTAAGCTGGTTAATACTTCAGTCAGGAACAATATTGTGCAACCTGTCGGGAACTTTTCTGTCAACAAAGTAACACCCTTCTGCCTGTTGAAATCACCAGCTAAATTAGGCTGGGTTAGGTTGGCAGGGTCATTGGAACTGGAGGCTCTATTGCCCAGTGATGTGACAACAGACACAAAAGGCTATACTTGCAGCCTAATTTATTCTGCCAGAGGGGCTTTCCGCTCCACTCTGAGTCACTGAACAGTCTCAATGTCCCAGACCTCTCTCGACAGTCCCTGCCCTCCACCTAGAAGAATGATGAACTCGGAGACATCCATTAAACAGAGCCACCTCCTGGAAGTTTGTGCTGTTAGCTTTGTTACTGGCTTGGGACACCCCATTTCATTGCTGATCACAAAGCTGGCAATAAAATTCACTCTATTATATTTAAAACACACAAGACAAACTAAATGTTTCCCTTATTTTAGAAAATATATTGTAATAATGCTTAAACAAAAGGCTCACAGCTTAAATCGAAGAGTCCAAATGAGTCAAGATCAAAGTTTGTGTTCAAGATGAAACTCAGCCAGGAAGAACACCCTCCACTAGTTTAAATTAGATCAGCATCACCTCTAAAGTTACATTACAGCAGTGACACTCATTGAAAGCCATCTGGATTTAAGTATATTAACTAAACATTAATTAGAATGTAACAAACCTAAAAAACAGAAAAAAAATCCATATTAACTTCTAAACTCAACAGAAAACCCCACATCAGATAATTTATTATACTGTGCTTTCAGCTGAAATTAAGAAGGAATTTAATTTAGGTGATGTGGAGTTCTCCCACTATTGGAGAGTAGGTAAGAGCCTTTCATGCTTACATTCAGGGAGGCCTGCCACATTAAGAGCCAACCAAGCTTTTAAATGGTCAGTAGTGGGCCTTTCCTGGGATCAAAGGCCTTTGTGGTAGAAATCCTCAACCAAATCCTTCCTTTTCTGCAAGCTGGTTGTCACCATTTCACCAAGGCTCAGAATTGCCAAATGTGATCAATGACAGCATGAGAGCTGTGGGGGTGGGGTTTGTGGAGAATGGATTTGGGGGTGACTCTCAGGAGCCGGTCTTCACAATGCCAAGCTTTTCAATTGGGTACTTACTGCAATTCTCCCACCCTGCAAAGCCATAAGTGATCCCAACAATGTTTGTCCACTTGGTAAATTTCTGTGGCGACGTGGTGAGATTCCTAAGTTAACATTAATTGTCCACTTCAGGGCCTCCATTAGCAGTGGGAAAGGAAGACATCCATCGCCTCTGCAGTCCTAACCTAAGTAACTTGCAGTCTTTCTATAGCACTCCTTTGGAGCCTTATGTTTAGCCCAGCAAGCTGACACATCTGTTACATGGTGAACATAGGAACATAGGACTCAGGAGTGGGAAGAAGCCATTCAGACCTTTTGAATTACAAATGGATTGAAAATGCTAATTCTTGTCAAGTTGATAATGTTACTCAGGAGACCCGCACAGTTGACATCTGCTTTAAACTAATTTGCCATATTGTCACAAGGACCCTAAGTAGAAAAACAGAATAGGAAAAGAAAAAAAAAATCTTAAAAGGGAATGGCATGCAGCAACTAGAGACTGAGTCACATAAAACACTGCTTGTTTACCTTGTAGCTGTCATGATGCTTTCTTCTGAAGGCTTTAATGTGTGCCACTTTATTTGAAAGAGAATTAATTGTGTGAGGCCAGCTACAGAGGGCTCAAAGTTACCACATGCAGCTACAATTCTTCATATTCAGGCCACAAACTGAAATAGCAAACAAATGCAACTAACCATATCTAGTGTTATGAAATGTATTTACTATGATTACCAGACTTTACGGGATATTAATGTTGAAACTGTCTTTTTTAATTCAAGATAAAGTAGAATAGTGGAGATGGGCACGTAACCTGATAGGAAATTCATCTGAAGACAAGCCCATGTGGCCTGATCACTATGGTGACCAAGAGAAAAGTTATGAATTATTGGGAATTAAGGTGCCAGTTTTAATACCTGGACACAGAAGAGATGATAGCTGTTCTTGCTGTTTAGAAACTTAAAGCCTCTCAGAGACAATCAGTCAAGTGGTGTTTTTGGGGACAAGACCAGAAGTCGATGTTACTATGCCACGTGAAGGAAAAAGGACTGATGACGATGGAACCCCTGTTCAAATAAATATAGGCTGGAACTTTTGAGTCTCCAAATGAGATGGGCAATGGCAAGTCAATTGGAAAAATGTGATGAGATTGAAAAAATTAGATCCTCAAGAAAACAACATTTGAATTTCCACCAAGCCTTTGAATAGCAAGATGAAAATCTCCCTAGTGAGTGGCAAAGGGCCATTTTACTTCCATTTACATCTCATTTAAAATCCCACTCCTTTATATAAAATTTCCTAGTCTCTCCCATGATAGAGAGAAACGAGATGTTGACAATTGCCAACATGCAGGTCTGAGCAAGTGTCAGGCAGTTCCAGCTAGCCACTTGCTCCCCTGGACCTCCATCTTGGCCAGTGGTACCTAACATTCCAAGAGCAGTGACCATCTACAGCCCCCATTTACCAAGTTTGGCAGTCGACATGTACCAGGCTCACCACATCATGGTATTTTTCCAACTCATTTCAAATAAAGTTCTCAATTTCACACCTACATTTTAGAGCATAACTCATTCTCCAAAGTTGCTGCCAGGCTGTTAGGCACCCAACTCATGGATTGAACTCAAATGGATCTTAAATTTCTTAGCTTGATTTCTTTGTGCTGCCTGCGTGACCACTCACAGTATTTCTGCCTTTTGCTGCCTTATACAGGATTTACACATTCACAGTCCTTTCACCTTGCATTACCTTTTATGGTAGATATAAAGCCAAGCAGCTCTTCATTGTTGTCAGCAGTGATCAGTCAATGGGTGGATACTTTACACAGCAGCCTGTGCAGCAAATACACTACATGTGCTTCAAGCACCAGGTCATGTTGCATAGCATAAGGTGAGAAGGTTTCAGCCAAGTCTACAGGGATTGTGTTCAATCAGGGAGGACCAGTACAATCAAGTAAAGACAAGGTGCAGTGTCAGTCCAGGGGCTTGGGCACAGCTGACTGCCTGAGGTGACCAGGGTCAGAAGTACAGTGCAGATAGTTGACCAGAGTCAGTCCTCTGGGTCCAATACAACCAGTCCAGGATTTGTGGTAAGTCAACCAGGGAGCTTACAGGGATCTTGTTACTCGACAGCCAGGGCTGCCTTTTCATGTTTGTCGGCGTGGGTCACAATCTGTGCAGGCTCTGTTCACTGCAAGTCAAGAGGTTATCAGGAGCCACTGCTTGGTGGGCAAGCTCAGAAGTCAGTTGTGGAGTTTGGAGACAGCATGCTGGAATGCAAAGGAGACAATAATCATGAAGGAGTTTACTCAACATATAAAGGTGGGAGATCGTAGAACATGGGAGGGCAAGGCATTCATTGGTCAGGGAGGTAGAGGTTCATTAATGATCACAGTGGTATGTATTCAATAGGAAGAGGGCTACACTATGGTTGCTATGACTCAAATATATGCTTGGTGGTCAGGGGGTAAAGTGGAGAGATGAGCAGTTAAAAAAAAGGGTTGCCTGGAAAAGTGGGGAAGCTCAAAGCCAAAGGGATTGTTGAGTGGGCATGGCTAAAGGAAGGAAGCTAAAGGTTTTAGGGATCACCAAGACTGAGAAACTGAGCTTGTGGTACATTTTCTGAAATGCTACTGATATTGCCTTCATCCTTAACCTAATCACAAGTCACAATTGAAATGGAAAACAGTTGCTACCACACCCAAAATGGGTGGAGTAAGTACTTTTTTCAGTATGGTGACATTCCACTTTTATGTAATGTGAGGTATTTCAAAGGGCCATAGCGTTAAACAGACATCCACATAGCCCAGGTGAAAGCAATCTGTTCTTATACAACACTGTTTGTTCATCCCACATGTTAACCTACCGTGTCAAATAAAACCCTTGGCTACAAACACACCTGACCCAATCATTCCACATTACACATTGATCTTGGCTGGCCATGACAGCCACCAACCTGCTCACAGAAGTAGGCAGATGTCAAATGTCAGATGCACCACTTCAGGATGCAAGATTGAGGACGTGCTCCTATCTACATCAATGATGCTGAGGAGGAGATGGTTGAGACCATCAAGTTACTTGGAATGATGATCACTAACAATCTGTCCTGATCTACCCACATTGATGCAATGGTCAGGAAAGCATAACGATGTCTCTACTTACTCATGATACTCAGGAAATTTGGCACGTCTTAAAGATTCTTACCAATTTTTATAGACGTACCATGGAAAGCATTCTATCCAGATGCTTCACTACCTTACTATGGAACTGCTCTGCCAAGGACCATAAGAAACTATAGAGAGTTGTGACCACAAGCCAATCATCCATCCATTGACTCCATCTATACATCTCGCTGCCTTGGGAAGGTACCCAACATAATCAAATACCCTTCCCATCCCGGTTATAATCTCACCCAACCTTCTCCATCAGGCAGAAAAAAACAAAAGCTTAAACACATGTACCAACAGATTCAAGAACAAGTTTCTTCCCTGCTCTTATTAGACTTACTAATGGACTTTTCAAGTATTAAATTTAATGTTGTTCTCACTCTTTATGCACCTTCTCTGCAGCCATAATGTTGTATTCTTTGCTCCGGCTATTATACTAATTCACTTTGTATGGTATGATCTGCCTGTACTGCAAGTTAAACAAAACTTTTCACTGTACCTTGGTACATGTGACAATAATAAATCAGACCAAATCAAATCAAATATGATTAGCATTAGTGGACTCCTCCAACCTTTGGGTCATTGTCACCAGCAAACCTATCTGCTGCTTTGTCTGTTTGTGCTTTTGGATGAAGTTCTTAATGGCTTCCACCATGGATTCTCTCCTGCCTGGGTTTGAGCAAGTGCCTAGTTTCTGCTAGTCATCTGAGTGCCAACAAAATGAGGTGTTTTTTCCTTGGTCAGTTTCAGATACGTAGCAGTGATGCTTTCAATTACAATCTACCTGAAGTGCCGATGAGGTCTGGTGGAAGTTGTAGGAGAAGGCCGTGTTGGTGCTTCCTCTGAGAGATTTGCACTGTCTTCCTCAGAGGTGGAGAAGGTGATGATGCTTTGAGGTTTTTGCCTTTTCTTGGCAGTAACTCTGTAGCTGTAACTGCAGGAGACAACAGACTGAATGAGTTAGGGGTTTGGTCATTTTAAGTATACATTCACTGAGGTGATAATAGGAATGCAAGGCAGCAGCTGACAATAATTCTTACTTGACAAGAAATGGAGATCTAAGGGTCACTAATTGCATGTTCCTTCTCTGCTAAGGCAAGGATTCACTCCTTTTAGTGGGTGTGGAGTCATATATTGAGCACACCAGTCTTGTCTTGGCTCTCCTTACCTAATTGTCAGATGTTTCTCCTGGAATGAGACAATGGGAGAGAGTGAGTGAGATGAAAGTGGCTGACAGAGCTGTTTGTGCTGCTGCAGGTGACAGAAAGATGCTGAAGTGTCCCAAATGAATGATTAAGCAGCACTTAGATGGCTGCAATGTCTTGGTTGGGGGGGAGGGGGTGGAATTGCATTGAAGTGGAGTAGATGAGTGATGGAAGATGTTGCATACAATATTGAGAGTGGTGAAACATGTGCCTTGAAGGCAGGTAGGCACAGTATCAGCGATAGACCAAGAGAGCAGAGTCAAAATAGTTGCACTTATACTTGCAGAGTGCAGAAGGTCATTAACCTTCATCCTGCCTGGTTAGGAATTCATCTTCACATCAACATCTCACTTGTCTGGGGAAATTTCAGACAGTCTGACAGGTCTCCTCTGGCAATCTTGAGGCTAGAGGATAACCTTCCTCTCCACCAAATCGTTCACCAGAACCTCTAGATCCCTGCCAGAAAATCGCAACATCAACTTGTCCTTGTTGTCCATTTCCAGGCAATGCTTTTGACACCACAACTATTAAGGGCTGTTCAAGATTGGTAGTGACTGAACTGATGTACAGCTGATCTTTGAATGTGGCAATGGAATTTCCAGATGCTTCCAGCCATGGTGAGTACTTTGGAAGTTAGTGAATGCAAGACTTGGGGTGCCACATGGTAAATGGTGAATATATAATGAGATGAGCAGCTTGAGATTGCATGAGACAATTCCCTAATGCTTCTCACAGAGAGAAGCACTCCATGAAGTTCCCCAGAATTGACACTTATGGTAAAAATCAGCTCAAGGATTGTAAAATGTTTAAAACTAAGGAATCACCAGGTGGTATGTTAATATTGGAACCATTATGCAGAAGATGGAGTGAAGGAGACCTTAGTTGAAAAAGAACTGGTTTAAGACTTTTTTTTAATAAATAAAGCTAGGGTGAGAATCTAATGCCTTCACAAAGGTAGATTTAGTGGCTGAGGGACATAATGATTAGGAAAATATTGGGTGGGATGCCTACTTCAGAAGGAAAAAATGGCAGAAGTGACTGCAATTTTTCCTTTAAAAATGCACTTTCACTTTAAATGTGTTTCTGGCTTTCAGAACCTTTCTAGGCTCATTAGTCAGTTTATGGCACAACAACATATGTATTAGATTCCTATTAACAATATTAACATATAACATTCCCTTGTTAGTGATGCATATGGGAAGAAACAGAAGTAGGACGTACAGTCCCTTGATCCTTTATCAGTAATTTGGCAAGGTCAAAGCTGATCTGTTCCTCGACCATAACCTTGCCCTTGTTCCCTATTTGTACCCCTCATGAAAATCTTTATTTTTGTTAATTCAATATTGCTATTAACACTAGTGTGTATGATTGTTTACATTAGTGGGGAAGATAACTATTCAAGTGATGTAAGCTGATATTGGTAATACCAGTTTTTGCTGCTGTTTATCTTGGTGGGGTATAAAGGTCCAAATTCTAGTGGTGCAACAATTGTAGGAAGGATTTCAATTAGAGGAGAAATATCAATATTTTCTCAATCAAATTCACTGGTCTGTAATGCTAGGTGATCTTTTGGAGTATATTTATCTCAGCGTAGTACACTTCAGAGCAGTTAGAAATAGAAGAAGAAAAACAATTACTTTCATACAGACTATCAGTCAATGAAAGAGTGCAGATGTACAGAAATGAGATTATATGTCAACCATAGTATTGACATTCACATTTGCATTCAGCATTACTGATCTATAACAACATTACGCCAAGGTTCCCTAAAGGCCATCTTGACATCATCGATTTTAATGTGAGACAAGTTAAATAAACTTCTAATTTTCTATTGCGAATCTCAAATGACACAAAATAGCATTCACTGGACACTGCAACTTCTCTGTGAATTCTACCGCAAACAATGCAGTTTTAAAATAAAATGGATTTCATTCACAAGGTAAGATACTCACCTGAAAGTGGAGCCATGTTCTTCCTAATAGCCACTCATGACTGCCCCTCTTTCGTTGTAATATGAGCATTGAGATTTGTATTCTTGTCTGAATAAAGTCTGCAGCCGTATTAGTGAAAACTTTACAAACAATTTTTATTTCATGAAACACAGGCTTGATCAGGTGAATTCTAGAAGCGTCCACACTCAGGTTTGAATTCCGTATGATCAGATATTATCTTACATCACTGAAGATGTGGTTTAGCCATTAACAAATAACTGTGACCAGTGGAGTGCCACAAGGATCGGTGCTGGGTCCACTACTTTTTGTAATTTATATAAATGATTTGGATGTGTGTTTAAGAGGTATATTTAAGTTTGCAGATGACACCAAAATTGGAGGTGTAGTGGCCAGTGAAGAAGGTTATCTCAGATTACAACAGGATCTTGATCAGATGAGTCGATGGCTGAGGAGTGGTAGATGGTGTTTAATTTAGATAAATGCGAGGTGCTGCATTTTGGGAAAGCAAATCTTAACATGACGTAAACACTTAATGGTAAGGTCCTAGGGAGTTTAGAGAATAAAGGGACCTTGGGGTACAGGCTCATAGCTGCTTGAATGTAGAGTCGCAGGTAGACAGATAGTGAAGAAGGCGTTTGGTACACTTTCCTTTATTGGTTGGGAGTATTGAGTACAGGCCTTGGAAGGTCATATTGCGGCTGTACAGGACAATGGTTAGGTCACTTTTTGAATATTGTGTGCAATTCTGGTTTCCTTCCTATCGGAAGGATATTCTGAAACTTGAAAGGGTTCAGAACAGATTTACAAGGATGTTGCCAGAGTTGGAGGATTTGAGCTATAGGGAGAGGCGAAATAGGCTGGGGCTGTGCGTTGGAGGCTGAGGGATGACCTTATTGAGGTTTATAAAATCATGAGGGGCATGTAAAGGATAAATAGACAAAGTATTTTCCCTGGGGTGGGGAAGTCCAGAACTAGAGGGTATAGGTTTAGGTGAGAGGGGAAAGATATAAAAAAGACCTAAAGGGCAACTTTTTCCACACAGAGAGTGGTGCATGTGTGGAATGGGCTGGCAGAGGAAGTGGTGAGGCTGGTACAATTGCAACTTTTAAAAGGCATCTGGATGGGTATATGAAAGGAATGGTTTGGAGGGAAAAGGGCCAGGTCCTGGCAGGTGGAACTAGATTGGGTTGGGATATCTGGTTGGCATGGACGTGTTGGACTGAAGGGTCTGTTTGTGTGCTGTACACCTCTATGATTCTTTGACTCTATTACTCCCACATACTATGCACCTCTCTCCATCTAATCTCTGCTTTTAATCTCTAACAGGCCCCTAACACAATCATCAATATTGATTCACATGTTCCTTGCCTAGATCTCCACAATACCAACTGTTCATAATCCCAGCCACTGATCATTTTATTACTGTGACCTCAGGCACAGAGCTCCATCTGCAACTCCCTGATTTCTGATCTTGGTTGTCCCAGGTACTGAACTTGGGATGCCCAATTCATGTTCTGAACAAAGACACATGACTGGACATTTCCTCACCCCAAATCCATGTAGCCCCAAACCTGACTTCCTGCATGTTGTCTACCACCTGAATTCTGGCCCCTCAATCCTCAGCTCCATGATCCTTGGTTGCTTCCATAATCTCTGATCCTGGATCCAGGTGGATCTCTAGACCTATTTACCTGAGATCCACTGTGATGTAAAAGAAACTTTTTTTTTTGCATGATCTTTCATTGGTAAGTTGCTGGATGAAACCTACTCCTGTATATTGAATACCAAGAAATAATATCTAAATTAGGGGTCACCATTTTGGGAATTCCACAAAGCCAAAAATTGATGCATTTGAATTTCTAACCCATCATCTCTGCTAATGCAGCTGTCCCTCGATTTAGCACTGAAACATCAGCCCAGAATATGCCCTCATCAGGCTCCACTTGAGCTTGAAATCATTACCCCTAGTTCAGAGATGGAAATTTTACAATCAAATCAAGAATGTTTATTATTCATGTTGGCACAAGCCAATCAAGGACAATGTGGACATTTATCCTAACGTAAATGGTTTAAATTATTCAGATCATTTTCAATAATGTTTCATTCACAATTATGTTTAACTGTTGGTAGATTTCTTGTCTGATCTGAGGGATTTCATTGGATCTGCAAGGCCATCAAATTATTATTCTTCTTCCACTGGATGTATCTCATGCTAGAAATACAGTGTTCCAAAAAGCTTCCATAATATATGTTTCTCTATTTATTGACTTGCTGGTATGTTCTTCTTGTCCTTGTACATCAACAAAAAATGTTTGCTACAATGTTTCATTCTGGTTTGCTGAAGCTGCAATTTGCCAGTCAGAACCAGATTCCCTGGAATGGTGATTTTTTACAGAAAGTCAAAATCCCCAAGTGTTTGGAACACTGTTATTGAATCTTGTACTTGTTTTCTTAATTGCTTACATACCTGAAAATAAAAGAGAGGTGTCAAAGCTATTCATTCAGACAGATTCAAGAATGCGAAATCTTAAAGGAGCATCAATTCATATTCCATGAGGAAAGAGCTGTGGTTGATTGATGAGTTGACTCTAATTGGTCCCGGTACTGTCATGGAGAATAAACCAGGGAAGATGTTCCCTTACTCTTTTGTTTAATTCATAATGACACAATGCAAAGGCAAACACAGCAAAGGTAGCAGCACTGTGGTCTTTATGGGGAATATCTAAAACTGCTGTGTGTCACCAGACAAGGTGTGATTATATATTCATGTAATTATTAGCCAACTGATGGGAGCAGTCCTTGAGACCAGGCATGTTAGTAACTTCCGCAATACTGGTATGTATGGTATCAGCTTTTGAAATAAGATAATGTACTGAAATGAGATTACTTATTCATTTTTTTGATTGTTGTGTAAAGGACATTAAAAAAAACTCATTGGTACACAGTGAAGAGGGAATTAACTTAGGGGTCTTCAATATTGATTCCTCAAACCAAAAAGTGTCATAGCATCAATTCTAACATTAAATAGAAAGGCTCTGATGAACTATTACCACTCACCACCCTCCATCAGCTGATGAATTAGTACTCTTACATGTCAAATACCACTTGGTGGAATTACTGGGGCACAGGTGTGCTCTGGATGGGAAATTATGTTCATCGCCAGAAGTGGCTCAGTTGCATCACTACTCACTGGTTGGCCAAATCCTCAAGTAACTATCTGCCAGACTGTCGTGGCTGTGGCAAAGGAAGCAAGAAGGAAAAATGCTCAGGAGATCTGTCCTCAACAATCCAACTGTCACGGAAAACTCTCATGATAGAAGGAGTTGTTGTGAAGATATAATGCAGTCTTCACACTAAAGATATCACCCATTGCAGTGATGGCACTATCATCATTCTAAATAAGATAGTTTCAGAACAAATCAAATAACTTAAAAGTGGACATCTATAAGCCATTGAGGCAGCATCCGAGAAGCAGGAAAATCAACGTTTCAGGCAAAAGCCCTTCATTCCTGGATGCTGCCTGATCTGCTGTGCTTTTCTAGCATCACTCTAATTTTAACTCTAATCTCCAGCATCTGTGGTACCCACTTCTGCCTATGCCCATTGTAGACCATCAGCTGCAGCAAAATTATACACAACTACAATGTTACATCATGGCCCTGCCTATTCCCTCACTTGACCATCAATATGGAGATTGAGACCAAGTCTGGTTCAGTAAGAAAATGGGAGACCATGTTAGGAACAAGACACCTAGGCTGCTTACTGCAATTTAACAACTGTGTGCTGAGATTTAATGATTCAGGGATTTAGGAAAAGAAGGGAGTGAGATGCTCCACTGCTTCTGTTTGATTTTTCTAACTTTTTCAGTCTCCAGGCATTTGTTCTTATTCTGCTAGAGGGGAAGGTGGTAATTATCTGTTAAGTGACTGAAATTTATTCTATTCCACTCTCTAAGGTTCCAAACAGTAACTGCTGGTGGTGAAATTAATACATAAACACACAAGCAAATAAATAATTAATTGAAATGATTAAATAGTTGCTTAGAACATATTAAGGATGGTAGAACAGTTGGTGTCACAGTTACAGCATGTTGGAGGTGCTGGATGTCAGTGTGATCCAGGGCAAACACATGTCTGGTAAATATTTGAATTTCAAGCAGCTTAAATATTATGAGCTGGAAGCTGAACAACAGACACTGAGACACATCGGGGAGGGGACTGGTTTCTTGCATTGTTTGTATCAGGAGGCATCACACCTCTTAGGCGAGGGTCTTCTTATTTGGTCATTGTTCAAAGACAGAAGAATGTGACTGCAAATGAGGCAGAAGAGAGACTCAGGTGAGGGAATGGTAGTGGAGGAGGTGTTGGTGAGTCAGGGGCTGAAGAACAGGAACCTAAGCAACTAATGTCCAAAGTTTGACATGTCTGAGGTTCTTTCAATGGGTATGGGTGAGAGTGGGGGCTGTAAGTATGGCACCATAACACAGGAACCCCAATTTAGGAAAAGGTTCTATTTTATATTATTTCATGGGATTATTGCCAATGTATAGTTGATTTTGAATGAATTGATGAGCTGTCTCTTTGAACCACTACAGTCCAGTCCATTTGGTGTAGATCCACCTGTTAAGGAGTTTTAAGATAATGAATGTGTGATGATGTATGAATGGCAATCTCCAAGTCAGGATGGTGACTGGTTTTGAGGAGATTGAGCAGGTGGAAATGTTCCCATGTTACTAGGAACATAGGAACAAGAGTAGTCCATACAGCCTTTAGAGTATGCCCTAAAATTCAATATGACCGTGGCTGGTTGAACATTTCAATGCCTCTTGCACACCCCATCCTCACAAGCTTGTAGGCCATACTATCAATCCCTACCTTAAACTGAAAGAATTGGCTTTCCAGCTCTCTGCAGTACAGTATTCAAGAAGTTCACAAACATCTGAGTAAACAAAAAAACTCCTCATCTTAAACCTGAGTGACATATACCTGAAAAAATACCTGGATTAAGAATCTACCGATGACTATGAAACCATTGTTGATTGTCGGAAAAACCCATTTGGGTCACTTATGGCCTTCAGGGAAAGAAATCTGTCATCCTCACCTGATTTGTTCTACATGTGACTCCAGACATACAGCAATGTGGTTAACTCTTAACTACCCTCTGTACAATTAAGGATGGGTGATGAATGCTGGCCCAGCCAATGAGATGCACAGGTCCATTAACTTCACCAGTAACAAACTTCTTGTTAAAATGAATTTCCTTCAACTCCTCATTCTCTCTAGCCATTTGGATCTCTATTTCTGGCCGAATTCATGTATCAATAAATGTTGGCCTAGCTGATGGGATGCACAGGTCCATTAATTTCACTAGTATAATCTTCTGACTAAAATGAATTTCCTTCAACTCCTCATTCTCCCTAGCCATTTGGATTTCTATTTCTGGCAGAATCCATGTATCTCCATCAGTGAAAAGACACAAAATAATCATTTCATTTCTTAGGCTATTTCCTTATTGCTCCTATTCTTCTCAGTTATAGTGGTCCAGGGTTTGGAAGGTGCTGTCTAAGGATCCTTGATTGATAGTGGGAGAATGTTGGGAATTCAGTGATTTTAATGCCATTGTATTTCAAATGGACAATGGTTTGATTTCCTCTGTTTTGAAGTGGACTTACTGGCACTTATGTGTCATGAATGCTAATTGCCATTTTTCAGCACAAACCTAGATATTGTCCAGGTCTTGCTGTACTTGGGTACATGGTCTGCTTCAGCATCTGAGAGTCACAACTGGTGCTGAACATTATGCAATCATCCATGAATTTCTCTATTTCTGACCTTATGGTGGAGAGAAGTTCATTGCTGAAGCCAAATTACACTGAGGAATTCCTGCAGTAATATCCTGGAGCAGTGATGACTGACCTCCAACAGCCACACCATTTTTTTATGCCAAGTATGACTCCATAAGTAGAAATATTTTGCCCTTTATTTCCATTGACTCAAGTTTTCCTAAAGCTCCTTGATATCAAGTGCAATTATTCTCATCTCATTTGTGGAGTTCAGGTCTTTTCTCCATGGTTGAACAAAGGTTATAATAAGGTCAGGAACTGAGCATTAGTGATATCAATACTGAGCATCAGTGAGCAGTTATTGCTAAGCATATGATGCTTGATATCATTGTTGCTGACTCTTTCCATCATTTTACTGAAGATAAAGAATAGACTGATGATGTATAATTGACTAGGTTGGATTTGGCCTGCTTTTTATATACAGGGTATACATGCTCAATATTCGATCCAGTCGAGTAGATGTCAGTGTTATAAATGCACTGGAATAGCTTGATGAGAGCTTCGGAATGCACGTCTTCAGGATGTTGTTGGAATATTGTTAAAGTCCATAGTCTTTGCTGTATCCAGTGCCTCTAATCATTTCTTGATAGCACGTGCAACAAACCGAATTGGCTCAAGAATGACATCGTTGACGCTGGGGAACCCGAAAGAAACCAAGATGAATCAGCCACTCAAAACGTTTGACTGAAGCTTGTTGCAGCTCCTTCAGCCTTACCTTTTGCACTGTTGTGTTGGCTTCCCTTATCATTGAGGCAGAAAATATTTGTGGAACCTCCTCCCAATAAGGAAAAAAACAGCAAAATTGATAAATGAGACATACTGGCCTGACTTACCTTGTATCCTTCAATATAGGAGACCTGTGTATTTATTACAAATTATCATTGTTTTTTTTAAATTAGCTTTTCCCTCAGCACATCCAATGAGTTATAGAGTCATACAGCAAGGAAACAGACCCCTCGGTCCAATCAGTCCATGCCAATTTCTCACCCTTGCAACGTGTAGCCCTCCACTTCCTCCGCTCCAACTGCCTCAACCTGTCCACTCCTCTCATGCACTCCAACCTCTCACCCTTGCAATGTACAGACCTCCACTCCCTCTGCTCCAAACCCCTTCCTCAGAATTTCTCTTACATGGTGATCGTAATGCCAAGCTGAACCAATCCCACCTACCTGTGTTTGGCTGATCCCCTCCAAAATTTTTAATTCAAGCACTTATCAAAATGACTTTTAAAAGTTGTAATGGTACCCACATCCACTTCTTCTGGAAGTTTATTCCACACATGGACCACTCTGTGTAAAAAAATTGCCTCTCATGTCTTTTTAAAATCTTTCTCCTCTTATCTTAAAAATATGATCCTCGTCTTAGAATCCCCCACCCTAGGGAAGAGACACCTCCCATTTAACTTACCAATACCTCTCATGATTTTATGAATCTTGAAAATGTCACCCCTCAACCTCCTACATGGCAGGGAGAAGAGATATCAGTCTTTAACAATGCACGGTGGCTCAGTTGTTAGCACTGCTGCCTCACAGAGCCACGGACCTGGATTCAATTCCAGCCTCAGGCAACTGTCTGTGTGGAGTTTGCACATTCTCTCCATGTCTCTATGGGTTTCCTCCTACAGTCCATGGATGTGCATTTCAGATGAATTGACCAAGCTAAATCTCCCATCGTGTTCAGGAATATGTGGGTTAGGTGCATTAGTCTGGAGAAATGCAACGCAATAGGGTAGGGGAATGTGTTGGTGTGGACTTGTTGGGTCAAAATGGCCTGTTTCCACACAGTAGGGGGTTCAATGATAATTCTGTATCAAGCTTTTCCCTGTAACTCAAACCCTCCATTCCCAGCAACATCTTGGTAAATCTCATCCAAACTTTTTCCAGCTTAATTATATCTTTCCTATAATAGACTGACCAGAACTGGACATAGTACTGCAGAACAGGCCTCACCAACATCCTTGACAGCCTCAACATAACATCCCAACTCCTATACTCAAAGGTCTGAGCAATGAAGGCAAGGATAATAAATGCCTTTTTAACCATCTTATCTACATGTGATACATACTTCAAAGAATTATGTACCTGAACCTCTACGTCTTTTGTTCTACAACACCACCTAAGCCCTTACTTTTATTTGTGTAAGTCCTGCTCTTGTTTGCTTTACCAAAATGCAATACCTCACATTTATCCAAATTAAATTCCATCTGCCGCTCTTCAGTCCAATGACACATTTGATCAAGATCTCTTTATACACTTAGATAACAGAGGAACATAGATGAGCTGCAGAGCTGGGCTGAGAGGTGGCAAATAGAGTTTAATGCGAGATGTGAGATGATTCACTTTGGAAGGAGCAACAGGAATAAAGTGTACTGGGCTAATGGTAAGATTCTTGGTAGTTTGGATGAGCAGAGAGATCTTGATGTTCATGTACATAGATCCCTGAAAGTTACCATCCAGTTTGATAGGGTTGTTAAGAAGGCATACAGTGTGATAGCTCTATTGGTAGAGGGATTGACTTTCGGAACCGTGAGATCATGCTGCAGCTGTACAATACTCTGGTGCGGCCTCACTTGGGAGTATTGCTTACAGTTCTGGTCACATCACTATAGGAAGGATGTGGAAACATTGCAAAGGGTGCAGAGGATATTTACTAGGATGTTACCTGGTATAGAGGGAAGGTCTTATGAGGAAAGGCTGAGGGACTTGAGGCTGTTTTCATTAGAGAGAAGAAGATTTACAGGTGACATAATGGAGACATATAAGATAATCAGAGGGTTAGATAGAGTGGACAGTGAGAGCCTTTTACCTCGGATGGTGATGGTTAGCATGTGGGGGCATAGCTTTTTAAGTTGAGGGGTGATAGATATAGGACAGACATCAGAGGTAGTTTCTTTACTCGGACAGTAGAAGGGCTGTGGAACACACTGTCTGCAACAGTAGTAGACTCACCAACCTTAAGGCCATTTAAATGGTCATTGGATAAACATATGGATGAAAATGGAATAGTTTAGGATAGATGGGCTTCAGATTGATTCCACAGGTCGGTGAAACATCAAGGGCCGAAGGGCCTGTACTACGCTGTAATGTTCCATGTTCTATGTTCTATATAACCTTCTTCACTATCTACTATATCACCAATCTTGGTGTCTTCGTCAAACTTACTAAGCATGCTTCTATATTCTCATATAAATAATTTACATAAATGACAAACAAAAATGGACCCAACATTGATTCGTGTTAAATTGCATAGTTGCCCACCATCATCCACAGTCGAATATGGCAGGACTGTATAGGTCCATTCCAGGAGCATCTATAAATCAGGAAATGTATTGGAGAGAGGAACTTTATTATTACAATTGCCAGAAAAGTAGGCTTGAGTAAACTGTTGAAGCTTAGTTTGACAAATGGCTGGGTTCTGATGAGATTCCTGATGGAAAGTAAAAGCTCAAGGTATAGATAGTACCAAATTGCCACTGATAGCCAATCACCTGTTTGACAAGAAGTAGTGGGTGGGTATAAATGGTTTTTTTTCAGGTTGCCACAAGGATCAATGCTGGGACTTCAAGTGTTTACATTTCATAAATTATTTCAATGAAGGGACAGGAGGCATGTTTGCCCTATTTGCTGATGACACAAACATTGACAGGAAAGTAAATTGCAGAGATGACATAAATTATATAGATAGATAAAGTGAGTGGACAAAGACCTGGCCAGTGGAGTGCAATATAGATAAAAGTTAAAGTATCATTTTTGGTAAGAAAAAATAGTGACACAGCATTTCCCAACAAGTTACATATCATCCTGACTTCAAACTAGTATCAAATGGACTGCAGCAACGCAGGACCAAATGTTGGCCTAACCACCAACACCCAGATCTGATGATACATTTTAAAAACAATGAAAATTTGTACATGCATAGACACATGACTATTTCCCAGGCAACTTATTGGGGATGCAAGCAAACTGGAAGCAGATGCATCCATTTGCTGCAAACATTAAGTCCAAGCAGCGTTCAAAAACTTGCAGTTCCCAGGAGGCTAAACAAATTGCTTAAGACTTCGAGAATGCAGATTTTTATTGCATGGTTTGGAGCTTTGCCAGAGGCAATACTAGCTTGATATCCTGTCAGACGACCCATAGGTGTTGATTTTAATGCACTCAAGAGTCAGATTAGAACTAATTCTTGACATATGTTGCCACATTTATGACAGCCTAAACACAAAACTGTTTAGCATTGATAAATTTGTCATTACGAATATATTCATGTGGTGCAAAAGATTGGAAATTGTGATATCAGCAGATGTAGATATGAAGTAAAAACAATAATAGCTGGTAACAGGCAGAAGTCAGGCAGCATCTGACATTTCAAGTCAATAGCCTTTCATCAAAACTTTCCATAGTTGCTGTTTAACTTGACCGGTGATTCTAACATCTTCTTTTGTTTATGTTCTGCTGCATTTTTGCATCTATTTTGAGCCCCAGTTTGTTGTTTTAATGTATTATTTAAGTTCTCCTTGAAAGCAGGTAAAGAACAGATGGATTTTGTGGTTAATGGTAGAGTAATGGTTCTTTCTGGTCACCTCTCTGACACTTGCCCATCGTGTTTCTGTGACCTTCTTGGTCCAGATATCCTAGATCAATATTCAGGGAACCTGCTGTATTTGTGAAACAGTGGGTTCATTCAGAATGGTTAGCAGAGTCTAAACCAGGAAGCATAAAGCAGGAAATACAGTGAAATTTAAATTACGTACAAGAAAAGAGAGGTGAAGTCTGGCAAACACAAATGTAATTAAGGAGAAATAAACAAACACTGAACTGAAAAGGTTAAATAATTCTATATTTTATTAAATCTCGAATTCTAAATCACTTCTGAGTCAATGAGACCCCACAATCAAAAAATAACTTTTCGGTAGCAGAGATGTTCAGCTTTCAATTGAGGGGTGATAGATATAGGACAGATGCACAAAGGTAGTTTCTTTACTCAGAAAGTACTAGGGCCGTGGAAGGCATTGCCTGCAACAGTAGTAGACTCACCAACTTTAAGGGCATTTAAATGGTCATTGGATTAACATATGGCTGAAATTGGAATAGTGTAGGATAGATGGGCATCTAATTTATCACTTAACATGCTATTAAAAACTTAATCCAGTTTGCACCACTGTAACTTTTTCAGCTAATATTTGTGCAAAATTAATGAGTAAGTACTTTATCAATACAGGTAAGTCTCAGTGCCAATTGTACAGTCAGATTCAGTTCCTTTGACAAGACAGCTCCATTAACTCTAGTTGATCACTTACCAACAAAATTCCTAAAATGTCCCAGCTAAAGTTACCTAACAATTCAATTGTTTTTTTCTTTAATGCACTGCATCAGGTCTCATTGTTGATCAATATGCTTCAAATGATCCAAATACGGAATGAAAACTATACTTCATTTAAGTGCCTCGATCTGAATGGCAGCTGCACCTTAGGCACTTTACTGATAACATTCATTAATAATGATCAAGTATAAATCGTACTTTGCAGTAACTCACAGGCAACCAGTTACTGGAATTAAGTATGTAATCTGACAACAACAGCACCTTCAAGTTTTATCAGCACAGTTACCATGACATTATTGCAACATAAAATAAACTGACTGCAATGGGATGTTGAGTTTAAGGGTCCCAAAATACTAGTTGCTATCTTCAGATGCTGCTTGCTTAGTATGACACATATGTTGTAAGTCTGAGTTATACTGTCAGCTATCCCATTGTTCTCTCCTCAGGGAACCTGTGCTCCGTGCACTGACTGCGTAAAGAATGCTATAGTCAAACAGCAAAAACAATTTGGACAAAGGCTGTCCAGTTTCAGTTTTGACAGAAGATCACTGGGCATCTCTCTTCCGATGCTAACAGACCTGCTGAGTTTCTCCAGCACATTCTGTTTTTGTTTCTATCCAATGACTGATTGGGCTGCAAAGAGAGGCTATGTAGTTGGCAACAGGATTCAAGGAATTTTCTTTTTATTTTCCTTTATTTGTTCACGAAATGTCAGTGTTGCAGGTTAATCTATTGCACACCCTAATTGGTCTGCTGAAGGTGGTGATGAGTTATCTTCTTGAGCTATTGCAGTCCTTGGCATGTAGGGATATCCACAGTGTTGTTAGGAATTAGAAAGTTGGATTAAACTGGTTGTTTTTCTTTGCCTGGAAATGGATAGACTGAAAAGGGAATACGAGACAATTGTTTAAAATTACAAGAAGTTAAAGGAAATAGAATCAAAATATCCTTTTAGGTCACATACAGAATTATACACATGCGTTTGAAATTCAGTACTGCCTGATTTTTATGTATTAAGACTGAGGCTAGAACATAAACTGGAACTGAAAGGTCCAAGACCAGCCTGGAACTGAACCTTGAGTCTGATCAATATTGATGAGGTAAGCTGTGAGCTTTTGTCAAATCTCTACTAGATGCTGACTCCTTTGATGAAAATAAAAGTCATGCCATTTGCCTATGATAAGGCAAGAGTTCATTCAGTTTTTTGGGGGGTGCATTGTCCCTATTTTAAGTTCCTTTAAGGAACATAGTAAATCTAAGTAAGAGGACAAAGTTCATATTTTCATGTTAATGACAATGTTAGAAAATAAGAAGTGATGATTGATTTCTTTATTAATAAAGTGATATATGTGCTTAAAAGCTTAGATGGTAGGTAGGATCCTTTAATGTCTTAACTTTGCAATGAACATTTTTTTTCTTGTTTTTAGTATGGTCTCAACTACAGTAATATTCTCTAGTCTACAGAGGATGGACTATTTGACAATGATATCTTGAAATTCCTAACAACATCTGTAATGACAGTCTGTGATTTCAACACATTCTTGATGAAGTTCCAAAAAGGTAAATGATTGCAAATAAACACTGGTGATCCAATATAATTAGGCAACTAATAGAGTCATAGAGTCATGCAGATGTACAGCATGGCAACAGACCCTTCGGTCCAGCCAGTCCATGCCGACCAGATATCCCAACCCAATCTAGTCCCATCTGCCAGCACCCGGCCCATATCCCTCCAAACCCTTCCTATTCATATACCCATCCAAATGCCTCTTAAATGTTGCAATTGTACCAGCCTTCACCACTTCTTCTGGCAGCTCATTCCATACCCGTACCACCTTCTGTGTGAAAATATTGCCCCGTAGGTCTCTTTAATATCTTTCCCCCCTCACCCTAAACCTATGCTCTCTAGTTCTGGACTCCCCGAAACCAGGGAAAAGACTTTGCCTATTTATCCTATCCATGCCCCTCTTAATTTTGTAAACTTCTATAAGGTCACCCCTCAGCCTCCGACGCTCCAGGGAAAACAGCCCCAGCCTGTTCAGCCTCTCCCTGTAGCTCAGATCCTCCAACCCTGGCAACATCCTTGTAAATCTTTTCTGAACCCTTTCAGGTTTCACAAGATCTTTCTGATAGGAAGGAGACCAGAATTGCATGCAATATTCCAACAGTGGCCT
>NC_057735.1:30891738-30899629 GCF_004010195.1 Chiloscyllium plagiosum
TCTGTATCCAAATGGCTAGTTCTCCCTGTATTCCATGAGATCTAACCTTGCTAATCAGTCTCCCATGGGGAACCTTGTCAAACGCCTTACTGAAGTCCATATAGATCACATCTACTGCTCTGACCACATCAATCATCTTTGTTACTTCTTCAAAAAACCCAATCAAGTTTATGAGACATGATTTCCCACGCACAAAGCCATGTTGACTATCCCAAATTAGTCCTTGCCTTTCCAAATACATGTACATCCTGTCCCTCAGGATTCCCTCCATCAACTTGCCCACCACCGAGGTCAGGCTCACCCGTCTATACCTCCCTGGCTTGTCTTTACCGCCCTTCTTAAACAGTGGCACCACGGTTGCCAACCTCCAGTCTTCCGGCACCTCACCTGTGACTATTGATGATGCAAATATCTCAGCAAGAGGCCCAGCAGTCACATCTCTAGCTTCCCACAGAGTTCTAGGGTCCTGATCAGGTCCTTGGGATTTATCCACTCTTAACCATTTCAAGACATCCAGCACTTCCTCCTCTGTAATCTGGACATTTTGCAAAATGTCACCATCTATTTCCCTACAGGCTATATCTTCCATATCCTTTTCCACAGTAAATACTGATGCAAAATATTCATTTCGTATCTCTCCCATTTTCTGTGACTCCACACAAAGGCCGCCTTGCTGATCTTTGAGGGGCCCTATTCTCTCCGTAGTTACCAGTTTGTCCTTAATATATTTGTAAAAACCCATTGGATTCTCCTACTTGCTGTATACTCTTCTAAGGATTCACTTGATCTATCCTGTCTATACCTTACTTATGCTTCCTTCTTTTTCTTAACCAAACCCTCAATTTCTTCAGTCATCCAGCATTCTCTATATCTACCAGCCTTCCCTTTCACTCTGACAGGAATATACTTTCTCTGGATTCTCGTTATCTCATTTCTGAAGGCTTCCCATTTTCCAGCTATCCCTTTACCTGCGAAATCTGCCTCCAATAAGCTTTTGAAAGCTCTTGCCTAATACCGTCAAAATTGGCCTTTCTCCAATTTAGAACTTCAACTTTCAGATCTGCTCTATCCTTTTCCATCACTATTTTAAAACGAATAGAATTATGGTCGCTGCCCCCAAAGTGCTCCCCCACTGACACCTCAGTCATCTGCCCTGCTTTATTTCCCAAGAGTAGGTCAAGTTTTGCACCTTCTCTCGTAGGTACATCTACATACAGAATCAGAAAATTGTCTTGTACACACTTAAGAAATTCCTCTCCACCTAAACCTTGAACACTATGGCAGTCCCAGTTGATGTTTGGAAAGTTAAAATCCCCAACCATAACTACCCTATTATTCTTACAGATAGCTGAGATCTCCTTACAAGTTTGTTTCTCAATTTCCCTCGGACTATTGGGGGGTCTATAATACATTCCCAATAAGGTGATCATCCCTTTCTTATTTCTCAGTTCCACCCAAATAACTTTCCTGGATGTATTTCCGGGAATATCCTCCCTGAGCAGAGCTGTAATACTATCCCTTATCAAAAATGCCATTCCCCCTCCTCTCTTGCCTCCCTTTCTATCCTTCCTGTAGCATTTGTATCCTGGAACATTAAGCTGCCAGTCCTGCCCATACCTGAGCCATGTTTCTGTAATTGCTATGATATCCCAGTTCCATATTCCTAGCCATGCCCTGAGTTCATCTACCTTCCCTGTTAGGCCCCTTGCATTGAAATAAATGCAGTTTAATTTATTAATCCTACCTTGTCCCTGCCTACCCTGACAGTTTGACTCACTTCTCTTCTCAGCTGTACCCATCTCAGATCGATCTCTTTCCTCACTATCTCCCTGGGTCCCACACCCCCACCTTACTAGTTTAAATCCTCCCAAGCAGCTCTAGCAAATTTCCTTGCCAGTATATTAGTCCCCTTCCAATTTAGGTGGAATCCATCCTTCTTGTGCAGGTCACTTCTACCCCAAAAGAGATTCCAATGATCCAAAAATGTGAATCCTTCTCCCATACACCAGCTCCTCAGCCATGCATTCATCTGCTCTATCCTCCTATTCCTGCCCTCACTGGCCCGTAGCACTGGGAATAATTCAGATATTACTACCCTTGAGGACTTCCTTTTTAAATTTCTGCCTAACTTTCTGTAATCTTCCTTCAGAACCTCAACCTTTTCCCTTCCAATGTCGTTGGTTCCAATATGGACAATGACCTCCTGCTGGCCCCTCTCCCCCGTGAGAACATTCTGCACCCTCTCTGAGGCATCCTTGATCCTGGCACCAGGGAAACAACACACCATTCTGCTTTTTCTCTGCTGGCCACAGAAACGTCTGTCTGTACCTCTGACTACAGAATCCCCTAACACAATTGATCTCTTTGGAAGCTGACACACCCCTCGTTGCATTAGAGTCAATCTCAACACCAGAAACTTGACTGTTCGTGCTACGTTCCCCTGAGAATCCATCACCCCCTACATTTTCCAAAACAGCATACCTGTTTGAAATGGGTATATCCACAAAAGATTCCTGCACTAGCTGCCTAACCCTCTCACCCTTCCTGGAGTTAACCCATCTATGTGACTGTATCTGAGACTTTCCCCCCTTCCTATAACTGCCATCCATGACATACTGTTGCTGTTGCAAATTCCTCATCACTTCTATCTGCCTCTCCAACTGAACCACTCGATCTGATAAGATTCACATCCAACAGCATTTATGGCAATATAATCCGCAGTGACCGTTAAACTCGCTTTAAACTCCCAAATCTGACAAGAAGTACATATCACTGCAAAGGCCATTTTTGCTCCTTCATAATCTACAGACCCAGAAAAATAACACAGTCGTATTCCTCTACAAACACTGCCCCAGATTAAATTAATATGTTTTAAGTTTAATCAAGAGACTGATCTCCAAAAATATATAATCAAGAAAGGATCCACTATACTCACTAATGCAGCCTTTCCCTTGGACAGACTTAAAACAACAATTAACTTATCTGATTCTGTGCTGTGAACTTCGCCCAACAGTTCCTCCAAGATTAGTTGTGCATTTCAGTGTTTGTTGATTTTCCCAGATGCACACCGATGTCGAGCAATACACGAATTCAAACAGCAAAGGCGATAACTGTGTAGGTCCGTTCTCTCTCACTCTCTCTCTCTCTCTCTCTCGCTCTCCTCACCTTTGTCTGCTCTTCTCCCTGCTGTTGTTTTGACTTTTCCTTTCCAAAGTTCCAAAACAATGCAACAACATATAAAACTGTCATTGCTGCTCCTGGAATTGAGGAAATCACCTCCAACACCTAAAATCCCTCAAAAGAAGGAGCAGCTCTTACAGCCAGAAATTTTTTCCGTCCTCCATCTTGGATTACCCAGAATCCAACTTGGCTGCCATAACTTCTAAAAATGTGACAAGACATAAAGAATGCTGAAGGAAGCCACTAATACTATTTTTAAAATAGCAATGTATGACATTTAGGAAAAATAAATATGCCATACAAGTTGAACTTATTCTCAAAAATGGGGTATGTCTTATTAAGGCTGACTACTAATGTGAATATAACATCTTGTGGCCGAATTTGCTGCTTAAGTATGTGATAAACCTGTATTGATCACAAGACAAAGCTTGTCACTGTGCTTTGGTACACGTGACAATAAATTCAATTCAATTCAATTCTTGTGATCGGAAACTTCAAGTAATCTTATATGCCAAATCAACATAGACTTGGTGATGTTATAGTGAAAGATTGTTGCAAGAACTGACTCAATGACAAGGAAGAATGCCAGTAGGTTGCAATGATAGAATTGTAGGTATAAAATGCTGTTTAGTATAATAATAAAATGTTATTCAAGGGAAATTGAATATAAAAGCTGGTGGGCTATGCTTCAGCTGTACAGGATATTTCCAAGGCTACATCTGGAATATTATATATAGGATTCGATTCCTTATTTAGGGAAGGATATTAATGCATTGGAACCAGATTAAAGAGGTTTATTGGACTTACACCTGGAATGGGCACATAACCTTATTAGGACAGGCTAGACAGACGAGGCTTGTACTTGCTGGAGTTCAAAAGAGCAAGCTGAGGGCACTTGTGATGCAGTGGTAATGCTCCTATTTTTAAGTCAGGAGACCCAGGATCAAGCCCCACCTGTTCCAAATTGATTGCTGAACAGGTTGACTGGGAAATACCTTGAAGTGTAAGCTGCAAACTTATTGGAAAATCCCAACGGTATTAAGAGCGTTCAGCCAAAAAGGATATTTCCTTTTGTGGGAGATTATAAAACTAGGAGTTACTGATGCAGATCAGGGAACTGCCCATTTAAAACCGAGATAAGGAGAATTATTTTTCTTGCTGAGGGTTGAGTCTTTAGAACTGCCTTTGTTAATATTAGAGGCAGGAGAGCCTTGAATGTTTTTAAGGAAGAGTTGGATAGATTTTTATAAGCTATCAGGTGAAAGGTTATTAAGGATAGTTCAAAATGTGGACTAATCGGATCAGCTATGATTTTATCAACTGATGGAGCACATTGCAGGGCTGAGCAGCCTACTCTGCTACTAATTAATATCTTTGTACATACGGTATAATATTAATATTGAACAATTTGGCTTACGTTATAATAACATTGTTATGCAAGAAAACATTTGATGATTGGACACCTTGGGAGCCTTAATAGTTCAGTTTCAAAGAATTGTTATAAAAATGTGGGTGTACTGTACCTTTACGAGAGTTAAAAGCTAACAGAACTACCTGAATAGGATACAATGTAACATGAAGTCCAACAGCGAGCATAGCTGGTTGCCTGGAGACAAAAAAAAACTGAATTAAGCCAATCAGTTTAAATTATACCCCCCAGAAAATACCAAATTTTAATCGAGTTTTAATTTAGCGTATTGACAATATTAAAAGCCAATGACACAATCCAATGCTTTGGAGGTATAAAACCAGGTAAAATGAACAGTTCAGGGGAGAACTGCCAAAAGACCAACAGATGTAGGCTGCTGGTCAGAACTCTCTGAGAGGTGCCTGTCTGGAGAAGGAGTTTGCACAAAGAAAAACATCCACACACACCTGGAAAGCAACACTACAGAGGAAGATATAACAAGAAGGTTTGACCACTGGCTGGTTTTAAAATTTGAATTTTTCAGTAAATCTTAATGAGAGGTTTTATCAGACTAGTATTATGGAAGGGAAAATAAATGATAGGTTAGAGGAAGGAGTTGTAAATAGCTGTTAGTTAATTATTCTCTGTCATACTTTAACAAATAAAATTATTAATTTTTACTTTAAATAGTTCTTGGCCTCGAATTTTCACAGATTACTGCATGGGATACACCTTTTTTGTATTGTTGGTTTAAATTAAGCAAGAGGGTTTACCCCATGTGGTAACAGGATGCAGGAAAAATAATTAGATTTATTCTGGTTGAAGTAGCTTAATTATATAATACTAGAACATAGAACATTACAGCGCAGTACAGGCCCTTCGGTCCTCAATGTTGCGCCGACCTGTGGAACCAGTCTGAAGCCCATCTATCCTACACTATTCCATTTTCATCCATATGTTTATCTAATGACCATTTAAATGTCCTTGAAGTCTTCTCCTGTTGCAGGCATGGCATTCCACGCCCCTAAAGAAACCACCTCTGACATGTAACTTATATCTATCATTCCTCAATTTAAAGCTATGCCCCCTTGTGCTAGCCATCACCATCCGAGGAAAAAGGCTTTCACTGTCCACCCTATCTAACCCTGTGATTATCTTATATGTCTCAATTAAGTCACCTCTCAACCTTCTTCTCTCTAATGAAAGCAGCCTCCGGTCCTTCAGCCTTTCTTCATAAGACCTTCCCTCCATATCAGGCGATAGCCTAGTAAATTGCCACTGAACCCTTTCCAAAGCTTCCACATCCTTCCTATAATGCAGTGACCATAACTGTGCGCAATACTCTAAGTGCGGCAATCTCATGGCTCTGAAATGCAATCCCTCTACCACTAAAAGCTAACACACCATATGCCTTCTAACCAACTCTATCAAACTAGGTGGCAACTTTCAGGGATCTATGTACATGGATATCGATATCTCTCTGCACATCTACACTGCCCAAAATCCTACCATTATCCCAGTACTCTTTATCCTGTTGCTCCTTCCAAAGTGAATCACATCACACTTTTACATGTTAAACTCCATTTGCCATCTCTCTGTCCAGCTCTGCAGCTTATCTATGTCTCTCTGTAACCTGCAATATTCTTTCGCACTATCCACAACTCCATCAACCTTCGTGCTATCTGCAAAGTTACTAACCCATTCTTCTATGCCCTCATCCAGGTCATTTATAAAAAAGACAAACAGCAACGGCCCCAAAACAGATCCTTGAGGTACACCACTAGTAAATGAACTCCAGGATGAATATTTCCTGTCAGCCACCACCCTCTGTCTTCTTTCAGCTAGCCAATTTCTGATCCAAACCATTAAATCACCCTCAATCTCATGCCTCTATATTTTGTGCAATTGCTTTCCACTGGGAACCTTATCAAACGCCTTACTGAAATCCATATACACCACATCAACCACTTTACTCTCATCCACCTGTTTATTCACCTTCTCAAAGTACTCAATAAGGTTTGTGAGGCATGGCCTACCCTTCACAAAATCTTGTTGACTAACCCTAATCATCTTATTCCTTTCTAGATTATTATAAATCCTATCTATTGCAACCTTTTACAAACACTTCACCCACAACCAAAGTAAGGCTCACTGGTCTATAATTACCAGGGTGGTCTCTACTCCCCTTCTTGAACAAGGGAAGAACATTTGCTGTCCTCCAGTCTTCTGGCACTATTCCTGTCGACAATGATGATATAAAGATCAAAGCCAAAGACTCGGCAATCTCCTCCTTGGCTTCCCAGAGAATCATATGATAAATACCATCCAGCCCAGGGGACTTACGTATTTTCACACTTTGCAGAATTGCTAACAACCCCTCCTTGTGAACCTCAATCCTGTCCAGTCCAGTAGCCAGTATCTCAGTATTCTCCTCGACCACATTATTATTTTCCAGTGTGAATACCGATGAAAAATATTCATTTAGCGCTTCTCCTATTTCCTTGGACTCCATGCACCACTTCCCACTACTGTCCTTGACTGGCTCTAATCTTACTTTAGTCATTCTTTTATTCCTGAGAAATCGATAAAAAATGTTAGGTTTTCCTTGATTCTATCTGTCAACAACTTCTCATGTCCTCTCCTGGCTCTTCTTAGTTCTCTCCTTTGGTCTTTCCTGGCTAGCTTGTAACTCTCAAGCAGCCTAACTAAGCCTTCACGATTCATTTTAACATAAGCCGCCTTCTTCCTCTTGACAAGAGATTTAACTTCCTTAGCAAACCATGGCTTCCTAACTCAACTATTTGCCCCCTGCCTGCAAGGTGTATACCCTATTAAGGACCAGTAGTAGCTGTCCCTTGAATAAGCTCCACATTTCAATTGTGCCTATCCCCTGCAGTTTCCTTCCGCATTCCAGTATCCTAAATCTGGTCTAATCACATCATAATTGCTCTTTCCCTAGTTATAACAGGAATAAAAGAATGACTAGGGTAGGAATAGGTCCAGTCAAGGATAGTAGTGGGAAGTTGCGTGTGGAGGCTGAAGAGATTGGGGAGACACTGAATGAATACTTTTCGTCAGTTTTCACTCAGGAACAGGACATTGTTGCCGATGTGAATATTGAGTCACAATTAATTAGAATGGATGGCTTTGAGGTATGTAGAGAAGAGGTGTTGGAAATCCTGGAAAGGGTGAAAATAGATAAGCCCCCTGGGCCTGATGGCATTTATCCTAGGATTCTCTGGGAAGCAAGGGAGGAGATTGCAGAGCCATTGGCCTTGAATTTTATGTCCTCGTTGTCTACAG
>NC_057735.1:30900026-30915436 GCF_004010195.1 Chiloscyllium plagiosum
ATGTGGTACTGGGCTAATGGTCGGATACTTGGTAGTGTGGATGAGCAGAGGGATCTTGGTGTCCATGTACACAAATCTTTGAAAGTTGCCACCCAGGTAAATAGTGCGGTGAAGTAGGCATATGGCGTACTGGCTTTTATTGGTAGAGGAATTGAGTTCCGGAGCCCTGGGGTCATGTTGCAGCTGTATAAGTCTCTGGTGCGTCTGCATCTGGAGTATTGTGTGCAGTTTTGGTCGCCATACTATAGGAAGGTTGTGGAGGCACTGGAACGGGTGCAGAGGAGGTTTACCAGGATGTTGCCTGGTATGGTAGGAAGATCGTATGAGGAAAGGTTGAGGCACTTGGGGTTGTTTTCATTGGAGAAAAGAAGTTTTAGGGGTGACTTGATAGAGGTGTATAAGATGATTAGGGGTTTAGATAGGGTTGACAGTGAGAATCTTTTTCCACGTATGGAGTCAGCTATTACGAGGGGGCATAGCTTTAAATTAAGGGGGGGGGGGGGGGTAGTTATAGGACAGATGTTAGGGGTAGGTTCTTTACTCAGAGAGTCGTGAGTTCATGGAATGCGCTGCCAGTAGCAGTGGTGGACTCTCCTTCATTATGGGCATTTAAACGGGCATTGGATAGGCATATGGAGGATAGTGGGCTAGTGTAGGTTAGGTGGGCTTGGATCGGCGCAACATCGAGGGCCAAAGGGCCTGTACTGCGCTGTATTTTTCTATGTTCTATGTTCTATATATAACTCTTGCCCTGCAGTATATACCTATTCTTTTTCATCGCTAAAGTAAACATGATCAAATAGTGGTCACTATCACCAAAATGCTCACCTACCTCCAAATCTAATACCTGGCTGGGTTCATTACCCAGTACCAAATCCAATGTGGCTTCACCTCTTGTTGGCCTCTATCTACACTCTCCTGCACACATTGAAGAAAAACTGACCCTTTGAAAGTATTCAAACTATAGTATTTCCAGTTAATATTTGGTCATTTAAAGCTCCCCATAACAGCTACCCTGTTACTCTCGCTCCTATCCAGAATTATCTTTGCAATCCTTTTCCTCTACATCTCTGGAACTATTCAGAAGCCGATAGAAAATTTCCAACAGAGTGATCTCTCCTTTCCTGTTTCTAACCTCAGCCCATACTAACCAAAGTAGACGAGTCCTCAATGTCTTTTCTGCCACTGTAATGCTGTCCTTGACTAACAATATCACACCTCCCCCGCTTTTACCATCTTCTCTGTTCTTACTAAAACATCTAAACCCGGAATCCTGTCTCTGTTCTATCCATATCTCTGAAATGGCCACAACATTGAAATCCCAGGTACCAACCCATGCTGCAAGCTCACATACCTTATTCCGAATGCTCCTGACATTGAAATAGACTCACTTCAAACCATCTTCCTGCTTGCCGGTGCACTCTTGCGATCTTGAAATCATTTTTCTGACCTCACTACTCTCAAATCCCTTCTGGACGCTGGAACTACAATTTAGGTTCCCATCCCCCTGTGGAATTAGTTTAAACCCTCACGATGCACATTAGCAAATCTCTCCTACCCCCCCCCCAGATATTGGTACCCCTCTGGTTCGGGTGTAGACCATCCTTTTTGTCGAGGTCCCACCTACCCCAAAATGAGCCCCAATTATCCAGGTATCCAAAACGCTCCCTCCTGCACCATCCCTGTAGCCACGCATTTAACTCCTCTCTTTCCCTATTCCTTGCCTCGCTTGCATGGGGCACAGCAATAAACCAGAGATAACAACTGTTTGTTGTAGCTCTAAGCTTCAACCCAGTTTCCAGAATTTCTGCCTCAGAATTCCTTTTTCCTACCTATGTCATTGGTGCCTATGTGGACCATGACTTGGGGCTGCTCCACCTTCCCTGCAAGTATCCCGAAAACACAATCAGAAACATCACGAGAGGCAACACACCAACTGTGAGTCTCTCTCATTTCCACAGAACCTTCTTCTGT
This sequence comes from Chiloscyllium plagiosum, assembly GCF_004010195.1. NCBI lineage: Eukaryota > Metazoa > Chordata > Chondrichthyes > Orectolobiformes > Hemiscylliidae > Chiloscyllium > Chiloscyllium plagiosum. The sequence continues at coordinate 30,902,001 of NC_057735.1, forward strand.
CTCACTTACTATGGAGTCCACAGTGACTAATGCTCTGCTTATCTCCCCACTTCCTTTCTGAGCAACAGGGACGGACTCTGTGCCAGAGACCTTTACCCCATGGCTTACCCCCTGGTAAGTCATCCCCCCCAACTGTATCCAAAACAGTTATTGAGGGGAACAGACACAGGGAATTCCTGCACTGTCTGCTGGTTCCTTTTCCATCCCCTGACTGTAAACAACTTGCCTTTTTCTTGTACCTGAGGTGTGACTACCTCCCTATAACTCCTCTTAATAACCCCCTCTGCTTCCAAATGATCCAAATTTCATCCAGCTCCAGCTCCAGTTCCCTAACGTGGTTTTCGAGGAGCTGGAGTTGGGTGCATTTCCCACAGATGAAGTCAGCAGGGACACTAATGGTGACCCTTACTTCCCACATTCTTCAGGAGGAACATTCAACTGCCCAAACCGCCATTCCAATATTCTAAATTCCCAAAGACTCTGTTTTGAAAAATAAATAATTTTAAAAACATAGTCACCTTACCAATCCAGTGCACAGAATCTTTTTTTCTGGTCAGAGGAGGAGGATGGGTGGGAGACACTACCGTAGTAGTGTTTCGGGTAACACAACCACCCAAATATATTACTTCACCTATCCAGAAGTGCCGTGTCCACTCCTGCTTAGCATACGCTCTGCCTACTCACAAGATAAGTTTTGAAAGCTGTCATTTGCCTTCCTGGTAGTCCATCTCCCTCTCTCCTTGCTGCTCCCAAAAAAATGGAGGTCTGACTCTCGAGGCAAGTCCTTTCTAAGTGGGAAACTTACCTCCCGGCAGCCCCTGCTCCTTTCTCCCTCTGTCCTTACTGCTCCCGAGAAAATGTTAAATAACACATAGCTAACCAGCAAGAATTATTGATTATGAAGTACATCCAAAAGTTTTCTACTGTGTGAAACCTCTTCTGTTGGAGAGCTGCTTGCAACAAAGCCTTTAATCTTAAATGCTATTTCATCTGGTAGTTGCACTGCTGTCAGCTGTAGTCAGTGATTCATCGGCACTACCTGACACTGCTGTGCCAATCCCACATAGATTGATCTTGACATTAATTGGATCTCAATTGACATAAGAACCCTCTTGCAAAATGGCTCGGTCTGGATCATTTCCTTCCTCTCAGATTACCTTTGGCTTTTCTTCTATTGTATCTTGTGTGTGTGTAGCTATTTTATTCTTGTTGCACTGTGTCTAGTGTCCTTTTTTATCTGAAAATTACCTATTACTCCTTAGATAAAACATTCTTTCTTAAGAGTTTGTCAATGCATCTGCCTTTGAGGTTTCCTTCCTCCACAAACCTAACAACTACTGTTAGTATCTGGTGTCTGTCTTACTTGCTTTACAGGTTTTAGCACGTATGTCTGATGAGTTTTGTACCTTGAAATTAAATGGATTTTTCAGGACTGAACAAGAGTCATATTGGACTCAAAACAAAATGCTGCCAGACTTGCTGAGTTTCTCCAGTGTTCTCTGTGTTTGTTTCATATTTCCAACATCCGCAATATTTTACCTTTATGGATGTGTTCTTGTTGCTGTTTCATGGTTAGGGTGACAGCAGATGGTACCTGTACTTGAACTTTAACTTGGTTGTCTTATTCTTCATGGAGAGCCAATGGTACATAACCAGTAAATAAATACATTCATCCATACAGGAACTGGATTATTTTTGTAGTCCAATCACTATCCTATGAAAGGAGTGTTGTATAAATGCTTGACTGTATGATCATTTTATCTAGATGTTTGTATAAGTCTAGTGAATCTCCTATGACATTGCTGACAATATATCAGAGGATATTTATGACAATATGTATCTTACACTTGGTAGAAAGTCCATAATTCAACTGGCATGGCACACAGTCATGGGTGTGATGCTGGAAAAGCACAGCTGATCAGGCAGCATCCCTGGACTCTGATCTCCAGCATTTGCAATCCTCACTTTCTCTTGGCATTACAGTTTGCCTTTAAAAGCTCTATATACAATTATATTGCAGGGTACAGTGACTTCAAGATTAATGTTGCATAATTAGGCAATAGAGCAGTTCAGCCAAACTTACCTGACCTTTTAATAAACAATGTGAAATCTGTCTTGATGGTAAAGCACCAGGCAGCATGGTGGCTCAGTGGTTAGCACTGTTGCCTCACAGCGCCAGGGACCTGGGTTCGATTCCAGCCTCAGGTGGCTGTCTGTGTGGAGTTTGCACATTCTCCCCATGTCTGCATGAGTTTCCTCACACAATCCAAAGATGTGTAGGTTAGGTGAATTGGCCGTGCTAAATTGCGCATAGTGTTCAGGGATATGTAAGTAGGTGCATTAGTCAGGGGTAAAATGGGGAGTAATAGGGTAGAGGAATGGGCTGCTCTTTGGAGGGTTGGTGTGGGCTTGTTGGGCCTGTTTCTGCACTGCAGGGATTCTAAAGTCTAGGATAGAGACAAAAAAGCTGCAGATGCTGGAATCCAAAAGAGCAGGCAGGAGTCTGGAAGAACACAGCAAGCCAGGCAGCAGCAAGCCTCACCTACCATCCCACTAGTCTCCGCATCCAACGCGTCATCCTCAAACACTTCAACCAATTCCAAATAGACCCTGTCACCAAGATATCTTCCCCCTCCACTGTCTCAGCCTTCTGAAAGGACTGTTCCCTCCAGCAGTCTTTGGTTCACATCACCCTCGCCACTGAACCCCCAGGTACCTTCCCCTGTAACCAGAGAAAATGCTAAATGTGCCAGTGCAGGGCCTCACCTCCATCCAGGGCCCCAAACAGTCCTTCCAGGTGAGACAGAGGTTCACCTGCTTCTCTTCCAACAGAGTTTGTTGCATCAGGTGCTCCTGATGTGTCTTCTCTACATAGGGGAAACTGAATGTAAACTTAGGGAATGGTTTACCGAGCATTGCAGCTAGGTCCGCATGGGCTGACTGGACCTCCCAGTCACCACCCATTTCAATTCCCCCAACCACTCCCTTTCCGTCATGACCATCCTTGGCTTCCTCCATTGCCAAAACAAACCACAGCTCTATTGGAAGAACAATACCTTATCTTCTATCTGGGTACCTTACAGCCCGGAGGACTCAACATTAAGTCTCCAATTTCAAATAATATCTCTCCCCATCCCCCAACTCCCTTCCTTGCCCCTCCCCATCATTGCCACCCCTCCCAACCACCAACTGGTTCCATTCTTCCCATTGACCAACCAGGTCATGCCCTCTACCTGTCTTCACCTATCCCCAATTCACCACCATGCCCCTCCTCCCCCTTTATCTGCAGCTCCTCCCACACCCACACCCAGTCCTGAAGAGGGGTTACACCCAAAATGTCAACTTCTACACCCCTTGGTACTAAAGTCTAGCATCTAGTCTATCACCAATTGATCATAAACCCTTTAGCTACTCCATAAATATCATGTAAATCATGGAATTGTTGAACAATGTAGTGTGGTTTCTGCATTATGGAGCAACATCTGAAATTGAGTGTGATCTGGAAGTTCAACATATATTTTGCTCCAAGCTAGAACCAGTAAGCATACTGTGCCCCCAATTGTGTCCAAGGCTCATAAGACTAGGAGGAGTCAAATAACAGTTATTAGATACATTGAAGTTATTTCCTGCAGTAAAATCTCTAATCACTTTATACATATTGCAATTTTACAATTCTGAGTATAGTTTTTTTGCTCATACCTTTTATACTACAACATTTTATCATCTGCATATATGTTTTTTTGCCATAACTTACAGTGGCATTCTTGATTTTAAATCAGAGTGAATGTTCTAATGTTGAAGTAGCAAACATTCAGACATGTATAGAAGTTCAATGGCTCATTGCTTGCATTAAAGAATCATTATTGCAGGCGCACTGACACTTTAGAAATCTGTAATCCCATAACTTTATTCTCAACACAATCATTTCCAAAGAAATCTCTAATGTGACTCATTTTTAAAAAAATAGAAATGTCAGCTCCAGAGTTCCATTAAAAATAATAAATGTTCGATTTATCAAAAGGGTTATGGACAATTACCCAGTTAAGAAATTATTTCAGGGATGCAATGGTAAATTCAGGCCAGGCTGACAAAATACGCTGTCAAGACTAATGCTCCTGTTATAGTGAGATTCTAAGAGTACAACCAGCAAAGACTGAGTGATGTTAAATTGTTATCCTCGAGTGCTTCAATTTTCTCATCTTATAATTGTCACCTTTAGTTATGTGCAGCCCTCAGGAGATTACATAAGTTATGGAGCATCTGTTATGGTATAGAGTCTGGACGGTGCTTTGGCTTCAGTCTCAACAAACTAATTAAACTTTTCACTTTCCCTTTTTTTGAATTGCTCTTATTTCTTAAAAACACATGATTTGAAAGTTTTTTTTCTGCTTATAGTGAGTTACATCCTGTTTGCATGGTTTGTTGACATTATTATCTCCCACTATATCTCTGGTGTTATCAAACTGAGTGGCTTCACATTCATCTGGTTCCATTCTTACTTATTCACTTGTAGCCTGGGAGACATCTGCAACAATTTTTCTTCCTGCTCCTGTTCTCCTAATCCTTCCAGGCTCTTTTAAGGATCACTCTTTGGTCCCTTTCTATTTTCAGCAACATGTTGTCTCTTAGTGACATCGCATGAAAAAACAGCTGAGTTAACACATTACCACACCATCTCTCTCAACTCCTCCACTGTATCTGAATTGTCTGACTGTTCAATGTCCTTTACTGGGTATGCATTAGTTCATTGATTATTGGGAAGTCTGAAGCCACCGTCTTCAGTCTCTAGCATAACCTTTATTTTCTAGTTACCAAATCCACTCCTTTTTTCTGACAACTACATGAGACTGAATTAGACTGTTCACAATGTGGGTGTCATGCTTGACTCAAAGAGAGATTCCAATCATATGTCCACGCCCTTGTTAAAATGGAACATTGCCCAATTCAATCCTTACCTCAACTCACTGCCATTGAATCCCTGCTCATCTCTTCTTTACAACCAAACTTGACCTTTCTTTAAAACAAAATTCATTCTTGGAATAAGAGCTTCCCCCCAATGAACTGCTCCTCAGAAAGATATAATGAGCAGTTTTATTCAACTGCTCCAATATGTTTGTTTTCAGTAAACTCAGAGAGCCAGATAAAATTTGCTTCATAGGTCTCATTGTGCTGCAGATTTGGTTTTAACAAGAGCATGGAAGTTTATTATGCAAAGAAAGAAAATTAACAAATCAATCTATCTACAAATTGCACAATTTAGAAAAATATCAAGTGCTCAGCAAAATAAAATTCTATCCACTCCTAAACCATCACTTTACACTAAATCAAAATGTGAAGAAATTTACCTCCCCTATTAAATCTGTTGGTTGATTCCAACCTGGTGAGTTGGAAAGCTTTGTCTTTGAATCACACAACTGAGATTGTTACACTAAGGTAAATTATTTCCTTAATATCTCTGAATATACTTTATTTGAGAATACACTATGCTTGCATGTGACTTTAGTCAGCATTCCTTTGAGCTAAATTCAAAAGTTTGTAATTATTATTTTTAAAAACTGCTCATCTGAGCATCAGCTAAGTTAATGGCTTCATGTTTTTCTTCTCCTGTAAATAAACAAACTACCATTAAGCCTCCAGGAGACCATAAATTATTTGCTCTCTGACACATATTGATATGGAATCGTGGTTCTGAAGAGACTGATCCAATTAGTTGTTAAACCCCATCACAAAAAGGAGACCGACAGCTATATGGCACCAGTTTAACATCCAAACTATGGAGATTGATGTTAATATTTCTTTCTTTACATTACCCCAAATACGAACAAAAACATATCATTAAGTGGCATTTCAATGATGCACCAAAGGTTATTTTTAATGCTATTTCTATGTCACATTAACACTAATACTACACTTCTATTGAACCTACAATAAGTTTCCTTGCCATCATATTTTGCATCAGTCTACTTGTGTAACAGAGCTCTGTTTTGTTCATATGTGGTCATGGTAAATGCTGTCCCATTTCATTTTCCAGGCACATGAATGATTTTTGATTGTGCAGCTGGATGATTAAGCTCCAAAATGAAATTTCATAGAATATCATCGTAGACCCCCTACAGTGTGGAAGCAGGCCAATCTGCCCATCGAGTTCACACTGACCATCCAAAGGGCATCCCACCCAGACTCACCCCTTCACTATAATCCTACATTACCCATGGCTAATTCACCTAGTCTGTATACAATGGGCAATTTAGCATGGCCAATCCACCTAACTTGCACATCTTTGGACTATGGGAGGAAACCGGAGTACCTGGAGGAAACCGGAGTACCTGGAGGAAACCCACACAGGCATGGGAAGAATGTGCAAACTCCACACGGTCATGCAAGGCTAGAATCAAACTAGAAGAAGGGCCTGTGCCCGAAACGTCGAATCTCCTGTTCCCTGGATGCTGCCTGACCTGCTGTGCTGTTCCAGCAATAAAGTTTCAACTTTGATCTCCAGCATCTGCAGACCTCACTTTCTCCTAGAATCAAACTAGAGTCTCAGGAGATATGAGGCACCAATACTAACCAATGAACGACTATGCTGCTCCCAAAATTTCACCAAAAGAAATAATTCATGCCTGTCAGAATAATAGTTGCTGAAGTAGATTTCAAAATGATATACAACCAACACAAGAGTCAATTATCCTTCACCATTTAATATTGCTTTTGACATGTGGTCAGTTGTTTTTTCAAAAAATGACTGACAGACTGTTCAATTGGCATCTTGTCGTCTTGTAGTAAAATGGCACTCAATGTCACTGGCATCACCATCCACTTTACTAGCTTCTCATAATTTGGCACTGTTAAATTCAGTGGAATTGTCAGCTCAGCCTTGACATTATCAAAGGCATCCCAATATTCTTACATTTATTCAAATTTCTTGCTTATCAAAATTGTTAAAGGAACCAGGCTGGTGTATAAGTTAGGAAGAAACTTGTGATAAAATCCATCTGTGCTGACATATATCACAATTCCAAGCTTGTCCTAAGCATGGAAAAGTCCAAAATAGCCCATATTATCACTTCTCTTGGCTGCTATTTTCCTTTGCTCCGTTGTGACCTGAATATGTCATTTTTACTTTGGCAATTGCACTTTCAACCAGATCAAAAACCAAAGCAGTTTTTTGGAGTGGATCAAAAATTTCAGGAATATTATGCAAATATTCTTCCCAGCTGTGTTCAAACCAACCAGATCATTGGTAAACCATGTAGTTGCACAGTCCTTAGGTGAATTAAGATTTATTTAATTAGTTAATTATTGAAATGTCATTGATACAGATTTCAGTCCAAATGTTTTGACTTTTCAGTAATAACGTCCATCCAGTGTAACAGAAGCTGATATTTCTATCAGTTAATAGAAGTTGCCAATATTCAAGTCAGGTCAATTTTAATTTCAAATTGTGTGTGTTCTCTAACCTTGGAATAGGATGTGAATCAGCTTTTGTTACCTGTTTTTGTAAAGACTATGGATGGAACTTTATAAGAGTTTGAGTGACATGGGCAATGTTAAGAGGTGTGGTGGAAGTTGATGAGCAAGGAATACTTTGATATCAGGAGCAATCTTTGCGATCTTTTATACCTCATCATTATGAAACGCATAATTCTCACTAGGCAGTAGCAAATTGCCAATTTATAACAATTATTGATTATTAAATATTTTGTTAAAACACAATTCACCATTTTAATATTCTACCATCTTACCAAGCTCATTACACAAGCCCAATGTTGGTAAAACTCAGCAAACAAAAATTAAAGCCGGTGCCTGGTAGACTCAGCTCATCACTTGCTCTGAACACTGACCTTGCTGGACATTGGATAACAGCATCTCAGGCTGTCATCCATGCATACTAGCTACACAGATTCCTCATCTACAGATATCGGCATCTGGAATCTGCCAATATAAAATAATCATCTCTCCAAACACCGGTCAATTAGGAAACACAGACTTGCAGTGCAAGATGCACCAGTAACTAGGATAGAGGAGATATGTACCCATGTTGATGGATTGGACAAGATTACATCTCAGGGATGCTTATTGTTCCCTCAGCACTTGATCATTTAGCACCTAACTGAGGAATGGGGGTTATAGGCTGTTTGGGTAGTTTGAGGTAAAAGGGGACAGGTGACCAGGCAAGGCACAGTGTCTACCATTATCTGCATTTCCTCTTATCACTATCCCTTCTATATATGAAATACTACTATAAAAATGGCTGGAACAATGCCCAGAGTCAGCAGAGTGTCAGCTCTTGTGGAGCAGTGGTAATGTCCTAACTTTGAGTCAGAAGCATGGGTTCAAGTCCGACCCATTCCATCTGTACGTATTAACACTGCTGAACTGGTCAATTAAAAAATAGTTTTCAGATTGATGGCCAAAATGTGGGATTCCTGTTTGCTTGACGTTATGACATTGTAGCAATAAAAACATGCAAGTCATTTGTAAACCCAAGCTACATTTAATCTGTAATCATTTTATTGTCATTTGATATGCATACAAAACAAGCGTACTCAAGAGTCAAAAGCATGTTAATGCCAATTTGCTACATGCCATTGGTCTATGTAATCTGAACCTGAAAATCCTAATAATGTTGAAGTTGTCAGCAATAATTGTACATAAGATGGAAAGGGAGCTACTCATTATATAATATTCATGATCTGTGATAAATGTAGAGTGACTTTTTAAGTCAATGTGGGACTAGGATTTTAAAGAGTGTTGTGCTGCAGGCACTCCCTTCTTTGTGACTCTGAGACATCGCTGAGCTGGTGTGGCACTAGCATTTTGATGCTGCATAAGCTGAGCTTGGATGTGGATGCATGATACAGACATGTCCCTTATGATCAGGATGCAGCGTGTCACATTAGATAAACTGTTCTGAGATTGAAGAAATTCTTTCACCCTTTCTGTACCCTTTCTACCGAGAATGCTAGTCCTTGTTGCTGGTGGCATGTTGTTCATCGTGGCTGCCTAAATAAGAAGGTGAAGACATATGCCAGGAATGATAGCAGACTGACACAGAGGATGAGGTGCACCCAGCCCAGGAAGAGATTGCAGCTGCAAGACCTAACGTGATTGAATTTTTTTGAAGACATAACAAAGAGGATTGATGAGGGCAGAGAGGTGGAAGTGATCTATATGGACTTCAGTAAGGCATCCAACATGGTTCCTCATTGTAGACTGGTTAGCAAGGTTAGATCATTGGAATACAGGGTGAACTAGTCATTTGGGTACAGAATGGTCTCAAAGGTAGAAGATAGAGAATGATGGTGGTGGGTTGCTTTTCAGACTGGAGACCTGTGACCAGTGGTGTGCCACAAGGATCAGTGCTGGGTTCATCACTTTTCATCATTTATATAAATGATATGGGTGTGAACATAGGAGGTTTAGTTAGTAAGTTTTCAGATTACCCCAAAATTGGAGGTGCAATGAACAGCAAAGAAGGTTACCTCAGAGTGCAACAGATTCTTGGTCAGATTGGCCAATGGGCTGAGGAGTGGCAGATGGAGTTTGATTTAGATAAATGTGAGGTACCGGATTTTGGAAATACAAATCAGAGCAGGACTTATACACTTAATGGTAAGGACCTGGGGAGTGTTGCTGAACAGAGAGATCTTGGAGTGCAGATTCATAGTTTCTTAAAAGTCGAGTCACAGGTAGATAGGACAGTGAAGAAGGTATTTGGTATGCTTTCTTTTATTGGTCAGTGCTTTGAGTATAGGAGTTGGGAGGTCATGTTGCAGCCGTATAGCACATTGGTTAGACCACTACTGAAATACTGTGCGCAATCTGATCTCCCTGTGAATTGGAAGGATGTTGTGAAACTTGAAAGGATTCAGAAAAGATTTACAAGAATGTTGCCAGGGTTGGAGGGTTTGAGCTATAAGGAGCAGCTGAATAGGTTGGGACTGTTTTCCCTGAAGCATCAGAGGCTGAGGGGATGACCTTATAGAGGTTATAAATCATGAGGGGCATGGATAGGGTAAATAGACAAGGTCTTTTCCCCACAGTGGGGGCATCCAAAACTGGAGGGCATAGTTTAGTGTGAGATTATAAAGATTTAAAAGGGACCTAAGGGGCAAGTTTTACATGCAGAGGGAGTGCTGGAGGTACAATTACAACATTTAAAAGGCAACTGATGGATACATGAATATAGAAGGTTTTAGAGGGATTTGGGCCAAATGGGACTAAATTTATTTTGGATATCTAGTCAGAATGGATGAGCTGGACTGAAGAGTCTGTTTCCGTGATGTATATCTCTATGACTCTACAACCTCTCAGGATGCATGGTGTGCACTGGAGACCAGAGTTTTCTGGTATTGACACCATTTCCTATTGATGAGCAAAGCTTCTATACTATTGAAGCAAGACTTCAATACTCCTATACTCAAATCCACTTGCAATAAAAAGTAACAAATCTATCAAACTTCCTAATAGCTTGTTGCAACTGCATGTTAGCCTTCAGTAACTTATTGACATGGATACCCAAGTCCCTTTGTACATCTACACTTTCCAACCTCTTATTATTTAAGAATGATTCTTTCCAACCATTCTTTCTACTAAAGTAGATAACATCACATTTTTTTAAACATTATATGCATCAGCAATGTTCTTGCTTATTCACTCAGCCTGTCTAAATCTTCCTCACAACAAATACTCCTGTCTGTTTTGCATCATGTGAAAATTTAGAAGTACGCCGTTTGGTCCCCACATCCAAATCAATGATGTATATTGTGAATAGCTAGACTCAAGTACTGATTCTCGCTGTACTATACGAGTCAAAGCCCACTAAGAATGCTCCATTTATTCATTTTCTCTGTTTTCTATCCTTAATCCATGCCAGTACATTACCTCTATACACATGCTTAAATTTTACTAACCAACTTGCAGTGGAGGACCTTATCAAAAGGCTTCTGAAAATCCAAATGTACTCCTTTCATTGACTCCCCTTTATTAAATTTGTTGCAAAGCTCCAAAAATTTATCAAACACAATTTTCCATTTGCAAATCTATGTTGACTATATCCAATTAGATCATTTATATCCAAAGTATCCATTTATGACATTCTTTATGGTAGATTCTAACATTTTCTTGACTATGATGTAAGGCTGATGGGTCTGCAATTCCTTGTTTCTTCCCTCACTCCTTTCTGAAATAGTGGGGTGGTATTTGCAAGTTTCCGATCTGCAGGAATCGTTCCAGAATCTATGAAATTTTGCAAGATGATTAATAATGCATCAACTATCTCTCTAACCATTTTCTTAGATGTTCTAGAATGTAGATGATCAAATTTCAGCCCCCTTAATTTCACCAGTACAATAATTTTACTAATACTAATGTCTTTCAACTCTTTATTCTCCCTAGCCACCTGGATTTCCAGTTCTGGGAGATTTCCTGCATCTTCCTCAGTGAAAACAGATACAAAGCAATACTTTAACTTTTCAACCATTTACAGTCATAGAGTCATAGAGATGTACAGCATGGAAAAAACCCTTCGGTCCAATCCGTCCATGCCGACCAGATATGCCAACCCAATCTAGTCCCATCTGCCAGCACCCGGCCCATATCCCTCCAAACCCTCCCTATTCATATACCCATCCAAATGCCTTTAAACGTTGCAATTGTACCAGCCTCCACCACTTCCTCTGGCAGCTCATTCCATACCCGTACCACCTTTTGTGTGAAAACGTTGCCCCTTAGGGCTCTTTTATATCTTTCCCCTCTCACCCTAAACCTATGCCCTCTAGTTCTGGACTCCCCGAAACCAGGAAAAAGACTTTGTCTACTTATCCTATCCATGTCACTCATAATTTTGTAAACCTCTATAAGGTCATCCCTCAGCCTCCGACTCAACAGTGGTCTAACCAATGTCCTGTACAGCCGCAACATGACCTCCCAACTCCTGTACTCAATACTCTGACCAATAAAAGAAAGCTTACCAAATGCCTTCTTCATTATCCTATCTACCTGCGACTCCACTTTCAAGGAGCTATGAACCTGCAATCCAAGGTCTCTTTGTTCAGCAACACTCCCTAGGACCTTACCATTAATTATAATTCCTGCTGAGATTTGCTTTCCCAAAATGCAGCACCTCGCATTTATCTGAATTAACCTCCATCTACTACTTCTCAGCTCATTGGCCCATCTGGTCAAGATCCTGTTGTAATCTGAGGTAACCTTCTTCACTGTCCACTACACCTCCATTTTGGTGTCATCTGCAAACTTACTAATTGTACCTCATATGCTCGCATCCAAATCATTTATGTAACTGACAAAAAGTAGAGAGCCCAGCACCTTGTGGCACTCCATTGGTCACAGGCCTCCAGTCTGAAAAACAACCCTCCACTACCACCCTCTGTCATCTACCTTTGAGCCAGTTCTGTATCCAAATGGCTAGTTCTCCCTGTATTCCATGAGATCTAACCTTGCTAATCAGTCTCCCATGTGGAACCTTGTCGAACGCCTTAATGTAGTCCATATAGATCACATCTACCGCTCTGCCTCATCAATCCTCTTTGTTACTTCCTCAAAAAACTCAATCAAGTTTGTGAGACATGATTTCCCACACACAAAGCCATGTTGACTATCCCTAATCAGTCCTTGCCTTTCCAAATACATGTACATCCTGTCCCTCAGGATTCCCTCCAACAACTTGCCCAATACCCACGTCAGGCTTACTGGTCTATTGTTCCCTGGCTTGTCCTTATCACCCTTCTTAAACAGTGGCACCATGTTAGCCACCCTCCAGTCTTCCGGCACCTCACCTGTGACTATTGATGATTCAAATATCTCAGCAAGAGTCCCAGCAATCACTTCTCTAGCTTCCCACAGATTTCTAGGGGACACCTGATCAGGTCCTGGGGAGTTATCCACCTTTATACATTTCAAGACATCCAGCACTTCCTCCTCTGTAATATGGACATTTTGCAAGATGTCACCATCTACATCCCTACAGTCTATATCTTCCATACCCTTTTCCACAGTAAATACTGATGCAAAATATTCATTTAGTATCTCTCCCATTTTCTATGGCTCCACACAAAGGCCACCTTGCTAATCTTTGAGAGGTCCTATTCTCTCCCTCGTTACCCTTTTGACCTTAATGTATTTATAAAAACCCTTTGGATTCTCCTTAATTCTATTTGCCAAAGCTATCTCATGTCCCTTTTTTGCCCCCCTGATTTCCCTCTTAAGTATACTCCTACTGCCTTTTTACTCTTCTAAGGATTCACTCGATCTATCTTGTCTATACCTTACATATGCTTCCTTCTTTTTCTTAACCAAACCCTCAATTTCTTTCGTCATCCAGCATTCACTAACCTACCAGCCTTTCTTTTCACCCTAACAGGAATACACTTTCTCTGGATTCTCGTTATCTCATTTCTGAAGGCTTCCTATTTTCC
>NC_057735.1:30915827-30943140 GCF_004010195.1 Chiloscyllium plagiosum
CATTTTCCAGCCGTCCCTTTATCTGCAAACATCTGCCCCCAATCAGCTTTTGAAAGTTCTTGCCTAATACCATCAAAATTGGCCTTTCTCCAATTTAGAACTTCAACTTTTAGATCTGGTCTATCCTTTTCCATCACTATTTTAAAACTAATAGAATTGTGGTCGCTGCCCCCAAAGTACTCCCCCACTGAGACCTCAGTCTGCTGCCCTGCCTTATTTCCCAATAGTAGGTCAAGTTTTGCACCTTCTCTGGTAGGTACATCCACATACTGAATCAGAAAATGTTCTTGTACACACTTAACAAATTCCTTTCCATTGGGCAGCACTGTGGCACAGCAGTTAGCTCTGCTGCCTCACAGCACCAGGGACCTGGGTTCAATTCCCAACTCGGGCAAATGTCTCTGTGGAGTTTGCACATTCTCCCCGTGTCTGCGTGGGTTTCCTCCGAGTGCTCTGGTTTCCTCGCACACTCCATGTGCAGGTTAGTTGAATTAGCCATGTTAAATTGCCCGTAATGTTTGGTGAAGGGGTAAATGGAGGGGAATGGGTCTAGGTGGGTTGCTCTTCGGAGGGTCAGTGTGGACTTGTTGGGCAGAATGGCCTGTTTCCACACTGTAAGTAATCTAATCTAAACTCTTAACACTTTGGCATTTCTAGTCTATGTTTGGAAAGTTAAAATCCCCTACCATAACCACCTTATTATTCTTACAGATAGCTGAGATCTGCTGACAAGTTTGTTTCTCAATTTCCCTCTGACTATTAGGAAATCTATAATACAAACCCAATACGGTGATCATCCCTTTCTTATTTCTCAATTCCACACAAATAACTTTCTTGGATGTATTTCCAGGAATATCCTCCCTCAGCACAGCTGTAATGTAAAAATGCCACACCCCTTCTCTCTTGCCTCCCTTTCTATCCTTCCTGTAGCATTTATATCCTGGAACATAAAGCTGCCAGTCCTGCCCATACCTGAGCCATGTTTCCGTAATTGCTATGATATCCCAGTCCCATGTTCCTAACCATGCCCTGAGTTCATCTACCTTCCCTGTTAGGCCCCTTGCATTGAAATAAATGCAGCTTAATTTATTAGTCCCACCTTATCCCTGCCTACCCTGACAGTTTGACTCGCTTCTGTTCTCAATGGTACCAGTCTCAGATTGACCTCTTTCCTCACTATCTCCCTGAGTCCCACCCCTCCACCTTACTAGTTTAAATCCTCCCAAGCAGCTATCGCAAATTTCCCTGCCAGTATATTAGTCCCCTTCCAATTTAGGGGTGCAATCCATCCTTCTTGTACAGGTCACTTCTACCCGAAAAGAGATTCCAACAATCCAAAAATGTGAATCCTTCTCCCATTAACCAGCTCCTCAGCCATGCATTCATCTGCCCTATCCTCCTATTCCTGCCCTCACTAGCTCGTAGCACTGGGAATAATCCAGATATTACTACTCTCAAGGACCTCAGTTTTAAATTCCTGCCTAACTCTCTGTAATCTCCTTTCAGAATCTCAATCTTTTCCCTTCCTATGTCATTGTCCACATTGGAAACAATGATCTCTTGCTGGCCCCTCTCCCCTGTGAGAACATTCTGCACTGTCTCTGAGACATCCTTGATCCTGGCACCAGGGAAACAACATACCATTCTGCGTTTTCGCTGCTGGCCACAGAAATGTCTGTCCATACCTCAAAATAGAGAATCCCCTAACACAATTGATGTCTTGGAACCCGATGTACCCCTCGTTGCTTTAGAGCGATTCTCAATACCAGAAACTTGGCTGTTCGTGCTACATTCCCCTGAGAATCCATCACCCCCTACATTTTCTAAAACAGCATACCTGCTTGAAATGGATATAGCCATAGAAGGCTCCTGTACCAGCTGCCTACCTCTCTTACCTTTCCTGAAGTTAACCCATCTATGTGACTGTATCTGAGACTTTCCCCACTTCCTACAACTGCCAGCCATCACATACTGTTGCTGTTGCAAATTCGTCATTGCTTCTAACTGTCTCTCCAACCAATCCATTCGATCTGATAAGATTCGCAACCAACAGCATTTATGGCAGATATAATCCGCAATAACCCTTAAACTCCCACATCTGACAAGAAGCACATATCACTATAAAGGCCATTTTTGCTCCTTCACAATGTACAGACTCAGAAAATAACACTGTCTTATTCCTTTACAAAACTGCCCCAGGTTAAATTAATAGTTATGGCTTACATTTTAAGTTTAATCAAGAGACATATATCCAAAAATGTATAATCAAGAAAGAACCCAGTCTACTCACTAATGCAGACATTCTATAGGCCACACTTAAAACAACAATACACTTATCTGATTCTGTGCTGTGAACTTCACCCAACATTTCCTCTGAGATCAGTTGTGAATTTCACTGTTTGTTAGTTTTCCCAGACGCACTCCGATGTCCAGTGATTCATGAATTCAAACAGCAAAGGCAGTGTCAGTTTCTTTCGCTATCTCACTCTCCTGCACAGACCTCGCCATGTGCTTCCTTTGTCTGTTCTTCTCCCTTTTAAAACTGCTGTTGTTTTGACTTTTTTTTTCCAAAGTTCCAAAACAATGCAACAGAATATAAAACAGTAATTGCTGCTCCTGGAATTCGAGGAAATCACCTCCATCACTTAAAATACCTCAAAAAAGGAGCAGCTGTTGTAGCCAGAATTTTTCCCGTCCTCCATCTTGGATTACCCAGAATTCTTTCTTTTTCCTATTATAAATTCTCCTGATTCTACTTTTAAATCAACCCACCTCCATCATATCCATTGCTTCTCTTGGATTACCCAGAATTCTTTCTTTTTCCTATTAATAAATTCTCCTGATTCTACTTTTAAATCAACCCACCTCCATCATATCCATTGCTTCCTTTGTACATACCTGTAGAAAATTTTAAAGTCCGATTTAATGTTTTTGGCTAGATTACATTTGTATTCTATTCTATTCCTTTCCTCATCAGTGCTTGGTCCTCCTTTGCTGTATTCTAAAAGCCTCCCAGCTCCCTTTTAAAACTGCTGATGTTTTGACTTTTTTTTTCCAAAGTTCCAAAACAATGCAACAGAATATAAAACAGTAATTGCTGCTCCTGGAATTCGAGGAAATCACCTCCACCACTTAAAATACCTCAAAAAAGGAGCAGCTGTTGTAGCCAGAATTTTTCCCGTCCTCCATCTTGGATTACCCAGAATTCTTTCTTTGTTCCTATTATAAATTCTCCTGATTCTACTTTTAAATCAACCCACCTCCATCATATCCATTGCTTCCTTTGTACATACCTGTAGAAAATTTTAAAGTCCGATTTAATGTTTTTGGCTAGATTACATTTGTATTCTATTCTATTCCTTTCCTCATCAGTGCTTGGTCCTCCTTTGCTGTATTCTAAAAGCCTCCCAGTTCACAGATTTATTACCACTTATGGCCTCTTGTAAGATTTTTCTTTTTTAGTCTGATCAATTCTTAACTTCCTTTGTCAGATCGGACTGACTGACCATTTAAAAAAATTTTACACATTGAAGGTAAAGATGTTATTGACCATTTTTAACTAATAACAACCTTCTCAGGAGAATCTTGTTGTTTTAAATGCAATCAAGTTACTATTATTTTGTTCCTTGGGCTTTAGTGCAGCTGAAAATGAACAGCTTGGACAAATACAGCATGTATCCATACTATTTGTTTGTAATATCTTTTGTACTTTTGCTTACAACTCCCCGGTGGCAACACAAACTTTAGTACACCTTTAATTTATTTTTAAACATCTTCTAGTTCATTGATATGGTTTGAAATCAATATTAGACTTTACTTCCATGCACACTGATGAGGTATCATTTCATTCTCTCAAGTACCATATCCATTACTGGATTCAATTACAAACACATCGACACATAGACGGATAGGAGTATTTTCTCACCTGTAATATAAAAATCCAAGACAAAGTATATTAGGCTTCTTTTCATCAATTAAGCTTCATTATTCAACAATCCTCATCTGATTCTACCGTTACTTTCTTCTTGCTTGGAAGGTTTAGCTTAAGATTTTCTCATTGGAAATTTTCTTTTATAAAGCTGAAATATTGTTATTTCAATCATTCCTATTGATTCCATTACAGGATTAGTGAGGTAAATTTACATTGATGTTAGTGTATAAAAACCTACTAAGTTCAATAAAGGGTTTTGCCTTTACAGTATTTGTACTGAGGGCCCTGTGAAAATAGCAGACAAATACATTTCATGAATGTGTATTAAACATTAAATCATCAGTCTCATGCAGCCTAATTTTAATCCACAAGTTCAACAGTTTACCAGAATGCAATACTTGAAGAGCTTAGGAATACCAAGTGAGCTACAATGTTTGAGGATTCTCTTTAGTCAAGGAAGCTTTATTTTGGACAATCAAATATCTTCCTATTTGGGAATTTAGTGACACCAACAAGCACTCTCAAGTTTGGATTGCATAAAGAAATAAATGTCAGAATCTTACAGACCTACCCAGAGCTTTTCGAAGAGAGAAATGAATTGGGAAGAAGGCAAAAATTTAACTTGCTGCCAGTGGATTTATTTTATTCTTTAGTTCACAGAATCCTTCAGGCAAGTTCTCTTTCTTGATGAGCATAGTGAGAAAACTCCCACACTTGCATTGATTACATTGCCATGAATATAGAAGATAGGAACAGGAGTAGGCCATTCAAACCCTCAAGCCTGCTCCATCATTCATTATGATCCTGGCTGATCACAGCTCAGTACACTAATCTCGCCCTCTACCTCTCTCCACATTTCTTTCGATCCCTTTAATCAAGAGAGCTACATGTACCTCCTTCTTGAAAACATGTAATAAAGTGAATTCACTCTCTGGGTTAAGAAATGTCTCCTCATCTTAGTTCTAAAACATTTACTCCTTAACCTCATGCTATGACCTCTGTTTCTGGATTTGCTCACCTTTAGTAACTTCTTTCCTGCATCTAACCTCTCTAGTCCTGTTAGAATTTTATGAGATAACCCCTTCATTCTTCTAAACTTCAGTGAATACAATGCTAAGTGAATCAATTTCTCCTCATACATGAATCCCACCATCCCAAGAATCAATTTAGTAAACCTCCACTGCACTCCCTCTTTGACAAGAAGATCGTTCCTCAGGTAAGGAGAGCAAAAACTGCACACAATATTGCAGGTATGGCCCCACCAATGTCCTACATAATTTCAGCTAGACATTCTTCTTGTTGTACCAGAATCCTCTCACCATTAAGGCCAACATATAGTTTACCTTCTTTACTGCCTGCTACACCTGCACACTTATTAGTGCACAGGGACACCCAGGTCTTGTTGAACATTCCCCCATCCAGATTTACACTCATTCAAATAAAAATCTGCCTTCTTATTTTTTCTCCCAAAGCAGATGACTTCACATTTATCCATGCTGTATCTGCCATGCATTTGTCCACTCACATAGCCTGTTCAAATCACACTGTAACATCTCTACATCCTTCTCACAGCTCACCCTACCACTCAGGTTTATGTCATTTGTAAAGTTTTAGATTGTACATTTAGTTCCTTGGTGTAAATAATTAACATATATAGTAAATAGCTGACCTCCTAGTATTGATCGCTGTAGTACCCCACTAGTTACTGCCTGCCATTCAGAAAGAGACCCAGATATTTGTTTCCTGTTTGCTAACTAATGTTCTATACGTCTCAATATACTGCCCCCAATCCCATGCACTTTAATTTTAAACATTAATTTCTTATATGGGACTTAGTCAAAGCTTTTTGGAAGTCGCAATATACCACATCCACTGGCTACCCCTGATTAACTACTATCTATTAGTTATAAGATTGAAGAATTCTAGTAGATTTGTCAAATATGATTTCCCTTTTATAAATCCATGCTGATTATGTCAGGTTCACACTTTCTAAGTGCCCTGCTATAAAATCCGTATTAATAGACTCTAGTATACTCCACATTAACCAACAACAAACTCATTGTTCTAGAACTCCCTGTTTTCTCTCTATCTCTCTTTTAAAGTAGTGACATTAACTATTCTCTAATCTAGTTTCAGAATCTAAAGAATCTTGGAAAATGACCACCATTTATTATTTCGAGACCAATTCTTTAAGTATTCTAGGATGTAGATTATCACACTCTGGCGATTTATTTGTCTTTAAATTCATCAATTTCCCCAACACCATTTCTCGACAAGTAAGATTTGCTTCAGTTCCTCCCTCTCACTAAACCTTGTGTACCCCATCATTTCTGGTATACTATTTTATATCCTTCTTTGTTAATAATGCAACCCATTTGAATCATGTTAGTGGGTGTCGTCTTGTCAGGCAAAATTGGGAATCAAATATTTGAAAAAAATCCAACTGTGAGGTAATTGTCTTCCTCCCAGCTGCAATAGCTACCAACTTCTTCTGTGACTTCATTCCTCCATAACCAGCTGTTTCTTTGAAGAACAATTACTGAATGTGAGGCGAAGCCTTTCCATGTTAACCAACTCATGAGAAGTCTCGGTCATATGTAATATTTCTCGTCTTAGTGCAGAGGGTGATGCCCTGATCAGCATTAAGCACTCACAGTAAGCCCCAGTCATATGTGCTCTTGTTGTTGTTCTTAGACACTGACAGTATATTGAGTGAATGTGGACTCGGCTGACTAACATGTCCAGGTAACGGAGCCATAATTTCCTCATAAGACTTTGACTCATAACTGACAGAGAAAAAAAAAGTTTCCTTATCTTTGTCTTAAATGGGCAATCCCTTATTTTTAAACTATGACTATCTAGGTCTAGATTCTCCTACAAGCAAATTGAAAGGCATGGTGGATGAGCTGCTGAGTATTCTTGTTTTAGTGTAAACCTGGGTAGATCCGTCAGAGGCAGTACCACTATAAGGTAAGTAGTACTACCTTTGTAGCTGCAATGAAGTGACAGACACTGATTGTTCATGAGACATCTAGTGGAGACACTTGGCACCTAATCTTATGTGTAACTGTCCTGTGAAATTGCAACATTACAATGCTAACTCATGAATCATTGAATATAGAGAGTTGTACTTACTTTAGTGGAGTCAAGTCATAGAGTCGCACAGCCACATAGCACAGCGGCAGACCCTACAGCCCAACCAACCAGGTTTCCTGAACTAAACTGGTCTCATTTGCCTGTGTTGGGCTCATATTCCTCTAAACTTTCCTTATCCATGTACCTGCCCAAATGTCTTTAAAATATTGTAACTTCAGCAGCATCTATCATTTCCTCTGGCAGTTCATTTCATATATAGTGTGAAAAAGTTGCTCCTCAGGTCCCTTTAAATCTTTGCCCTCTCACTTTAAACTTATGCCCTCCAGTTTTACAGTCAATGATTTGTCTTCATGTGGCACTGGAGCTGCACATGGAAACTGACCCCTTGCAGCCACTTCTTATCCAGGCTGCCTTTGTCTGTTGCGATAGCTTTTTTTTGAAATTCCGAAAGAAAGGCACTTCTCTTTTCATTTTGACAGCTTTCAGGTGAACCTGTCCTGAGGTGTTACTGGACTATGGTGCTGCTTTTTGCCTGACTTCTAACATCTCCAGACTAAGTGGAAATGACAAGCAGAAGGTGAGTGATCGTCCTGGGTTGCAGAGAGTGAAGTGTACCTCATAATATGGACTGCAGTACTTCAAGGAGGTGGTTCACCACCATCTTCTCAAAGGCAAATAGTGATAAGGAATAATCTTGGTCTTGCCAGTGACACCCTGTGGGATAAAAGCAAACCACTTTGCCTGCCCACCACGCTCACAGAAACCATACCTGTTTTTAGCCAAAGAGAGCCCAGCCGTAATGCCACTGGCACCTCAACTTGACCACATTCAGGTCAGGAACAAACAGTGAAATTAGACATTACCTAAGCAGTTTCACGACTGAAGGAATATGTTACCTAGATGATCTGCTGACTGGTTTTCCTACCTCACAATAGTATCACTGCTCCTGAAGCCCCAAGGGCATTCCCTGTCTCCCGGGTACTCAATCCCCACAAAGTCCATGCAGACAAGATACCTGACAAAAATGAACCTATTCAATCCAGGATTCTAGACATTAGCACACGTTTCTGCAGATTAGTTAAACCTTCTGTGACAATTGTTAACTGATGGATACTGCTGGGCAAACAATGGTTTTCTATTAACTGTAATCAAAACTGTATTGTCTTGTAATTAACATTACACTGCTGTAACCCTATAAAACTGACTGTACCTTGAGGAGGAGAATCCTTGACCTAACTGTGCAAAGTCTCATTTTGCGTCAGTCTAATCAATTTGTCTTCCCACGATATCGTGAAAAATAAATCAGTGTTTGTCAATTTCACAAGATCCGTGTGAAGCCTTTATCTGTAATTGGACAATTCTCCAACACACCCACATTGCATGAAAGAATTCAAAATAATCTCAATTATCTCAGCTTTTAAAATCAAATTTTAAAATGTCATGATGTTGTCAAGAAATACAAAGAAAACTCAATCCATTGGGTCTACAGTTTGTTCATCCCATAACACAGAGATAAAATCTACTGCAACGTTTTCTAAAGTTAGCTGTTTCAGTTTTATTTTAGATTACTTACAGTGTGGAAACAGGCCCTTTGGCTCAACAAGTCCACACCGACCCGCCGAAGCGCAACCCACCCAGACCCATTCCCTTACATTTACCCCTTCACCTAACACTACGGGCAATTTTTAGCATGGAAAATTCACCTAACCTGCACATTTTTGGACTGTGGGAGGAAACCGGAGCACCCGAAGGAAACCCACGCAGACACGGGGAGAATGTGCAAACTCCACACAGTCAGTCACCTGAGGTGGAAATTGAACCTGGGTCTCTGGCACTGTGAGGCAGCAGTCCTAACCACTGTGCCACCCAGTTTTCCAAAATAAAACTGTAGGATTAACCATGTTGTATTAAACATATATTCCCAGATTTGTATGTGTGTTTTTTTAAAATAAATATTAGCAAAGACCATGAATAAAGATACAAACAGAAAATCAATTCCAATCTGTTTACTATCATATCCAAAGCTAACTTGTACCGTAAACAGGGAGAGTTACAATCTGTAATATCTATATTGTCTCAGGAGGCAACAATAATTATTTGTGCATTTCTGGCAATTTTCGTATCATTATATAAGGAATGGAGTGTCTTTCAAGAATGGTACACAGGAAGAAAAATATGAATTTTTAATTGGCCTCTTTTTATTGACTCAGAGGATATGTTTACATCTTCACTTACCTATACAGTAATTTAGTAGAGTCAATTAACTCACTCGAGATGCAATCTATCTGATTTTCACTCCAATGGTTTCAAAATTTATCTCCAAATACTCTTCAAACTTTTAAATGATTAATCAGTCAATTTATTATCCCTGTTAAGTATTACTTTGAAACAAGTGAAATACAAAGTGGACAGGGATGTGTGTTCAATTCCTTATGTTGATGATTGCAAGAGGTGAAGGTATGATCTCAGAAAGAACTTTTCAGATTTTTGACCCAGAAATAGTGAAGAGGTTGTGATATAACTTCAAATCACAAAACATAAAGAGATTGTGAAAAGTACAGAAAAGTAACAAAATCCACTTAGGATCCAAGAATGGCAATTCAGAATATCTTCTTTGATGATAATATGTTGAATCTGTAGAGGGCAAAAGGAATTGGGTAAAGTGTTTACCACAACAGCCTAGTGAATAGGTACAAAATAACTAAAGAAATTATAGGAATGTTTCACCTTCACTTTGAGGTGATCAGAATGTAATAGAAGGAGATCAAAGCTTAACTGTTGCTGAGACTTAACAGACCTCATCTAGACTATTGAATTCAATTCTGGGCACCACACCTCATCAAAGACATCATAGTCGCGGAGGCAATACCACACAGATTTACAACAAAATATAATGGAGTATTTAGTATTCCCCATGTTTAACCGGAGAGACATGCAGTTCATCTAGGACAAAATGTTTGACAAGTAGTCTGACAAAGCAAGGAAAGTATGCAGTGATGAAACTTTGTTTTGTCAGCATACAACTTCTCTAAGTCAATGGAACAAGACAGTTCCTTGATTTAATACATAGATTGGAAGCAACAGCCTATAAGGTGCCTATTACAAATACTTTTCCTTCAGATCCCAGGTAAGAAACTCCATTCATTATACTGTAAGTTCCTCAACTGAGACTGCAGTTACATAATCTTGTCCAAAACCTGTGCTAATGTTTGTTAAGTTTGTGCAAGAATAATGGTATGTATGCCTTTCCATTACTATTAACTATCCATTCATGATGGATTCCTGAATGTCAAGAAACTGATTCATAACTGTCAATAAAATAATGACAAAAACAAAACATCAAGTTATTTCCTCCAAGACTCCTTGCTTTTATGTGGAAATATCTTTCTGCTTCAAGACTGATATAGACAATTTTTAATCAGTAAGGGAATTAAAGGTTATGGGGAAAAGGCAGGAAACTGGAGTTGAGGATCATCAGATCAGTCATGATCTCATTGAATGGTATAAGAAATTCAAAGGTTCGAAGGGTCTACTTCTAATCCAATATTGATCGATTTAATTTTTTTTCACTGCCACTTTACAAATGTTGAGCAGTTGTTTTTAAGTCTGTCTGCTTTCGTAAGTGTAGTTATATTATAAATAGGAGAAAGTGAGGTCTGTAGATGCTGGAGGTCAGAGCTGAAAATGTGTTGCTGGAAAAGCGCAGCAGGTCAGGCAGCATCCAGGGAACAGGAGAATCGACGTTTCGGGCATAAGCCCTTCTTCAGGAATTATAGTATATTATAAATACTATAATTATGAAATCTGTAAGATTGCTACACTGAGATTACTGTAAAATCATTAAGGTTTTGGGACTTATTAATTTAAATGTAATAAAAACAAAGATAAATGAAAGGAGTTCTGTGACCTGTTCTGTAATCTATCTAAAGTGAAGCCTAGGAGGTTAGTTTGTCAGAGATCAAAGTTGCAAGGTATATATGCTTGGTGACAATGGCAACAGTCTTTGGTGCTTGCACTGAGTGTACCCTGAGCACTCAGAACCTCAGAAAGTTTTGCATTATTTTAACAACACTGTTCTAAACTGTCTTTTCAGATGGAAGTGAGTGGAGGCAAGGATTGCCACTTTACAGTTCTACCTGAATGCAAAGTTAACATATTTCATGTTGTCATGGGGAAGAGGGTGAGGTGGGATAAATTTAAATATGGCCAATTTATTTTTCATGTATTTATTACCTACACTCAAGAATTTTATGTTTAAAGTTTCCTTGACAATTAGAGCTGTTAATTTGTCTCTGATTGCGAACTTACCTCCAGCTAAGGCATAAATTTGTTCTTTGTCATACTTTCTGGATAACAGATGTTTTCTATTTGCTTCAAGATTTTCATAGAACTCCTTTTTCAATACAGATGCTTTTCTCCATATTGTCATTTTAGCTTGGCTTCTGAGATTGTTAAGCCTTTTAATCATACTTTATTCCTCTATTATTCTTGCAGGCCTTGCACCCTACTATGATCAACCAAGGTTTTCTGTTTCATTTCCCTTTGCAATGTACAGCCATATTGACAGGAATCCATAGGAATGGATTCTATGGCTTCAAGGTAAATCCTCACCACCCTCCATCAGGTTGCATGAGCTATCAGGTAGATATGTTGCCACTATCTGCTTTCCTGAAGAAGAGTTATACCCGAAATGTTGACTTCTCCACCTCCAGATGCTGCCTAGCATGTTGAGTTCTTCCAGTCTCCTGCTTGTCTACTATCTGCTTCCCTGGCAGGTCTCTACAGATTCTGGATCAATGGTGCTGGAAGAGCACAGCAGTTCAGGCAGCATCTGAGGAGCTTCATGGTCTACAGTGGTGGGGGAAATCCATGTGGCAGATGAATGTGAAGAGGGTCTTGCCTTCAACAAAATGCAGTTTATTGTGGTATAACCTCATGTACTTACTGGAATGAAAACCAACGAATTAATATTCTGGGTAATGCCTATGCTGCAGAGTTTACTATGTGATCTTTTGAAAGTCAAATGTCAAAAGTGTAGCAGTGATGTGCTTCACTTATGGTTTACAAAAGTTCCAGTGACCTTTAGAAAGGCAGAACTATTTGTAGAGCAATGAGGCAGATTTTTTATTTTAGTTACAAACCAGTGATGGGAACATTGGGCAGTAAGTAGTTTAGCAACTGCCTTCAGACTGTTATTTTCTGTTTTGCCACAGACAGGGGAATGTGCATTTGAAAAGAGACCTCCAAGAAGCATGCAGCAAAGACAGATCTCTCTTTCTGTCTTGTGTGGGGAAAAAGTACCTTTACAGTTGTGGACAGAATTACAAGGAAGCAGCTCTGTCTTTCCCACTTTCTCATTCTCTTTGAGAGTAAAAGACATTACTCAAAGACTGTGAAAACTGAACTGCTGACACAAAGAAAGACTTGGGTCAAATTGACTGCCTATTCACATTTCAGATCTTCCGTTACCCTGCAGCTGATAATAATATGACCCTGTCAATGGAAACTGAAAGCTGAGAAAAAGTTACTTCATTATGCCTTGGTAGTTTGGTCATTTCATTACATTGTCAACAAAATTCTGTTAGCCAATTTATCCCCACATACAATATTTACATAGGGCTATTTGTCCTCTCTTGTCCTATCTTTATATGAATTAATGTACACTTGAGTTTAAAAGGATATAGTTTAAAAGTGCATAGCAATAGTTAGTAACCTATTTTGCCACTTGTTAAAGATTATGTTTGCTCATAATAAATACATTTTTGTATTTATTGATGAAACCTGTGTTTCTATCATTCTAGATTACCATAAAAGTAAAGGGATTTAAGCATCTTGATGATTCGATTAGACATTTAAAAATTTGTGGAGAACTGAGGCTTGATTATCAGCATAGCCCTCCCATCAGAATTGTAACAATTGAATGATAGCAACTATAGACAAGGTCTATTAATCTGATGGTCATTATTACAGAGACTAAAAAGATGGGCCAGATGAAAGTCTTACTTCTTTCAGAACCTAAGCTGTTTTATCCTCTCAAGTCCAGGTCATATCATCATAGTAGGTGGTGCTGAAGAGTTTCTCCAATGTTAATCCTTTCAGACTCTTGCACCCTTAGACAGCATCTTATTGTCCATGCTTTTGACACTTCCACCTGTTTATGTTTATATATTAAAAACACTTTATCCAAGTGCTTCAGTCAGGGAGGCAGAGAAAGGGATACGGAATTCGATTTACGAATCAATGTACTTTTCTGAACAAAATATTTCTTAAAAACACCATGTGAGCATCTCCCAAATTCCAACAATATTCACTCTTTATCTAGCTGTATCTGTCTGAGAAAGGATATCACCCACCTTGATCCACATGTTTGAGCTGGGCCATTAGAATCTCCTTCTTCTCCTACATAGGGCCAACTCTCTTCTACAAAGGTGGATCTTGCTGGGATTTGGCTTTCAGGTGTGTGTTTTATCCCCCACCCTCCACCTTGTGCTGGACCTGCCTGAACCTTTTCCAAATGCGGTCATGAGTTGGGTTCATGTCATTCAACAGTGTTGTAACAACACCCTCTACTGTTGCCATGTGGGGAGTTGTAAGATGCATGACCTCAGGCATGGGCTGGAAGCCAAGGTGCCAGAAAGTCTGATTGATACCCCTCCAATGCACAACCTTTGGGCTGGTTATAATTGCTTCCCCCTGAACATTTGTAACCCCTTTGACCTTGGTTTCCATTGTTCTCCTTATCTGATAACTAACTGTTTAATTTAGTTTGTCTAATTTGCTGCTAGGTTCAATTTCTCTGGCTGTGAGTCAATTTAGAATACCTAATTTTGGGCCTCGCCACAATCTTTTCCCTCGCTTATTTTTACATTACAAATATTTGTCTATTTGTGTGTATAATTACTTTTACCATTAGCCCATCTCCCCTCAGATCATGGCATTTTCATTTTCAGGCAGGCTGGAAGTTTTACAATTCTCCCAGAATCTTCTCTTTGAATGTCAGTCTCTGCATTGAAGACTGGTGACTTTCAATCTGATCTTGACAGTGTGAGGTCTGAAAAGCCCCTTTCATGGTAGGACCTTTTATCCTTTGATTTCCTTCACTGAGGCTGTCTTTCCTATTGAAACAGGCAATTGCCTTATTCTGGATGTAGGTTTGCTCGCTGAGCTGGAAGGTTCATTTCCAGATGTTTTGTCACCCTACTAGGTAATATCTTCAGTGGGCCTCCGGGTGATGTACTGCTGATAATTCCTGCTTTCTATTTATATGTTTGGTTTTCTTTGGGTTGATGATATCATCTCCTGTGATGTTGTCATTTCCTGTTATGATCACATTTTATTTTGAAAATGGAAAATGTCATTCCCTGTTGAAACCACAGGAGATGACATCACCAACTCAAAGAAAACCAAACATATAAATAGAATGCAGGAATTATTAGCAGTGCTTTGCCCAGAGGCGACTGAAGGTGTTACCTAGTAGGGTGACACAACGTCTGGAAATGAACCTTCCTGTTCAGTGAGCGAACCTATATCCAGAACCTCAACCTGAGCTACAAATCTTCTCAAAACTTGCTAGTTGCTTTATTGTAATAGCTGGAGAAATTCAAATCGCATGAATTTCCTCCAAGGAGGATGAATGCCCTGTTGAAATTGACTATTTAGTTTTTTGCTGGATCCTGGATCACTGAAATAGGCAATATCTTTTCTTGTGTGTTCTGAATCTGGGGACATTGATCATTTCACAGTGGTGATTTCCATGGAGTTGCACGTGGTGCATCTACAATCTATGCAATATCTATTTTCAGTCTACCCAAGAATGTGTAAAGAACTGTGTAGACTATTTATTTCAACATTTTCCTAACTTTGACACTTTTACTGTCTCTTGGTGATTGTGTATTGGTGAAATCAACATCCTTCTTAGATGAGCAACTTGAGGGTTGTCTCTTGAGTGGCACGTTCTTTTTTACTAGTACTGAAAGTTCTTCCTGGGAGGGTAAGGGAATGAAATTTCTGCTTTAACTTGTGTCTCTTCTGTATTTAATAGCAGACATGAATCTTTCATTATTCGTTGTTTAGCAAACTGTGTTGCCTCAGTTGAAGATAGATCTATTCAGTAAGATCAAGTGGGGTATAACAGTTAACAGATCCCTTGCAAACTTTCTAGATTCTTGCATTCTAAACACTCTTCAGTGTTAATAGTCACAGCTTTAGATTAGATTAGATTCCCTACAGTGTGGAAACAGGCCCTTCGGCCCAACAAGACAACACCGACCCTCTGGAGAATAGCCCCCCCCAGACCCATTTCCCTCTGACTAATGCACCTAACACTATGGGTAATTTAGCATGGCCAATTCACCTGACCTGCACATCTTTGGACTGTGGGCGGAAACCAGAGCATCTGGAGAACGCAGACACAGGGAGAATGTACAAACTCCATACAGACAGTCACCTGCGGCTGGAATCGAACCCGGGTCCCTGGTGCTGTGAGGCAGCAGTGCTAACCACTGAGCCACTGTGCTGCCTAGTTAAACACAAACCCCTACTCACACTGTGCCTGGAAGGTGGAATTGAACCACTCTGTCGGTAGAGAGCTATAGGTTTGAAGCCTGCACCCTAGACCACTAGGAATCATCCAGGCATCTTACTGACAATACAAAACA
The DNA here is from genome assembly GCF_004010195.1 of Chiloscyllium plagiosum. Lineage (NCBI taxonomy): Eukaryota > Metazoa > Chordata > Chondrichthyes > Orectolobiformes > Hemiscylliidae > Chiloscyllium > Chiloscyllium plagiosum. Next base: position 30,931,512 of record NC_057735.1, read on the forward strand.
CATTTCTTCTGGAAACATAATTTTGTCACAAGCCTAGTGAGGCTTCATAAATTTTTCACCAGTTGTTCTTTGAAAGTTCTTTGACCTGTTTGTCCATGACTGGCTATTTTTCAACAATTGGAAATTGGAAATTCCTTGACACCCTGGCCCATTCCTCCATCAATGCTAACACTTCTTCACCCTCCCCATGGCACCTTACCATGCAACCACAGCACATGTAACACTTGCCTTTCACCTCATGATACAACACGCAAATCCTACTTTCCAGGATAAGCAACATTTTATTTCTACACCTGTACATCCAGTCTAATACGTTCACTGCTCACAATGTACTGTCCTTTCAGACTGACAACAGCAGATGCAGATTGAGTGACTGCTTTGAGGAATGTGTTTTCCCTCACTGTAAGAATGACTCTAAATTTCCAGTTGCTTGCCATTTCAGTAAATGATCTTGCTCCCATGCTGACACTTCCATCCTGGGCCAGCTAAAGTGTTCCAACAAACCTAAAGGAACATTTTCTGCTTAGGCATTTACAGCACCTGGGACTCAACATTGAGTTCAACTATTCTGTGGTTTGTTTGTATCTTTTTGGCTTTGCTCTCAGCAAACAGGTTCTTCTTTTCACATCTATCATTTACACCTATATTATATCTCTATATCTCCTTTACCAGTATTAACATTTCCTTTGTCTTTTGCTCTGTACACTTTCACCATCTGTTCTATTCATTCTACCTCACTCTCTGTCAACAGCATGAGAAATTCTTTTTGTTTCAGTTACTTTCAATTCTGGAGAAGAGGCATATCTGACTCAAAACATTAACTCTGTCTCTCTTTCTATGTTGATGCCACACAACCCTCTTTCAACAAACCTTACAAATTGCAGCCTTAATACACAATTCCTATTTTCCTAATGGCATTACTGAATGAAACCCAGTGCCTGCAGTTTTAAAGATCTCTAAACATCTTTACAGAGTGAACTCCGCTCTCTGGGATTCTATAAGATTAATCCCATTGCTTCAAGTTCTTTTTCTGGATGATTGCCTCTGTCTGCACCTCTAATGCTAACCCCTGTTGCTTTTACAGTTATTGTCTGGACAAGTCCTGCTGTGTGTGGTTTAAATAAAAGCTTCTCACACTTACTGCAGTTTAAGTATTTGTTCTCCCCTCTTCTGTGGTCTCAATAGTTTCCAAATTTTCTACTTCCATTAGAGGTTTCTGCTTAGGCTTTTTAAATTACGTACTCCCCTATGACTGTATATCAGACTTCCTAACTTTCAGTTTACAACCTCATTTTAAATTGCTTTCTTAGCAATTTCCTTTAGCATAGCCATACTTTGCAGTAGCCATTCACTGTGGCACTGATGCTTGATCTGAACTGTAGGTTGCTCACTTAATTGTTGCTTTCTCAGTCTGTAAGCTGTACCATTTTGCAAAAGAGTTTCCTTTGCCCAGCATGTCCATTTGCAGTTCAGTCGATTTTGATCCAGAACCATTCCTACAGATTGTCAACACCTGATGCAACCTTTAACAGTCTTGGACTGACTAATACTTCAAATCCAGTGAGTTCCAAATATCCTCTTACTGCTGTGTATCTTTTACCAGGTCTATAATACATTTATCTTCAATTGTAGATTTAGCCTTGTTGAAGCTGGTCATGATGTTTTTCTCTTCTGCAGTGTTCTTGAATGTTCAGTTCTTCCAGCTGCTGAAGGCTTGTGTAATAATTTTCATTAAAACATGCAGCCAGCACGTAGGAGGAAGCTAAATCAAATCCACAACACCCTAGACCTTGTTAGAAGATGAACGCTCAGTACTATGTAGGCTAGTTGGGTTAACCAAGGTAAATACAGGGTTACAGAGATGGGGGAATGGGCCTGGGTGGGATGCTCTTCAGAGGGTTGGTGCAGTCAATGGGCTGAATAGCCGCTGTCTGCACTCCAAGACGTGTACAATACTCTAATGCACTACTCATCATGAGCTGTCAGGTGGATTTGCAATCTGCATCCTCTTTCCTGATGGGGATCTATAGGTCTCACTTGGTCTACTTGGTAGAGGAAAACCATTTGGTTGGCTAATGAGGAGAGGTCCTTACCTTAAATGAGATATATTCGCTTGCAGGGTAGCAACTATGTGGCAATTACATGAATATACAATACAAAGAATATGAGGAAAATCCAGATGATCAGTCTTATACCATCTAGATCCTAAGCTGTTCTCCTCAAAATCCATGTATCATTATATTGTAGAAGAGGCCAAAAATGCATTCCTCATCAGTAATCCTTCCTAACACTTTTACACTAATACAACACCTCCCTGCAAAGTAGATCAATGTTAAAATGTTCTGAGTTATTTATTAATAGCATCATACTATTTACAACTTTAACACACTTTTGAGTGAGGATTATGGATATCTTATAAGCTTTTTGCATCTTGTCATTTTTCTTTTTTTTCTTTAATTTTTCTTCATGCTCTTTTTGAGATCATGAATAAAATGGGAAAATTGCTGTTTTTAAGCCAAGCACTGTGCAAGGCATTGCTGTACTTTCAAAAAATCAAGTAATTAGAACTCATTGTGAGTTGTATTTTCATTTGTACTTTCCAAACAGTGGGGGCAGAGATATAAGTCAGCATGGCACCGGAATTTGTGTGCAGCGTGAGAGTTGACAATCAACAGATTGCTGACAGATTTGTGCAATTGTCACTATTATCGATGCTAAAAGCTGACATCAACTTGCTGATTGGCTCTTCAGCAGAGAGTTAAACACTTGTGAAAGAGGGAGATAAAATATCTCGATGCTGAAGGAACAGATTTTTGTTTTCTAACTCTCTGCAGTAAGAGTTATCAAAGCCCGTAGAAAACAAATTATTTCCTCACATCAGTTGCTGTAAGCTTTTACCTTTAATTAATAACTAAGAGATTATAAAAAAAAGTGTAACAATGCTCTTTATGAAAGAATGCAGGAGGGAGAACAGAGAACAAAGCGAGTTCTTGGAACTGATGTCACTGAACAGCTTTTTACCAGTTTCTATTTCTTAATCCACTCATGATACCATTTTTGTTCTTTGTCTGTGTTAGTCTGTATGTGTTCCTAGAGATTTTAATAGCAAGTTAGTGTTTCAGCTTATAAAGTTAAATGCTGATTGTTCACAGTTTCCTATAAAGAACTTATCAATTTGTAAGAAACAATAGTTGTTGAGTACAAGGAACTGATCAGAGTAATCGATGAACCTGAGTCAAAAAAGCACATAATTTAGGAACCTTCAGTATTGGATTAAATTGTTAGCATTTAAGGAATGCTGGGAGTAATGATGCTTGAACATTGGTATGTTTTCCCACTTAGGTGATGTTTAAAGTTTTGGGCCTATCTGGGATTATTTTGAGGTTGAGGATTTGGTTGTAGTATTGTAAGTGATAAAGGTAAAGCAAACACAAGGCTTTGTGCTGAATGTAAGAATTGGGACAAAAAGTTGCAAATAGCTGACTGTAGGTGGCAGAGTTTTCTCTGACAGTCTTAAGCAAAACTACAACAGTCAGGTTGGCTGAGGAGACAAGGAAGTTACCCTTAAAGCTCAGATGGAATGTATAATTAAAATAGTAACACAGAATTTGGGTTAAGTGGAAATACAAGATAGACCAGGTGCTCTTAATAGTAGAACATCAGACTTGGGTGATATTCATTAGTTACAGATGGAATTCTGAAGGGAAAGTGAAGTGAAAGAATGGGAATTAAAAGGATGGAAAATAGGAATTCAAGTTGAAGTTGCAAAGGAAAGGAGCAAGAGAAATGAGAGAGATTGCAAGTAAAAGCTTAAAATTCTGCAGTTTCAAAAAGAGAAGTCAGATGCTATTGCCAATGCTGATGTCGAGAATCTGAATCATGATCTGAAGTCCAGTGAGGAAGTGTTTAAATTGCTTCAATTCTTTCTTTCAATTTTCTTACCAAAATTTGAGGATAATGATGTGGAGATATTTTTAATGTCCTTTGAGAAAATAGTGAAATAAACGAATTGGCCAAAGGAAAACTGGACACTGCCCATCCAGTTGACAGTAAAGCACAGGGAATTTATGTTTCACTGCCTGAGGAGGTTTCTAAGGATTGTGATACTATTAAACACAACTGTATTGGTTGCATATGAGTTACTTTTCTGATGAATATAGGCAAAACGTTTTGGAATTTAAAGAAACAGCCGGGACAAACCTATGTTGAATTTGAAAGAGTTAACTTGTTCATATTCTCTGACTGCTTTGAACATAACTCAATAGCACCCAAGTCTCATGTTCTACTATCAAGAGCAACATTCTCTCTTGTATTTCCACTTAACCCAAATGCTGTGCTACTACTTCAGTTATATGTTTTAACAGGTGGATATGAGCATGAGAAGCTGAACGTTTGTATGGAATCCTGTTAGATGTTACCTTGAGGCATTCCATAATAAGAAACTACTTTTGAGGGCAAAAGGTTTCCAAATGCTCGACAAACAATAGTAAATTCTTGATGAAGGGCTCTTGCCCAAAACGTCAATTCTTCTGCTCCTCAGATGCTGCCTGACCTACTGTGCTTTTCCAGCACCACACTCTCGATTCTGATTTCCAGCATCTGCCGTCCTCACTTTCTCCTAGAAAATAAAGGCAGATGAAATTATCTAATCCATAAAACTCAACTTTCTTTCTTTTATAAAGTCTGAAAAGAAAGAGCGTAAGAGAAAGAAAGGAAGACAAGTAGCTAGGTGGATGGCTGGGAATGCTCCGAGATCTCATCCTCAGATCAGAAAGGAAAGTACTGAGGTTAAGTGTGAAAAGTGAAAGCCAAACAGTTCCCATTGGAACAAAATAGGATCCATTTGCTCAGAATGCTGAAAGTTGTGAGGAAAGTCCATGGGCGTATTTGAGCTCAGAAGAATGAATCTGAAAAGTTGTTCAGAAAGAAAATGCCATGGATCAAATTGTAGCTTTAATGACAAGTAAGAGATCAGAGGTAAACACTGCTATAAGTGTAGAAGAATTAGATAGGATGGATGAGAGATACAAGGTTTTTTTTTCTAAAGGGGTTACAACTAAGTTCTTTTCAAATGATGCAGCCCATAACTATGTTAAATGATATAGTGGAAATAAAATTAATTTGCTGGAGGAAGATTGTGCAAAAACATGGCAGATAGAATACCCAATGGAAAAATGTGAACTAATTCAGTAGGAGAAACATATGAAGAATAGTTCTCCTTGTTGATAAGTTAGTGAAGGTTAACATTCAGATACAGCAGGCAGTTAGGAAGGCTAATGGAATATTTGCCTTTACGGCAAGACGTTTTGATTACAGAACTAGAGAAGTTTGCTTCATTTGTATAGGAATTTGATTGGACTGCCTCTGGAGTACTTTTGCAGTTTTGGTCTACAGACAAGCAATGCAATGAATGTTCAACAGACTTGTTCCCAGGGTGGTAGGATTGCCCTTTGAAGAAATATTCTGGAAACTGGAGCCTGTATTCTCTCAAGTTTTGAAGAATGAGAGGTAATTTCACAGAAATTTACAAGGGTTAATAGAAATAGACAGGGTATATGCACAAAAGATAATTCCCCTTGTTGGGGAGTGTAGAACCAGATGGCACGATTTAAAAATAAGGAAGATGCCACTTAGGTCCATGATGAGAATTTCTTTTACTCAGAATGTGGTGAATGTTGTGAATTCTCTGCTAGAGCTATGGCAGTTCAGACTTATTATACATTTAAGGTAGAGATTGATTGGTTTCTGACTAACCATGATGTAAACGGTTGTGGGGATGGGGTGGGTAAAAGTATTTGATCAACCATGATTGTATTGAATAGTAGGGCAGACTTAAAGCTGAATGGCCTTCTCCAGCCTATGTTCCAATTTTCCTCCAGAGACTACCATGAAAAACAAAATGTTGGTAAACATGATAGGTGAAGAGTTGTCTGGAAGTCAGGGTAGTTCAGAAATTATTCCTATTAAGTGATTTGACTTGAGTGAAAGTTTATAGCTGTACATCTAATTATGGAAACTCCAAGTCAGGTTTAAAAATTGCAAACATTTATTCCCCATATTTTTTTCATCAACAGATCGATGGCTAAACAAAGTCCATTACCAGATTGCAAAGTAATGCGACAATTAGAGTACCTGAAACTCTACTTAAGAACGAGAGTAATTCTAAGTAAGTGTTTGGCAGGTCTTTGTTAATTGTAAATCAGGAAGGATATTCATAAAGAGACAAATAAACACAAAAAATCTGGAGAACTATCAACAGGTCTCGCAGCATTTGTGAGCAGAGAAGTAGAGTTTTAAGTCAGTAACTCTTCTTTTAAAGAATAATCAAGCTAGTCTTGAAATGTTAACTCTGATTTTCTCTCCCTGACAGATCCTGCCCCAACAACTGAGCTTCTCCAGAATTTTCAGCATTTGTTTCAGGTTTCCAACGTCCCCAGTATTTGTTTTGCTGCCAGAGGTCAATAGTTTAGCAGATAGCTCACACTGAAGCTGAGGTTGAAAGAGTTTCAGAGTTTTATTGCATTGAAATAAAGCCCTGATCAGGAAATGGGGACATGCTTGCAGACCTGTGGATAAAGTATAGACATTTGTTCATCACACAATAGTATTGCCCAGATATTGGAAAGAGACGTGTTAAGCAGCACATGAAAGTCCCCAGGCAAGACATACAGGAGTGCAAAAAGCGCAAACATCAAAATACCAGTATTTTATGTGGCCAAGACTTCAAAAGAACATAGTGTATATCTGCAAAATGTATCATACATTTTAGATAATGGGAAAACCTCAACACGTAGCTTAATCCAGCACCTTTGATACTCATATAAGTTTTTGAAGAATCTTTCAGTCGTGTTAGCAAATTATGTTAGACCATTACTAAAAACAAATGTAAAATATCAGTATATCCTTTCCAGTATGGATATGACAACTCAATTTCCACAAGTTATTCCTTTTAAGAACAATTACAACTAAGGTAGAAGTGGAAAAACTAACTTAGATTAATAATTAAGGTATAAACTTGTATAATCTCTACATGGCTCTAACTTCATGTCTATATTTTTCTGGGGTATTATGAGCAATTTGTGTATAAAATAATTGAAGTCAACTGCATATCATCTGCAGACACAGGGAATGTTGGAAGGACTCCATCTAATTCTCAAAATCATTATTAGAGTCATAGAGTCATAGAGATGTACAGCATGGAAACAAACCCTCTGGTCCAACTCATCCGTGCTGACCAAATATCCTCAATAACTCTAGTCCATTTTGCCAGCATTTGGCCCATATCCCTCCAAACCCTTCTTATTCATATATCCATCCAGATGCCTTTTAAATGTTGCAATTGTACTAGCCTCCACCATTTCTTCTGGCAGCTCATTCCACACACTTCACACAGAGGGTGGTAAGAAGTTGTCCCTTCGGTTCCTTTTAAATCTTTCCCATCTCACCTTAAATCTTTGCACTCTAGTTTTGGACTACTTGTCTACTTACCTTATCCACGCCCTTCATAATTTTATGAACCTTTATAAGGTCACCCCCTCAGACTCGGGCACTGCAGTGAACATAGCCCCAACCTGTTCAGCGTCTCCCAATAACTCAAACGCTCCAGATCTTTTCTGAGTCCTTCCAAGTTTCACAACATCCTTTCTATAGCAGGGAGAGCAGGATTGAATGAAGTATTCCAAAAGTGGCTGAATCACTGTCCTATCCAGCCACAGTATGACCTCCCAAATCCTATACTCAATGCATTGACCAATTAAGGCAAGCATACCAAATTCCTTCTTCACTATCCTATCAACCTGTGACTCCACTTTCAAGGAACAATGTACATACATTCCAAAGTCTCTTTGGTCAGCAACATTCTAATGCATACTGTTATGAATATCCACAGGATTGGAACAAATGATTAGGTTTCTTACCATTTGCTACTAGAGATTTCCTAATAGAATCGATCAGGGTTTAGTCCATTGGAATTGATTTATGGCCATAAGATCAGAGGCACATTAAAATTGCTTAGGGAAAAATGCTTAAGACAAAAAGATGAATATTCAATATCATATGTCCATGTTTCTATGATCATATCTACGACGTCACAAGGACAATGAAAGTATACCATAAGACCCTTGAGAAAATAAAGGCAATCTGTAGAGATACACCTGAATATACTGTATTTGCTCTCCATGATGTGGACGTAAGAAAGTCAATACCAATAAAACAACATCCTTGTTGGTTAAACCCATAAAAAAAAATGCATATATAAACAGAGATTCAATCTATGATAGGAAATCACCTAATTGAACCTGGGCAAAACTGCTGGAATTCATTGGTAATGTTGGTTGTTAAAACTAATTGAGAAATTATAATGTTATTAGGAACGTGTGGGTCTTACTGGAAATTGATACATAATTTCAGCATAATAGCTGTACCTTTAACAAATTTGTTATAGAAATAATCAAAAGTGTTCATACAGTCATAGAGATGTACAGTAAGGAAGCAAAGCTTTCAAACCATCCTGTTCATACACCCATCCAGATGCCTTTTAAATGTTGCAATTGTACTAGCCTCCACCACTTTCTCCACCATTCCACACACACACCACTCTCTGAGTGAAAACATTGCCCCTTAGTCTGCTTTTATATCTTTCCCCTCTTACCCTAAATCTATGCTCTCTAGTTCTGGACTCCCCAACCCCAGGGAAAAGACCTTGTCTATTTAGGTGGAAGTGGGTACTGCAGATGCTGGGGACTAGAGTCAAGATTAGGGTGCTGGAAAAGCACAGCAGGTCAGGCGCATCCAAGGAGCAGGAAAGTAGACGTTTTGTGCAAAAGCCCTTCATCAGCCTTTCAGAAGTTCACCCCTCAGCCTCCGATGCTCCAGGGAAAACAGCCCTAGCCTATTCAACCTCAAATCCTCCAACCCTGGCAACATCCTTGTAAGTCTTTTCTGAATCCTTTCAAGTTTCACAACATCCTTCCAATAGAAAGGAGACCAGAATTGCACACAATATTCCAACAGTGGCCTAACCAATGTCCTGTACAGCTGCAACATGACCTCCCAACTCCTGTACTCAATACTCTGACTAATAAAGGAAAGCATACCAAATGCTTTCTTCACTAGCCTATCTACCTGCGACTCCACTTTCAAGGAGCTATGCACCTGCACTCCAAGGTCTCTTTGTTCAGCAACATTCCCTAGAACCTTACCATTAAGTGTATAAGTCCTGCTAAGATTGAAGAGAGTGTACACCAGAGACTAAAAACAATGAGTGTCAGCCATTTGTAATCCAGTCTCCAAATCACAAAGTTTGTGCGTTCAAGTCCCACTGCAGAACTCAAGCATAAAAAACAAGTGTGATGCTCCAGTGCAATATATTGAGATATTGTGTGTCAGATAAAACATTAAACTGAACAATCATATTCTTGATTGCATCATGGAAATATTTCATGGCACTGTTTTGAAGAAGAGCAGGACCTGATTATCATCACATTGTGGCTTGTGTGGATTTTGCTGTACATAAATCGGCTGCCAGATTTCTTAGTTTACAACAATGAGTACACTTCAGAACGTAATCAATTGACTTTAAAGTGTGGTCTATTCAGCAGAATGCCAGGCAGCCTCTGAGAAGCTGAAGGCAACCTAATAAATGAACACACTGGCTGATTCTGATTTTTCCAGAGGTTTTAAAATGGTGATTGATGCTAGTAACCTGGAGATAAGTGCATTTTGTTAAAAGATGATTTGGGTAAACAAAGCCCAGTGGCGCAATTTTCCAACAAACTAAACAAATATTCCAGAAAATACCCTTCCACAGGAAAAGAGACTTTGTAATCGCTATTGATTCTTCAACATTAGGAAATCTCTGCTTTGTTCCTACATCTCTACATTGATATGTCAGCTCATGTTGGAAATATCGGCTTCCCCACACTGTAGCAAATAGTTTTTATTTTGAAGCCCCTCCATGGTTTTCAACTACTTTACCTTAGTGAGATTTTGCATTATGTGTCTATCTGTACTAATTATACTGTTGTAAGCTTTCTTGTGTTCATTAACTTTTTTGTTCTAAAATGGTAGCCTCGAATTCAACCACTTACCTCTTCTTAGGAACTCGAAATTTCACACTAATTTGCCAAGTTCAAAATTCCTTATGATTATTTTCATAATTGTATCTTTAGTAATCCATCTAGTGATCTCCATTCTCCCCTGCTCCTCACCATAACACCATAAGAAATAGGAACAGGAATAGGCCATTTGTCCAGTAGAGCCTACTCCATCACTCAATAGGATCATGGTTGATCCAAAATTCCTCAAGTCCATTTTCCTGTCCTTTCCCTATAATTCTGTTTCCTCTCCAGATTGATATTTATTGGTATGATATTCTTACCAGCAGTGCCATACAATTCAAAATGTTATTGATATCCATCTTTGATTTGGCCAACATTTCTGAATAAGTCATGGATATAATATCTGACCACAGTTTTCAGAAACCTGCTTTATGAGATTTGAAAAGAAGCTCTGAATTTATTTGCAAATACACAAATCTGAGATCAGGGCAATTGGATAGCTATGAGATTAATAACTTATTGCTGAACAAAGCATACATCCCCTAGTTTGTTTTTACAGTCTGTCACTGCAAACTGACTGTCGCCAAATAGAAGTTTTGATGGACAAATGGCTGAGAATAAAATTGCTCATCCAATGATCCATATGAAATCCAGCATATACATTCTTGGAAATGGAAAGACAGCATCTTACTGGAGTCTTAACTCCTTTTCTGATAAGTTTTTCAAAGCAGTGTAGCCTTGGTGGATCACATTCAAGTTTTTAAAATGCAACAGAGTTTTGTGCACACTGGAGGACCCAATAAGCATATATAATGTATTCATTATCCAAAATAATTTGGTTAAACCAACCTGATATGTGACTGTTGAAGATGCAAAGCTTCTCAGAGAGGTTTCCTGTGGTGCATTGAATGGTGACCCTACCTCTGAGCCAGAAGATTCATGCTCCAGGACTTGATGGCAATCAAAGGGACATGTTGAAAGTGGCCAAGCAGATTGATTATCAACTATATTTTCTTTCAATGTCTGGTCAGTCAGAAAACTGTGGTAGCTACAGCACAATAGCTTCCTCATTTTAAAAGACTCCACACAAAGGTTATTTCTATGGCTGTACTCTGTGCCAACTGTTTTTTCTCATTTGGAGGGACTACCAGAAAGATAGAACTGTGCAATTTTCAAACTAATTCTGCTCATTTGCTGCCCAGGTGGGAGGTAACATTTGCAGTAAAAGCCTGTGTGAATCATTTGGAGTTATTCTTTTTTTCTGCCAAGATCAATGTGGTATTGATTGAGAGCGGCGGGAGCTGGATGGAAGTTCAGGCGGAGCGCAAAGCCGGTCGGGAAGGTAAGTTATTGCTATTAGAGAGGGTGAGTTCTAAACCCCAGGTCCTACAAAGTAGGGTCTCTCTCCCTCCCTCCTCCTCTAACCTAAATTAAGAGTCCACAGACTTGCCACAAAAAGAGGGTCTAAGGAAGTTTGGATCGAAGAGTGAGGCTTCAGCTCAGGAGTCTTTGACAAGGATGTTGAGTGAAGTGATTACCACAGCTGAAGAGGGTGAAGACATGACTGCCCA
>NC_057735.1:30946884-30975555 GCF_004010195.1 Chiloscyllium plagiosum
GAGGGGATCTGATTGAGAAGTATAAGATTATGAAAGGATTGGACACTCTGGCAGTAGGAAACATATTTTCACTGATGGGTGAGTGCCGAACCAGAGGACACAGCTTAAAAATACGGGGTAGACCATTTAGGACAGAGATGAGGAGAAACTTCTTCACCCAGAGAGTGGTGGCTGTGTGGAATGCTCTGCCCCAGAGGGCAGTGGAGGTCCACTCTCTGGATTCATTTAAGAAAGAGTTGGATAGAGCTCTCAAAGATAGTGGAATCAAGGGTTATGGAGATAAGGCAGGAACACGATACTGATTAGGAGTGATCAGCCATGATCATGTTGAATGGCGGTGCAGGCTCGAAGGGCTGAATGGCCTACTCCTGCACCTATTGTCTATTGTCTATTGTCTACTGTATTGGTAAATTAGGGAAATTATAGACAGGCAGATCAATAACCTTATCACACAACTATCCAAATTGAATTATTTAACTTGATCTATGTGTAATCTTTTATATTCAGTGCGGTTTTGACACATCTTCACTAACCTTGAGGGACAAACAAAATTGATGCAATAATTACTCGATATTTCTGCAGAAAAATAATTGTACTAAACTTGCTACACTAGTTTAACATGTTCTTCTTGAGAGAATTATAAAATTTACAGTGGAGAAGAAGTTGATACCACCCAACAAATCTCTGAATTGTTGCATGTGCAGAATGGAGTCATGATATAGATGTTGAAAACAAATTAAGCTAATTAGGTATACCTGTGATATGTATCTACATTCTTTCTCACAATAACATCCAGACATTTTGATGATAAAATCTTTGAAGTTTTATAACAAAGGAAGCCCTAAAGCCCAGGACAGTAGTTAAGAGCTTTATCATAGAAATTAATTTTACAAGGGGTAAGGGAAAATATAGTTGAAATAAATTTGATGACAGATAAAACTTGTGCTTAATTAAAAGTTGCCTACAGTTCCATTTCTCTTAAATGTCTCATTTGTAATGTTTTGTAAGAAATATCAGAAATCCGAATCTGATTCAATAATAGCAATTTTGAATTTTTCAATTTAGTGCCAATTCACGTACCTTGGATTTGCAGCTGCAAGGAACTAGACTGAGACTGTTCAATTGTTTTCTTTGCATCACATACACCAGAAATTTGACAGGAGTTTCCTTTGGACTTAAATCCATTTTCCACAATCTAAGATCAACATTAGCCCTTGGTTAATCAGAAGATGCATTAAAAAAAACCTGCAGTGATGACAAGTTTAGTTCAATAAGCTGATCTCTACATTATCCATTGTAGTTGAATAAGTCTTACAAATTAATGGTTTGTAGACATTGGAAAAAAAATTTTAATGGAGGGTAGCACAGGGGCAAGTGAGCCTGGGATTTCTCCCATTGGCATGCATACTAGTTTGCTTGTTCAGCATCAACCTTTTAAAAAGAGCCAAGGAAGTGGGGTGAACAGGTAGCCTCACACGCAAACCCTGGGTAGCTAATAAAGATACTTAACTGACCTTTTAAGGTCCTGTCCCATGCTGACTGAAATTTTCCAGGAGACCCACCATGGTGGCAACATATGACCAATGAGAAGAGGCAGCAGACTAGAGATCCAGAACTCACTCCTCCCTCCGATCACCATAATGTGATGCCACAGATGCGTAGACACAAGCCATTCTGTGAAATATTCAGCAGACACCTCAATATGAAGGCATCGTATATCTCTCCTCTATCTTGGTAGCTCCCACCTCCGATGTTGGGGCTGCTGATGGGTCATTGTTAGCAGGCCTCTACTAGCCCTGTCTTAGATTCTTGACCCAGAAGGAAAATGCAACCCATCAAGATAAAAACAACATTTTTGCCTCAACTTGGTTGCATTATCTACTTCAAGATATAATATGTTGTCAGTGTAGCATGTTAAAAATGTTACCTTTTAAATAGCGATTGAATTTGTTACTTTTAAGATATGTTTTTTTCAAATAATGTTTTACCAAATTTACAAAGGATTTACATCCAGGAATATCCAAGCTATTTAGAATTGTAATCAGTAACAATGGCAAATTCTGTATGCGTTACAGAGCAGGAGACATATTGTTATAGAATGAGTTCCAGGATGAGTTCCAGTCTGCCAACCTAAATCATAATTAATCAGATTATTCATTCTCACATATCAGACCAGATTTAGTACAATGAAGTTTGTTAAAGTTTAGCCTAATATTTCTTGCTAACATGATAGAATGAATTTCATTAAATGTGACTAGCAGTTAGAAATTGTTAATTAAGACAGGTTTATCCAACTGGCTCTCATCAAGTTATGGCATGAACTAAAGGTAATAACCACAATTGTGCCCTCCACACCCAACTCATGGTCATAGTCTCCTGCTTGCTTTGTGGACCTTTCCACTCCTATGACAACCAGTCTACTCCCTCCACTCAACAGTCGTTAGATACGCTGAGATTCTAATCTCGCTGTATTTATCTGAGATCAGGATCAGCTCCCCCATAATTCAAATCCCACCACAAGACTGGTGTCCTCAGTTTCAGCCTTGTGGTGGAAACCCCTTCCTGAGGACCTCTGCAGTTAATCATTGTAGGATAACTGGTTTACCTGCCCTCTCCAACACAACTTGCCTTTTAGCTAAAATCTACAAGTTTTAGAATGGTACAGTGAAACCACAGTGCTTACATTCTCAAGAAGAAGCCAGTTAAATTATGGACTGTAAACATGTATGCTTAGAAAATCACATTTATCCCCCTTTTTATATTGCGTGAAATGATGAATTGGTGTCTCAGTGGAATATTTTAGTCTGTTCATGTCTACTGTGATTTTTGCTGCGATTTGCTTCAACACAGTGTGTTTTCTTTAGAGTGGGAGCATTCATAGAAGCACATACGAGATTATGTTGCAAGTACCAGCCTTGGATGACATTATTGTTTAACTACACATAGGGCAGTAAAGATATAAATCTATGGGATTTGTTTTTCAAGCTCAACACTCATCCTGTCCCTGAGAAAGTGCCTACTACAGACTTATTAACTATAAGGTGTTTAATCCTTGAAGAACATAATTTATGTAACCTGCAATGCTCTATGCAATAAAATGTTCAGCATGATATGCCATCTACCTTGTCTATCACATGCAGTCAATGCTACATCATGGCAAATCTTATAGTTTTGCATTAGTGTAAAAGAGATCAATAACTTTCCAGCTTATTTCTCTGATCAGAATATATCTAATTTTCTACAGTTGGACACTAAAATACTTAAGTGAGGTTCAAAAATAAGGTGGATCCTCAGTGTCTACACAGTTGAATGAGGGGTGTTGTTACAGCAATAATTCAGAATGAATGAGCAACATTATTAGTGTTCAAACTAATTTGAGTACAGGAGATTGTTTTACCTAATGAAGCTAGCAATATGATTTAACATGATATGAAAGGCCACTTGTTTTGCATTATGCCATCCCTTTGAAGACAGGTGAAAATAGAACAGGCCTCTAAATCCAGGAAAAAATTTGGAAATGTTGAGGGACCAGTCAATTAAAGACATGAACATTGAAGGCACACTGTTAGAGCTGTGGGAGTGGCCATTGCTGCCCACAGACATCTCCAGGCTAAGGAGCCTCAAAAAAAAAGGCCTGTACCTCTCTCCACATGTGAGGTCTCTGGATTGCTGCTTTAATGCACTTGACAGACTCTGTGCATTGTGAGGGATATTTCAACGTGAATTAAATGCTGCTGGAGTCAAATAATGGCCATTGGTATACCCATTAATTACCTGGTGTTCCTGCCTTAAGAAATACCTTGTGACAGTGGAAAAACATTAGGTTTGCCTCCTGGTGACTTCCACTATCATTTTGCCACACATCCTCCTTCCAGCCATCTCCAATGGTTTGGTAATATTTTGACTGCTGTGTTTGGAGTTTACCTTACATGAATAATTGCAAAATTAACTTTTTTTATTGAACTATTTAGTTGAAGGTAAATCACAAAGCAGGTCTTCATAAAAATCCAGTTCATTGATATACCTCAATATTGATGAAAAATGAGCCCTAGAAACATAGGGACAATTCATTTCACATTGAATCAATTCATTCTACTTTAACTAGAACTTCCAGTTATATGTACTAATTCTCTGAGCCTGTGCTTTTGCTTTATAAATAGTTTAATTGATATTTAGGTTATTTTTGCAGAGATATTTTCATTTTGAAATCGTGAGAAATATGGTGATACGGCTACATATATTAATAAAGCTATTTACAAATACTGGTGAGCACAGTCACATAATTGAATTTATATGTAAATACACTTTCCACATGGTGACAATTGCACATATTAAAGAAATGATTTTCTACCTTAAGCTTATCGTGACCAAAATTTACCTGTCTTAGTTGAAATATTCCAATACATAACCAACCATTTTGTTTCATGTTATTTAGCTTTAATTACAGTCTTTTTGCCATTTCTATCTTAGAGGTAAAGAATCTTGGACAGCATATTTGTTCAAATGATAATTAGAAGCAACTGCACTCCTGAAAATTTTCACTGTATTCCGAGCTGATGCCAGAAATCAAACATAAAAATAGTAAAGTGAAAAATAAAGAATATTACACATGTGTAATGAAGTTCATTGCTATTTTGTCTTCAGTCTCTGAAGATTTTTAAATCAGATGTTCTCAATCTCTTTATTATTGTCGCGTGTTTGCAAAAGTTTTCACAAGAATTAATCCTTTGTCTTCCAACTCGAAAATTAAGAATGCACACCCTAAATTTTGTGACAACAATTTTAGATTTCTAAGTGCCTTTTTATTGAAATGACTCGAAAGGACATCTAGCTGTTTCTAACATGTGCAATTGCAAACTGGTACATGTTTTCAGCAACCTTAAGTTTGCAACATTTTCAAGAACATCTCCTGGAAAGGGCTAGTCAATACATTCAATAATCTAATTGCTGCCTGGGCAAGCAATTTCTTATTTTGAATGCACACATCAAAAATCAACTATGCAACATACTTTTTGCTTATGATTAGAATTTTAAACTCAAAACTGTCATTATATTAAATCTGAATACAGAATATCACATCCAATATTTTTCTGAAAAGGTATATTGATAAACTAGTTTTTACAATCCTTCCTTTCCTGGATATCTAGTGTACTTTCATTTTCACACATCACAAGTCCAGCACCATGGTTAAAAGGCTGGAATGAAACCTGAGAAGGTCTCTATTTTCACAAGAAATTGTCAAACAAAATTAATGCATTGATACTTCCATCACATTGCTTGGTTTGATACAATATCAAAGCCGATGACATAATTTAATTCTCTGTTACTTCTCTAGTTATTTTAAGTATGGACAAGGCTGAAGTCCTAATAGTCACTTTAAATTGAGGCAACATGCTGACTAGGATATTGCCATTGTGAAATGAGGAGTTTTGCAGTAATGATACAGCTCAGATATAGCTAATTGCCTTGCCAACCATGCAGTCCCAAGGGCACATTTCATCTAGATTGGACAATTGAAAAGATAGGGCCAATGCATTTATTTCTGCTGCCAGTTCTTCCTTATTAGGTTAAGAAAGCATAGCACAGGTATAAAAATAGTCATTTGCTGGATTTAGCTTGCCTTCCAAAAGCAGACTTTGAGGAGAAAGTGAGGACTGCAGATGCTGGAAATCAGAGCTGAAAATGTGTTGCTGGAAAAGCGCAGCAGGTCAGGCAGCATCCAAGGAGCAGGAGAATCGACGTTTCGGGCATGAGCCCTTCTTCCTGAAGAAGGGCTCATGCCCAAAATGTCGATTCTCCTGCTCCGTGGATGCTGCCTGACCTGCTGCGCTTTTCCAGCAACACATTTTCAGCAAAAGCAGACTTTGGTTGACCAAATGTTCGAGTTGCTTTTGAATTGCAGACGTGTGGGGGAGTTTTCTTCTCATTGGGATATGGAGAATAATGATTCACATGATGACTTAATTAGACAAGAGTCCTAAAAGTCAGATTCCTGACATCAAGTTAAACATTCACAGTCCAGACCTTTTTGTTAGATGGTGCAATTCATTACTTGCCATCAGGTTAATTACAGGTAGTCCCGGGTTAACGCACATTTCACCAGCACAATTTGGCTATGAAGCTGCTGAAGAATTAGGAAATAGTATTTTGGAGAACGCTTACCTCCGTTGGCAACGGTGCAATTCCAGCAGGACTCGGTTCACGTACCTTGTTCTGTGCATGTGCTGATTTGCATGCCAACATCTCCGCGCTATTTTGTGCATGTGCCAATGTTCTTACTGTTTTGCGCATGTGCTAGTGTCCACGCATGCGCAATGTCAATGCCAGTTGTCATGGCATTCTGCACATGTGCCTACAGAGCAGCTTTCTGTGAGAGGTACTGTGTAGAGAGCAGCTTTCTAGTACTTTTTTAAAAAAAGTATTGTGTAAAGTTTACTTTGTTTCATTAATAAATATGATTTCAACCTTCAATCAGGCTGTGCTATACTTTGCATTAGAATTTTGGGTGATTTTTGAGCAATTCGTGAGTAATATTTTTTGCTGGACTACCCCTAACCTCACTTTTCCAATAGGCCCTATTATTTCTATTAAGCAATTTTTCTATTAAGACAGGTTTCACTGGAACCCAACTATGTTATATGAGAACTACCTGTACCCTATTCATTGGAATTAACTTCCCCTTTCCAACTGACTTTTGCCCAATCAAGTAACTTGATGCTTCAGAAACTTGACTGCATAAATAATTTAATTTAGTCCTCTGCTTCCAGTTCAGGTCAGTACAAAGCTTCCATCTGCCTGAACTGATGGATTTGTAATGCTCCATCTCTTTGCTTTTACTGGAATTGCTACAACTGTAGAAGAGCACCTTGGGATTAATGCTCGATTCTGGGCCATTGCTTCACTGAACTGGGCATTGACAACACACCAGCATCAGTTTCTCAAGTGGTATTTTTGCAGACATAGTTG
Organism: Chiloscyllium plagiosum; assembly: GCF_004010195.1. Classification (NCBI taxonomy): domain Eukaryota; kingdom Metazoa; phylum Chordata; class Chondrichthyes; order Orectolobiformes; family Hemiscylliidae; genus Chiloscyllium; species Chiloscyllium plagiosum. Next base: position 30,953,851 of record NC_057735.1, read on the forward strand.
TGCAGCAGATTTTCTTTCACAGAGGACACTTTAGTGCATACGATAAGAAAGGCAACTTTTGCCCAAAGTGGAAGCCTTTGTTCAGAAGTCAAAGCATGTGATGTAACTTGTTGCTACAGTCAACAATGAAGAGTCAACGTCAGTGTTGGGGAGTGCATGTCAGGACATGGCACCACACTGCGTCAGAGTCTGAGTTGATATGTGTTTCAATAGTTAACATCGCAAACACACGGCATGTGCATAAAGAGCTCAGTGGTGTGTGCGAGGGACAGTAGAAATGGACTTACTAGGGCAAGGGTAGTCAGTCGGTGAGGGGGGGAGGAGTACTGCCATAATCAATTCTGGTGCTAGGCCATTTCTTGTCCAAAGGGATTGGTCAAACTCAGCCAGATGTTTGGTCTACACAAGTCTTTGGAGCCTAGCCCTTGCAGTCAGGTGATTGGGCTAAATCAGTCCCGGCAATCAAACAAAATAAGCCTGGGACTTGCCAATCACTCAGTCAGGGTTATGTTATGAATTTAGTTTGGAAGTATGTTAAAATCAGTTGGGCTATCTGACATTGTCCGTCCAGGAGTTAGGCCAGGGTCAGTGGGTAGTGCTGTGTGGGTGTTATACATAATCCGGAGGGGGTTTAAGAGTCAGTCCATAATGTTGTAGAGGTTGCAGGCATCTCAAGTCTGGTGATTGACCTCATTGTATGCAGTAGCTGAAGGAATGGTACAGCCACACATGGGTAATTGTAGTTTGGATAGTAAGGTGGAATCTGGTGGATTAAGTGAGGAACTGCAGTAATTCTTGGTTACTCTGGCTTTAAAATGGGAATATGTAGGGCCAGAAAGGGCATCAAATCCTGGATAGTCAGAGGATCCAAAGTAAAGCAAAGACATTTTGGTGATGTAAATTGACTCAACTGGAATGGTTGGGATGGGGAGGGTGGTGAAAGGTAATCTGGGACACAGCAAGCACAACTCAGTAGGCGTCAGGGTATATTGTGGGTCAAAGACAGAGCCTATAAGTCATCAAGTGATTTCAGAGTCTAAACTTCACCTTAGTGATCCGAAAACCAACAGTGTGATAGGGTTGAAATATTGGCAAAGTTGCTCCCAAAATAGGAGTAATCAGGTGCCCAATGATTATAGAATGCTGTATATCCATAAATAATCAGAATGGGAATATTCCTCTTATGATCCATGACCAAAGGGCATTGCTGGGACTGAAGTGAATCAATAATCGCCAAAGTGACATTTGTATTTAAATTTTGATTTGATTTTTGTTGTCACTTTAAAGGACTAGCAGCCTTTAATCTGCTTAAATTTTGTTTCATTGATATTTAAGTGGTTTATAGAGTTTCCTTATATCATCTTATGAAGGACTGAGAGAGAAGACATTGAGATCTCAGACCTCTGGAGATGGCAAGAGTCAGTGGAGCAAGACACTTCATTCTCACCTCATCATCCCCAGTGCCCAAGACACACAGTCTTTGAGACTGCACACCATCACCTTGCAGCTGCCATATCCTCACTCACAACATGCGGACTGTGAGGAAAAGGCTTCCATTGTAGGGTTTGAAGGTGTGGTGTTGGTGGGGTCCTTCTCACAGTTACTTCATTCCAAGGCCATGTGGGCTTTCTTTGGCCTACTTAATGACATCAGAATTATGCATGAACAAAGGAAGCTGCACTGTTGGATTTGAAATACAGGCATTCAAGCCTCTTTGAGGCCTGTGACAAGAAGCTATCTTCTCAACAAACACAACAATGCAGAATCAGATGGAGCACACACTCTATTGGATCTTGGCCTGGTTCAATACTATTGTCCGTGAGGGCATAACCTGAAGCTTAATGGGGAAGGATGTTGAGGGGAAGTGTCTCTTTACGTGGAGTGTGTATTTCCCATGCTGTTCTCCAAGATCCATTGCAAGTTGTGTAACCATAGGACAGGCCGATCCAGCAGCTCTTCTTGTAGTCATACTAGTACAAAGGGGCCATTACAGTGAATAACAGACATGTCCATCTGGAATAGTACTACAGCCATCAGCAGCTGCCATATGTCCTCCAGAGGGACAAACAGCAGGATGAGAGTTACTATGGAGCAAGTGAATTCTTGTATGGAATAAGATTGAGGAGCATGGGTGCAGCGCTCTGAATAATTGAGCGCCTGTGAACAAAAATGTCCTGAGCTACCATGTCACACCTTTACTAGCTGCTGGACAAAGAGTCTGGTAATCAGAACATCAGGTTTCTCAGCCAAACGTGGTTTCTCAAAGATACAGTGTGCAATCAAATACTGCCACCTCACAATCAATGTCCAATCGTGAACCAGCAATTCTCTTGGACCAGAAAATGATCCTATTCCTTTAATGTTCCAGTTGTTTGTGATAACAACAATCTGATATCCATGGAGTGTTATAACCTGCATATCCTGGACCACTCACAGGTACCACCACTTTTAAAGACTCTTGGCACATACGGCTTGTCACTCAGCAACCAGTCTTATATTTCCTCAGCACTAATGGCCAATAACACTTCTAAGAAATCTTCCAATTGTCATTGAAGAAGATACAATGCTGCGCAAGCTTCAACCAGGGCCATTGTGGAACAGACCATAGGCCTCCAGAAGGTAAGGTTCTGATGCCTAGACATATTCAAGTGGTTCCACATAATATATTCCAGACAAGGGGTTTCATATCATAGTAACTTGCTGTGCCCTACAGAATCTCAGTCATCAAAGTGGGGATGCGCTGGCAAGGGAGAATAGGCAGGAATGAGAGGAGAGTCTCAGAGGAGGCAGATGACGATCCTGAGATGGAACAGGAGGACCATCAAAGAGAGGAACACAGAGCAATGGGCTACTGAGCCCAAGAAGCCAGAGGTACCTTGTAGTTACCTGTTTCTAGGATTGGGCTGGGTTGAGACATTGTGTGTTCCTGTTATTATTTCATTTGGTCAGTTGACTGTCAGTCATTTGTTTGCTGTATATCATTTTCCTTTAAGGATAACTTGTTTTTCTCTTTAACTTATTATTATGATCTCAGCAGATATATTACTGAAAAAGTAACGTCCAGACTAAACTATAAGCATGATTGATCATTTATTTTATTCAGAGAAGTATCCTTTAATGGAAACAAAAGCATACAATACTGCATATCTGATTTTAATAAGGAAACAAGTTTATTACATCAAATAAAGAAGTATATCTAAACATATAAAGCAATTTGAAACATTTCAAAAACCAACAAAGTTACAATCTACTTTATTCCAACACCTTCACATTACAGTACATAAATATTAGAGAGAATTCACTTTTCTATCATGTTATAAAACTTGAATTCTTTCAATTCCCAGTCTTGAGACAGTTTCTTCCTTGCTTATTTGCACAACTGACCTTGGACTTCTATAACTTCAAGTAGCTCCTTCAGGATTCTAACCAAACAGTTCTTGTCTGGAATTTGCAACTAAAACCTTCACACTGAGGAAACCTATTTCCTAACTTTTTGAGAATTAGCTCCTTTCTCTAAGAACAACTGTTTTACATATCTAACTTCAACCAGGACTTCTGCTTTAAGTACTTGAGAGGATTTAAATGTTTTGAGTGGGCTTTTATGATTTGGACTATACTTTGTAAGTGAACCATATATTGAGAGATAGAGTGTAGTCTTATTTCATTTCAGTATGGCTCCTGAGATTTGCTAATGGTGGATAGTTGGTGAGTCGACATGGAGAATGTGAGATAAAAGTCAAGTTCATAAATTGGCTCATGAACAAGTTCATTATCTTGACATAGGGGGCCACTGGAGGCCAAGGGAATGGCTGAGGGCCATAGGTCGGTGTAGAGAATATGAGAAAATCATTGGGTGGGTTGAGGATGTTAGTTGGAGATTATGAAGGGTCAATATGGGCTTGTGGCAGACATGGGTTGGAGTGAATTGTATGGGCATGGAAAATTGATAGAAGGTAAGGAGTGTGAGGAGTGAGGGTTTGAGAACTTAATAATTAATAAAGCAACTGGGTTAAAGTCCCAGAAAATCAAAGTGGGCCTTAAATAGCTTGCCTTGAAAGACAATTGTCCCTGAGGTCATCTCCAACCATGTCAGAAAGTGGCAGCATGTGCTAACCACCACATCATAACACCATGCCACCCTTATCCCTTGAAGTGAAGGACTGATATTTGGGCATCATTTCCTGAGGCAAGTGTGTGGGGCTTGGAAACGTCAGGACTCCCACCATCGACTTGAGATTGAAAACTTCGCCCAAGGTGAGAAAATATTAAGGTGTGTGAATATAAAACATGTTTGAAGAGCTGGGTTTTAAGAAATGCCAGAATAGAGGAGGAAGAGAAGAGGCAGAGAGAGATTTCCTCAAGGAATTTTCAAGTTTAGGGCTTTGGCAGCTGAAGACATAGTCATAAGTGATAAATATTAGAAAACAAAAGATGTTAAAATGACAGAAGTGGAGAATCTCAGATTTATGTCGCCTTCCAAAACTGGAGGAGGTTACAGAGTTGGGGCACAGTGAAGCCAAAGAGGGATTTACAATGAGAATTTCTAAATTAATGCATTTCCGATTAGATCTGGCATTATTTTGATCCACTATATTCTTATTTTTGACACTAAAATTCTTTTGAAAATTGCAGTGTAATATTGCAAGTTTAAAAACGTACTCAGCCATTTGGAATTGTAAGCACACAGGGTTAATGAAACATAACCTGATGGCTAAAGATGAATGAAATTTCGAGGAAGTATTTTGATAGAAAACTGCACACCTCTTGCTTACCTTAAAGCAGCAATTGTCAGCCTCATAGCATTCGACATTTAGGGTTGATTCACACTCAGGCCAATTATAATGACGTTGCTTGTACTGCTGGGCTCTGTACATCCAAGAAGAAGGCCAATTTGTGAGTTGAGAAAGAAGCTTTTGATGCTGGTATAAAAATGAATCAGAAGCAAAGTCAGATGTGAGACCTAATGAACTGGACTGGGAATATACCATATTAAAACTGTGCTTCATTATGTGTCTATGAATTATTAATTGCCAGACACATAACGTACTCTGCAATTCATGTGGATAATCTGTTTTGTATTTGTTTTAAATAAGCTGCTTTTAAATTTAGTACAAGCATGTTTTGTATTACATTCAAACACGTTTATGATCATGAAAAGTGAAAAATAAGATATGTGAGCAGGAATTTAAAAGCTGACTAAAAGTTTAGTACTCAGAATAAAAGTGAATCCTGGCCTCTAACATGATTATGTTTTAAAATATTGAGAGACTGGAATGTTCCAAAGGAAATTTCACCTGTGTTCAAAAATAATTGGATCTCTTTGGCCTGTTAGAGCTGAATGCTGTTGGTTTATTTTGGATCAGGTTGTCAAAATTGGGAAAATAACTTGCAAATGTCAGTTGTATTCAAATCATTTGTCAATTATATACAGACAAATTCAAATGAAAGTTGTCTTGGATTACTTCACCATGACTCTGAATGCTGATGGAAAAGAAACGACTAAAATTTCCATATGAACCACCTCATTTTAGATGAAGTTAGATTACCAATGTTTTTTTTGAAGCACATTGATTCTTCAGAATGTGTGCGTGGTATTCAAATAAATTGCTTAATGCCTCCTTTGAAATATCAACATAAGGAAGAGGTTAAAATGGTTTCATCTTATCCTTGACACCATGCAATTTCAAATTCATTTGATGTTTAATTATTATATAGGAACAAGAGACATAGATCTTATTGATAGTTAGTGATCTTATACTTCTCAATTAACTTGTTGTTGAAAATTAAGCAGAATTATATTTCATTTTTTAATCCAGCTTTAATGCTGAGGCAAGGAATTTGGATTTATATTTATACCATGAATTTTCTACCAGATATCACTCACAAATTGTTACATTTTGTCACCCCAGAACCGTAATCATGATCTATTACATTTTAACAAAGATTTTCTACTTAGTTCCATTCATGAAACATACTTATTCGAAAATGGATGCAGTAAGGTGATTTCTGCTAGTCCAAATCCAATTCTCATGCTCAAGATATTTTAATAAATCTCCATGCTGAATTACCACTGAACACTGGGGTAAAACATTGAAAGCAGCATCTCTTCAATGCAGACTTCAAGCCCAGTTACTTTCTTGCTGAAAGCTTAATTAAAATCATACAAACTCTTTTGAAAAGACTAAAACTGTACAATTTCAGTAACTATTGAAGCATGATACTATTTTCTACACTTACCTGCAATTTTCTAAAAGTGCTATGTTAGCTGGTTAAATTCATCCTTGGTTCTGAGTCATAGAACTTTTCCTTCATTACAGTATTTCTATCTGAAGATGGGATGACAAGATGTTACAATCTGTGAATGTTGAAACTTAAAAGTTATGAGGCAGCCTTTACTTTAATAACAGCATATTCTGAGCAATGTGCAATCTGGTGACAATGGATGGGAAGCTACACTCATTACCACCTGTCTTGCAAGTTTATAAGTGTTTTTATGACTCCAAAGTGGCCTTTGTAGCATGTATTTACACTTGTCAGAGCAAATTGACCAGGCAGGGGTGCATGCAGTTAATGGTCATTGAAGTTGTGCTTAACAAACAGCTCCCATCCAAAAATAGAAATTGCTGGAGAGAATCAGCAGGATTAACTGCACTGGTTGAAAGAAAGCAGAGTTAATGTTTTGGGTCCGGTCACCCAACTTCAGAACTTGATTAAGTTCTGAAAGAATTGAGTTTTACAATTAACAGAAAGAAAGGAACATTCCTCTTCTATCACCCGTTGCACTCTCCATGGAATTGCAGTTCTTTTAGCAAAGAGTCTACAGTTGCTCTCTGTCTCCAATTAATACAGGAACAAGAGTAGGCCAGTCAGCCTATTGTGGATTAGTGGTGCTGGAAGAGCACAGCAGTTCAGGCAGCATCCAAGGAGCTTCGAAATCGACGTTTCGGGCAAAAGCCCTTCACCAGGCTTCCTGATGAAGGGCTTTTGCCCAAAACATCGATTTCGAAGCTCCTTGGATGCTGCCTGAACTGCTGAGCTCTTCCAGCACCACTAATCCAGAATCTGGTTTCCAGCATCTGCAGTCATTGTTTTTACCTCGTCAGCCTATTGAGTCTGTTGCACCACTCAATTTGATTGTGACTGATCATCTATCTAAAACTTACTTTCCCACCCTATCCTCATATTCTTTAATGTCATTAGTATCCAGAAGTCTCTCAATTACTGTCTTAAACATGCTGAATGATTAAGCTTCATCGCCCATTAAGATAAAGCATTCCAAAGATTCACGACCTCTGAGTGGAGAAATGTCTTCTCATTTTAAGCTTAAATAGGTCACCTTCATCCTGACGTAAGATCCATGCATTCTTATGCCCTTTATCTAAAGATCAAGTCCACTAATTCTAGACTCACTAGGCAGAGAAATCATCTTATCTATTTTCACTCTGTTATGCTGTGTTAGAAATGTGTAGACTTCAATTTTATGACACATTATTCTTCAGGTTCTACAGGATACAAAGCCAATGTCCTCAATATCTCTTCATAAAATAATTCTGCCATCCCAGGGATTAGTCTGGTTACCCTCCATTGGACTCCTTCAATAAAAAATATATCCTTCCTCAGATACATGAAACAAAAATAGCATGTAATATTCAAAATAAAGTCTTTTCAAAGCTCTCTACAATTTTCAGTGAGATGTCCTTACTCATGTTCACAAGCAACGTGTGCTAACTTTGAATGATTTTCTCCTGCTGCTTTCTTCTGCTTTCTGATGTTTTAAATACACCACCAGCAGTAAAGCCTGTTCAAATGATTCTTCTCCCTGATCATGCAAAGACTATTCTTCTGAAATCTGTGGGAGGCAACATGATGTGTCTACACAACCAGAGACTATCTCTTTTCCACTTGTGGCCATGGTAGTTCTCAAAGATGAGTAGCTTCTTGTCTGCTCACCACACCGAACCTTACTCTGTTTAAGACATTCATTAATTTTCACAGAAACCTGTAACATGGACTCAGAAATAGCTCTCTTCACCCTCTTCCCCATGACAACATGAAATATGTTAACTTTGCATTCAGGTAGAATTGTAAAGTGGCAATCCTTGCCTCCACTCACTTCCATCTGAAAAGACAGTTTAGAACAGTGTTGTTAAAATAATGCAAACCTTTCTGAGGTTCTGAGTGTTCAGGGTACACTTAGTGCAAGCACCAAAGACTGTTGTCATTGTCACCAAACATATATACCTTGCAACTTTTGATCTCTGACAAATTAACCTCCTAGGCTTCAAATACATGGAAAATAAATTGGCTATATTTAAATTTATACCACTCATTATGCATAAAAATATAGAGACTGAATTAATTATGCTTCTTAACTATGGATATAGGATGCAACATTAGAGATACAATCTATGAAATAGTAATCATTCAATGTAAAGAAAAAAGTTCCAATATATAATCCCATTTGCAAACAATATGTGTGGTTAATTAAATAGTTTAAGAGATAAGATCCAATGAATGACAAGTTTTAAATTCACTTTGCAGTTTTACCAACTGAATACTTTTAATACCTTATTAGTCTCTTGTACATCAAAGACCATTATGACTCCTATATTATTTCCCAAGTTCCAGAGTAAGCTTTCTTGATTGAATTAGATCGTTACAAAAGTAGGTTTACGGCTCATGCCACTGGGCCTTAGGCCTGAATCAATATTTATAATATCAGAAGTCTCAATTTCATTTGGAGTAGATTTTGAGTAACCAGAAAGTTTTGTGGAAGTTAGTCATATACTAGTGAATTATTCAAACAAAACAACAATACAGGTTAAATGACTCATTCCTGCTCCATGTACAAATCATCATTAAAATATAACACCAGATTCTGTGATCCCTCTAACAATGTTAGTATTTGACAAATGTCATAATAAATACATCACTTATTATTCATTGTCTTGTAAATCCATGATAATTCCATCGCCTTGTTGCGGATGTTGTATATAGTCAGAGTTATGCTGAGTTAAGCATGCTGAGTTATCTTGGCAACTATCTTAAAACAAATATTGTTTTTCTGAAAATGCAACTACTTTTATATGAAAATCATTACCACATTAACTTGTGGGATCTGTTACAGTATTACTTTCTTTACAGTTTTTATGACATAGCATAGAGCTAATCAAAATGTACTTGTCTGTCTGAAGTCTGAAGTCTGCAATCTTCAGATGTTTGTCTCTGGGATTCCTCCAATACTGATTATCAAATCCTCGAATTGTTGGGTTGGAGGACTTCTTAAGAGCAAGATGAGCCAAAGCTGAAAAGAAAAGGGAACATTTTTGAAAAGATTCTGTTAAAACAAACACTGTTTGTGAGTAAACAAATTTTTCTGCTGCCTTTGCAATTCCTGCTTAAGTTACATCTCCAACTCATTGGCTCAAATAGAGTCATAGAGTCATATAGCATGGAAACAGACTCTTCAGTCCAAGCCTACCATAATCCCAAACTAAACTAGTCCCAGCTGCCTGAACCCCATTTCTTATTCATGTCTAAATGACTTTCAAATATTGTAATTGTACCTGCATCCACCACTTCCTCTGGAAGCTCATTCCACGCACAAACCACCCTCTGTAGAAAAAAAATCCCCTCATGTCCTTTTAAATCTTTAATGACTTTTTAAAATTCACTCATGAGACATGGGTATCGCTGACTGGGCCAGCATTTATTGACCATCTCTACTTGTCTTGATTGGGTACTGGTGAGCTGCCTTCTTGAACTGCTACAGTCTATGTGCTGTTGGTAGACCCTCAATGCCAATGAAAGGAAATTCAAAATTTTGACGCAGTCACACTGAAGGAAAGGTGATATATTTCCAAGTCAAGGAAGATGCGTGGCTTGTAGGGGGATTTGCAGTTGGTATTCACTGTCCTTTCAGAAGGAACTGTTTGTGGGATTGGAAATTGCTTTCTAAGAAACTTTGGAGAATTTCTACACAGCATCTTGTATTTTCATGTGTTGCTGCTACTGAGCTTCAGTGATGGAGGGAGTGGATGCCTGAGGATATGGTGCTAAGTAAGTGGGCCGCAATGTACTGGATGATTAGATAAGATTCCCTACAGTGTGGAAACAGGCCCTTTGACCCAACAAGTCCACACCAACCCTCTGAAGAGTAACCCATCCAGACCCATTTCCCTCTTACTAATGTACCTAACACTATGGGCAATTTAATATGGCCAATTCACCTGACCTGCACATCTTTGGACTATGGGAGGAACCAGAGCACCCGGTGGAAACCAACGCAGACATGGGGAAAATGTGCAAACTCCACGCAGATGGTATCAAGATTCTTTAGTATTGTTGGGACTGGACTCATCCAGGCAAATGGACAATATTCTATCACAATCCTCACTTGTACTTTGTAGATGGTGGAAAGAGTCTGAGGATGTGACTTACTTGATGTAGTATTCCTGACCTCTGGCCTGCTCTTGATTAGTTTAGTTTGATTATTTTACATTACAGTGTGGAAACAGGCCCTTCGGCCCAACATGTCCACACCAACCCGCCGAAGCGCAACCCACCCATACCCCTACATGTACCCCTTACCTAACACTACGGGCAATTTAGCATGGCCAATTCACCTGACCTGCACATCTTTGGACTGTGGGAGGAAACCGGAGCACCAGGAGGAAACCCACGCAGACACGGGGAGAACGTGCAAACTCCACACAGTCAATCGCCTGAGGCGGGAATTGAACCCGGGTCTCAGGCGCTGTGAGGCAGCAGTGCTAACCACTGTGCCACCGTGCCACAATCGAATTTAGACGGCTAGTCCAGTTCAGTTTCTGGTCAATGGTAACCCTCAGGATGTTGACAGTGGGGATTCAGTAATGGTTACGCTGTTGACTATCAAGAGGTGATAGATAAATTGTTTCTTATTGTTGATGGTCATAGCCTGGCATTTGTGTGGCACAAATGTTTCTTGCCACATTTCAGCCCAAGGAGAAAGTGAGGACTGCAGATGCTGGAGATCAGAGCTGAAAAATGTGGCTGGAAAAGCGCAGCAGGTCAGGCAGCATCCAAGGAGCAGGAGAAGGGCTTATGCCCGAAATTCTCCTGCTCCTTGGATGCTGCCTGACCTGCTGCACTTTTCCAACATTTCAGCCCAACCTTGGATAATTATAAAATTTTGCTGCATTTGGGTATAGGCAGTTTCAGTATCCAAGGAGGTGGAAATGGTGCTGAAAATTGTGTAATCATCAGCAAACATCCTCACTTCTGACTTTATGAAAGAGGGATGATCATTAATGAAGCAGCTGAAGATGGTTGAGCCTCAGGCATTACCCTGAACTACTCCTGCAGAGATCCTTTGGAGCAAAGGTGATTGATTTCCAACAATCACAACCACCTTCCCATGTGTCAGGTGAGTCTTCCAAATCCTATTGACTCCATAAGAGCTTAAGAACTAGGAGCAAGAGGAGATGATTCAGCCCCTCAACACAGCTGCACCATTTGATAGGATCATGGCCGATCTTATCTCTGATTTGGACATGCCAGTGTTGGACTGGGGTGTACAAAGTTTAAAAATCACACCAGGTTATAGTCCAACAGGTTTAATTGGAAGCACACTAGCTTTCGGAGCGATGCTCCTTCATCAGATGAGGCAGTATCTGTTGAGCTATTATCAAATTGGCACTAAAACCCTTCACCTCCAGACTTTTCGGCATCTGTATCGTTTGCAACCTCTCTGTAAAAAAAGCCAAAGACTGCATAACCTTGTTAAGGAGCAGCTTCATTACATCTCGGTCTCAACTCCACTTTGCTGTCCACTATCCATAACCCTTCAACAGGTTACTCATTTAAAAGTTGTTTATTCCCCACCTTAGAGTTACTCAATGTCCTAGCATTTGTGGGGTAGTAAATTGAGGCTTCAGTTTTGCTGAGGCTCCTTGATGTCACATTCAGTCAAATGCAGCCTCAATTCCAAGGACTGTGACTCTCACCTCCCCTCTGGAATTCAGCTCCTTTGTCCATGTTTGAACCAAGTCTGTAACAAGATTATAAGTGAGTGGCCCTGGTGGAACCCAAAGTGGGTATCCATGAGTAGGTCATTGCCGAGCAGGTACTGCCTGCTAGTACTGTTCTATCGCTCTAAATGGCTGGTTAGTATTTTTCTTGCTTTTTATGTACAGGATGTGCCTGGTTAATTTTTCACATTGTCAGGAAGATGTGAATTTTATAGCTATATTGGAACAGCTTGAAAATGGTATGGCAAGTTCAGGAGCAAACGTCTTCAGGACTAATGCCAGAATGTTGTAAGAGGCAATAGATTTTGCAGTATCCAGTGTCTCCGACCCTTTCTGAAAAACAAATGGCATGAATCGAATTGGTGGAAGAATCGTAGATGTAAAGCTGTGGACCACTAAAGGCAGTCAAGATGGGTCCCAGGACAGGTGCAGGCTGAGTCCCGGAGAAGGAAGCAGAGCGAGGGGGGGGGTAGGTCTCGATCAGGGAGCAGAGCGAGAGGGAGCTGAGACCCGGAGCAGAGCGAGAAGAGGCTGAGTCTGGAGCAGGGAGCAGAGTGAGAGGGGACTGAAACCCGGAGCAGGGAGCAGAGCGAGAGTGGGCTGAGTCTGGAGCAGGAAGCAGAGCGAGAGTGGGCTGAGTCTGGAACGGGGAGCAGAGTAAGAGTGGGCTGATTCCCAGAGCAGGGACAGAGTGAGAGGGGGCTGAGTCCCAGAGCGGGGAGCAGAGTGAGAGGCGGCTGAGTCCCAGAGCGGGGAGCAGAGTGAGAGGGGGCTGAGTCCCAGAGCAGGGAGCAGAGTGAGAGGGGGCTGTGTCCCAGAGTTGGGAGCAGTTCGAGAGGGGGCTGTGTCCCAGAGTTGGGAGCAGTGGGAGAAGGGGCTGTGTCCCAGAGTTGGGAGCAAAGCGAGAGGGGGCTGTGTCCCAGAGTTGGGAGCAGTGCGAGAAGGGGCTGTGTCCCAGAGTTGGGAGCAGTGCGAGAGGGGTCGGAGTCCCGGAGCAGGGAGAAGAGCAAGACGGGGCTGAGTCTGGAGCAGGGAGCAGAGAGAGAGGGGACTGACCCACAAAGCGGAGAGCAGAGCGAGATGGGGCTGACTCCCAGAGCAGGGAGCAGAGTGAGTGGGTGCTGAGTCACAGAGCGGGGAAAGAGTGAGAGGGGGCTGAGTCCCAGAGTGGGGAACAGAGTGAGACGGGGCTGAGTCCCAGAGCGGGGAGCAGAGCGAGAGGGGGCTGAGTCTGGAGCAGGGAGCAGAGTGAGAGGGGGCTGAGTCCCACAGCGGGGAGCAGAGCAAGAGGGGGCTGAGTCCCACAGCGGGGAGCAGAGCAAGAGGGGGCTAAGTCCTAGAGCAGGGAGCAGAGTGAGAGGGGGCAGAGTCCCAGAGCAGGGAGCAGAGTGAGAGGGGGCTGAGTCCCAGAGCAGGGAGCAGAGTGAGATGGGGCTGACTCCCAGAGCAGGGAGAAGAGTGAGAGGGGTCTGAGTCCCAGAGCGGGGAGCAGAGCAAGAGGGGGCTGAGTCCCACAGCGGGGAGCAGAGCAAGAGGGGGCTGAGTTCCAGAGCTGGGAGCAGAGCAAGAGGGGGCTGAGTCAGGAGGAGGGAGCAGAGAGAGACGTGGCTGAGTCCTGGAGCGGGAGGCAGAGTGAAAGGGGGCTGAGTCCCAGAGCAGGGAGCAGAGTGAGAGGGGGCTGAGTTTGGAGCGGGGAGCAGAGTGAGGCGGGGCTGAGTCTGGGGTGGTTAGCAGAGTGAAAGGGGGCTGAGTCCCAGAGCGGGGAGCAAATTGAGAGGGGACTGAGTCCTTGAGCAGGGAGCAGAGTGAGAGGAGGCTGAGTCCTGGAGCGGGGAGGAGAGTGAGAGGGGGCTGAGTCGCAGAGCGGCGAGCAGTTTGAGAGGGGGCTGAGTCCCAGAGCGGGCAGCAGATTGAGAGAGGGCTGAGTCCCAGATCGGGGAGCAGATTGAGAGGGGGCTGAGTCCCAGAGCAGGGAGAAGAGTGAGAGGGGGCTGACTCCCAGAGCGGGGAGCAGAGTGAGTGGGGACTCTGTCACAGAGCGGGGAAAGAGTGAGAGGGGGCTGAGTCCCAGAGCGGGGAGCAGAGTGAGAGGGGGCTGAGTCCCAGAGCGGGGAGCAGAGCGCGAGCGGGCTGACTCTCAGGGCAGGGAGAAAAGTGAATGGGAGCTGAGTCTGGAACAGGGAGCAGAGGGAGAGTGGGCTGAGTCTGGAGCAGGGAGCAGAGTGAGAGGGGGCTGAGTCCCAGAGCAGGGAGCAGAGTGAGAGGGGGCTGAGTCCCGGAGCAGGGAGCAGAGCGAGAGGGGGCTGAGTCCTGGAGCGGAGAGCAGAGTGGAAGGGGGCTGAGACCCAGAGCAGGCAGCAGAGTGTGATGGTGCTGAGTTTGGAGCGGGGAGCAGAGCCAGAGGAGGCTGTGTCCCGGAGCATGGAGCAGAGTGAGAGGGGCCTGAGTCCCGGAGCAGGGAGCAGAGCAAGAGGGGACTGAGGCTGGAGCAGGGAGCGGAGAGAGAGGGGGCTGATTCCAAGAGCGGGACGCAAAGTGAGAGGGGGCTGAGTCCCGTAGCGGGGAGCAGAGTGAGAAGGGACTCAGTACCAGAGCGGGGAGCAGAGTGAAAGGGGGATGAGTCTCGTAGTGGGGAGCAGAGTCAGATGGGGCTGAGTCCGGTAGCGGGGAGCAGAGTGAGTGGGGGCTGAGACCCAGAGCAAGGAGCAGAGTGAGAGGGGGCTGACTCCCAGAGCAGGGAGCAGAGTGAGAGGGGGCTGAGTCTGGAGCAGGGAGCAGAGAGAGAGTGGGCTGAGTCTGGAGCGGGAGGCAGAGTGATAGGGGGCTGAGTCCCGGAGCAGGGAACAGAGCGAGAGGGGGCTCAGTCCAGAAGCGTGGAGCAGAGTGAAAGGGGGCTGGGGGGGCTGAGCCAGAGAGGGGGGAGCGGGGGGGGGGGGGGATCAGTCTGGAGCTGAGTGAGAGGGGGCTGAGTCCCATAGCGGGGAGCAGAGTGAGAGGGGGCTGAGTCCCAGAGCAGGGAGCAGAGTGAGAGAGGGCTGAGTCTGGAGCAGGGAGCAGAGTGAGAGGGGGCTGTGTCCCAGAGCAGGGAGCAGAGCGAGAGGGGGCTGAGTCCCAGAGCAGGGAGTAGAGTGAGAGGGGGCTGTGTCCCAGAGCAGGGAGGCGGAGAGCAGAGCGAGATGGGGCTGACTCCCAGAGCAGGGAGCAGAGCGAGAGGGGGCTGAGTCCCACAGCGTGGAGCAGTGCGAGAGGGGCCTGAGTCTGGAGCAGGGAGCAGAGTGTGAGGTGGCTGTGTCTGTAGCGAGGGCTGAGTTCCGGTGCGGGGAACTGAGCGGTAGGAGGCTGAATCCCACACAGTGTACATTCTGGAATCTTGCCCCCCTTTGTGCTTCTCAACCTGGAAAAGTTCTGATTCATTAGATGAAGGTATCAGTTAGTGGCTGACAGTCAGACATTTCCTTGTCACGCTTGACCTGGTGCCATGCGATTTCACGGAATGCAGAATCAATGATGAGGACTTCCTGGTCAACTCCATCCTGACTGTATCCCAGCGTGTTCTGCCGATGGGCAGGATACACCCAGGGATAACGATAGGGATGTCTGGGAATGTAAGGCATGATTCGTGAATATGGGTTATGTCAGACTTAACCAGTCTGTGAGTCACGTCTCCTAAATTTGGTACCTTCCCCCAGATGTTACTCAGAGTCGACAGGCCTGTGTAATCTAGTTGATAATAGATGGTCCATTGAGTTTAATCCCTTTTTTTGACTTTGTAACAGTTGGTAGAACTGAGTGACTAGCTTGGCTATTTCAAAGGGCAGTTAATAGTCAACCAGATTGATGCAGGTCGAGACTCTCATGAAAGACAGAAGAATCATTCTCTCTAAGCTACGCAGCTACACAACTGTTCAGAAGTTCCACACATACCAATTGGAATAGTGACACCATTCTCAGTACTGACTTCCAGTTTTGCAAACTATTGTTGCACATGGACCTCAGTGATCCACACAGCAGACAAATTAATTGGAGGACTCATTGCAAATTAGAATGGCAGTTTATTTCCCGAAAGGGCATCAGTAAACCAGGGTTTTACAACAATTGGTTCATGGTCACGATTACAGATATAATTCAAGATTTTTATTTAATTCAAATTCCACCATTTACTATGGTGGGATTCAAACCCAGGTCCCCAGCACATTGTGTAGGTCTCTGGATTTACAGTCCAGCAACAATACAATCTCCCTTGGGGGATAGCAGGAATACTCAGGAGGATTTTCTTTTTTTAATTGTTTGTAGGATGCAAGCATCACTAGCTAGTTTTGCATTTATTGCCCATTTTTAATTGTGCAGAGAGAAGTTATGAGTCATTTACATTGCTGTATCTGGAGTCACATGTAGATTAGACCAGGTAAGGAAATACAACTCCTTTCCTTAAGGATGATAACAAAACAGGTCCCTTTTTATCAATGGTTACACAGTCACCATTGGGCTAGCTTTGCTTCCCTCCACTGCCAGATTCTCCATTGAATTCAAATTTCATTGTCTGCCATGGTGGAATTCAAACCCACCTTCCCAGGATATTAGCCTGGAGTTCTGGACTACTTGTCTGGTGGAATTACAATGCACCACTGGCTCCCTTCAGATGAATGAGATTCCCATTGTCCTTACTTACCTTCATGTGAAACCACAGCCAAAGGAAGAAGGGTTATATTCGAAAAATCAACTTCTCCACCTCCTGATGCTGCCTGGCTTGCTGTGTTCTTCCAGCCTCTTGTCTGTCTACTTTGAATTCCAGCATCTGCAGTTTTTGTCTCTAAAGGAACAGGCTTAGCAGAATAAGTGAGGAATGAAGACTCTGTTGAGCTCAACTCTAGTGTTGCACTGTGAAGAGACAATCAGAGGTGTAGAATAACTGGAAAGTCTCACCTTCTGGTGGAATCCCACTACTCATCATTTTATCACCGGGAGGCAGGGAGGCAATCCCGGATGGGCTCGTGCTTCTGGTTGGAAGTATCCAGTGACCGGACTTGACCAACTCCGGGAACGGGAGGAAGTGGGGAATTTGTCTGGGGCAGTCCACAAAGGGTGGACAATAACTTCCTGTGGAGAAAAAAAGCAAAAGCTTGTTTGGTCCTGATTTTCTGTATGAGTATAAACTGTCAAAGTGTAACCTCAAGGTCCTTCTGATCTATTGGCTTTTAAGCAAGAGGTATTTGAAAACTTACCAAGGGGATAGCTGGCTTGTGGCAGCCAAGCATTCATGGCATTGAGACTTTTTCAACCTTCAATGTTGGCTCTTCCTATTATCGTGAAGCAGAATTTACCAAGTGTTGAATTGTTCATTCACTAATCGGGAAGTAAAGTCCATAAGGTTTGAGATGCCTATTATATTGGTCCCAAGAAAAATCATTGAACTTTCACAGTTTCTAATATAAGGAAACTATCAGGTAGGTGTGGGGTGGTGGAAGTAAAAAAATTTAGTTGCTTAAGTCTTTATAAAATATAGGGTTAAGTTAATAGTGCTTGCTTTGTTACATATCTTTTTATATATATAAGGCATTTGCTTTCTTATTATAACATGTGAAATCTTATGGGATAGTTCTGTCACATAATTAGTGTGTGCTTGGATCTTTCTTTAAATATTAATGGTTCCTAATGGGATTACAAATGTATGTTAATGAGAGTTGCTGCCTATTATACAGGAGTATTTTAAGCACCATCAGATGATCATTACGATATTTAGGAAGACAAGTCAACTTATTAACAGCTTGGTTCATGTTAGCAAAGTATATGCCAGCTCATGCTTTTCTTCATGTCCACAACCTCTCCAAAAGAATGTGTAGCTTTCATCGTTTTACTGGAGCTGACACTACTTAGCAGGCCAAGTCTCACAGAAAGCAATGATTTGGATCTATGCTTGCTAGCTCTCTACCATCAAGAGATGTACTCTCCTCTGTGTCCATGACGTGGAAGTGCCAGTGTTGGACTGGGTTGGAATGGGTCAACAATCACACAACACCAGGTTATAGTCCAACAGGTTTATTTGAAAACACAAGCTTTCAGAGTCACCTGTTGGACTATAATCTGGTGTCATGTGATTTTCGATTTCCTCTGTGTCAGCTATTGTCTACATGATTTGGAGATGCCGGTGTTGGACTGGGGTGTACAAAGTTAAAAATCACACAACACCAGGTTATAGTCCAACAGGTTTAATTGGAAGCACTAGCTTTCGGAATGACGCTCCTTTCACAACCACCTGATGAAGGAGCGGTGCTCCGAAAGCTAGTGCTTCCAAATAAACCTGTTGGACTATAACCTGGTGTTGTGTGATTTTTTAGCTATTGTATTGTCATGGCAATATGCACATTCCATGATCCAACTTTGACATTTACTTTCTTTCTTGAAATTGACATGATAGCATTGATTGGATCCCCAACACCAGACAAATGAAATAGACAATGCTTCGGAGACCTTTCCAAGCCCATTCATTATATTAGAGAGGTGAGCAGTGTGGTCCTGTAGAAATTTACTCAGTTACTCAAGGGCTGCTGAGTTTGATTTCTGTTTCCTTCCATTGAAAAATAACTCAATAGACTGAGCTGTCTGTGTGTAGGCTCACAGCCACAATTCCCAGTCAATCCACACTTTATATTAGATTAGATTACTTACAGTGTGGAAACAGGCCCTTCGGCCCAACAAGTCCACACCGCCCGCCGAAGCGCAACCCACCCATACCCCTACATTTACCCCTTACCTACCACTACGGGCAATTTAGCATGGCCAATTCACCTGACCTGCACATCTTTGGACTGTGGGAGGAAACCGGAGCACCCGGAGGAAACCCACGCAGACACGGGGAGAACGTGCAAACTCCACACAGTCAGTCGCCTGAGGCGGGAAGTGAACCCGGGTCTCTAGCGCTGTGAGGCAGCAGTGCTAACCACTGTGCCACCGTGCCGCCCACAAAAATTCCCGCTACCTCTCGCATGCGAAGCAATGTTACTTCTGTAACATTGTCATCCTTATCACCATAGGATTTGTGACACATAGATAATAAATGGCAGCCAATAGAAGAATGAGCATGGATTGCCCATCAATTGGATTAAAGAGGGAGAATGAAGCTGACAATGTGCAAATCTCCCATCTTAACCTATCTTTGTCCAGTGGTAAAATGTGTTTAGATGGCTAGAGACAGAGGTGAATTCAATGGGTCACCAGCACAGCTTCTCTTTCTTGTTGAGTTCTATGCATTCCTCAATATAATGTTGACACCCTGCAGGATAATTGGATCTTGGGTTGGTCTAAAACACTCAGCGTAATCTAGATTTCAAATGCCAAATTGCTTAGTCACCAAATAAAGGATACCTGATAGCTGCCCTCTCCTGGTTTGATCTATCCATCTGAACAGTTTATTGGAGTGTGCTATTGCTGCTAACAAATACTTTGAGTCAGTATTTTTGAGAGCTGGTGAGAGCTGGGTGAATGTGAAGACCAATGCAGGTTGAGTGTAAGACTTAGATTTAGATTGTGGATTTTATTGTCAGATATAACAACCCTCAGAGACTGACATCTTTAGTAGTGGCTCAGCCTCTGTGAAGTTAAAAGGCCCTGTATTTTTATTCCCCCTTCTCCCCTTTGATCTTTTGAGTTTGTCTTTCCATGCTCCTCCTTTTAAGCGTGTGGGAGCCGTTAGTCATCTTGTCTCTGCTCCCTCGAAATCCCTGACATGGCCTTTCTGCTCTCTTGCAACTTCTAAGTACTGTAAAAATCTTCTGAAAAGTCAAGTTTCCTTCTAATGTTCTCAGCTGAATACAATGTTCCATTCATTTCATTATATACCCGTAAGATATTGTATTTTTTTTCACATGGAAGTCATTGCAATAATAGTAAGACAGTTAACAAACAGAAAATATAAATATGGAAAAATGTCAAGAATAATTATGAAAAGGAGGCACAGGTTCAAACCATTGAAAGACAAATGTAAGACCAATCTTCTTTCCAAAATAAATCACTAAGACTTCCAAGAAATGGAAAGGAGGTGTAACTTTGGACAAATTTACAAAATGAAGGTAGTCCCCAGGTTGCAAACAGGTTTTGTTCTGGAGTCCGCTTGTAACTCGATTTGTACATAAAGTTGTGCACAATGCAGGTCAATGTAAAGAAGCTGGTCATAGGTACAGGATATGTTTGTACATCGGGTCTTTAGAATTACATCCTGAGGGATTGTGTTCGTACTTTTACAACTGCATTAGAGAAACTAGCTTTACTTTCCGAGGTCGATGAACCATATCTGTCTTGTGTTCAATGTAAGGCACCTTCAATTTTTACTGCAGTTTAAATTCTAATTTGGATCTCCAGAGGTCAAAATCAGTGAATGGAATAAATGTATTAGAAAACTCAATGTCTGCCTAGCGTCTATTAACTGGAATGGCATTTGCAAGAAGTCTGTCACTTGTTAAAAATCTGAATTGCTTTAATGACTGTCTGCAGGCTGTGGCTGTAACCACAAGTAATTCCAGTCTAAAATATTTATGACACTCCCAAGCAACCCTATTTTTCAAGCCATGTTTTTCATTAACTGCTGTCTAATAACAGTAACACAAATGCAAAACATAGAAAATATGATGACTTGAACAAAAGATTTTTTATGGGTGGTAAAACAATTTCCACACAAACTTAGCTTGTTTTACTTTTAACTGCAATGACTAAGTATACCACTTGAATTACACTGCAGTAGTTTAAAAAAAATGATTTTTTTTGAATTAGAAAACTATTAATCCATTAAAAGCAGACTCAAAACTATCATCCAATGTTGATTCCCACTTCATGGTTTCTAAGTATTGTCATTTTAAAATCACTACTCATGGTGTATTACTAAAATTTTCTACTGATTAATATTTTTCTCCCCAAACAAATTATCACATTAGCAGTATATAGTGATTACATTCATTCTTATTTTTTTTTCAAGATATAAATCAATTATTAACAAGTATAATGGAAAACACTTCATTTTTACAAATGTATAAATCATTTTACCAATTAAGATCAACATAATGCAATGGATTAGGACTTAAAACTGCAACTTTATTTCTCTTATTTCCCTTGCCAATGTTCTCCTTCTCCTTGAGACTGTAATGATTCCATTAAAATACAGCTTTGTGAGTACTGAATTCACCTTTTAGTGTCTTGTCACAATAACTATTATTGTAGTAGTGTCAATGCAAAGTGGAAAGAGTGCTAGAAAAGCTAAAAGGTCTTAAAATTGATAAATCTCCTGGCCCTGATGGGTTACATCCTAGAGTTCTGAGGGAGGTGGCTGAGGAAATAGCGGAGGCGTTGGTTGAGATCTTTCAAAAGTCACTGGAGTCAGGGAAAGTCCCGGATGATTGGAAGATCGCTGTTGTAACCCCTTTGTTCAAGAAAGGATCAAGGCAAAAGATGGAAAATTATAGGCCAATTAGCCTAACCTCGGTTGTTGGTAAAATTCTAGAATCTATCATTAAGGAAGAGGTTTCTAAATTCTTGGAAGAGCAGGGTCAGATTAGAACATGTTAACATGGATTTAGTAAGGGGAGGTCGTGCCTGACAAACCTGTTGGAGTTCTTTGAAGAGGTGACAAGTAGGTTAGACTGGGGAAACCCAGTGGATGTGGTCTACCTAGACTTCCAAAAGGCCTTTGATAAGGTGCCACACGGGA
>NC_057735.1:30976029-30980378 GCF_004010195.1 Chiloscyllium plagiosum
GGTAGGTTTAACATATGAGGAACGGCTGAGGATCCTGGGATTGTATTCATTGGAGTTTAGAAGATTAAGGGGAGATCTAATAGAAACTTATAAGATAATACATGGCTTGGAGAGGGTGGATGCTAGGAAATTGTTTCCGTTAGGCGAGGAGACTAGTACCCGTGGACACAGCCTTAGAATTAGAGGGGGTAAATTCAGAACAGAAATGCGGAGATATTTCTTCAGCCAGAGAGTGGTGGGCCTGTGGAATTCATTGCCACAGAGTGCAGTGGAGGCTGGGACGCTAAATGTCTTCAAGGCAGAAATTGATAAATTCTTGATGTCACAAGGAATTAAGGGCTAGGGGGAGAATGCGGGTAAGTGGAGTTGAAATGCCCATCAGCCATGATTGAATGGCGGAGTGGACTCGATGGGCCGAATGGCCTTACTTCCGCTCCTATGTCTTATGGTCTTATGGAATCATGCCAGACTAGTGCTAAAGTTATGTTAACTGATTCCAGAGCCAAGATATGATCCCTATTCTGATACTGGAGTGGAGCAGAATAACAAGTCTTCGTGAAGAAAACTTCACTATGATTTGCTTCAAAAACAGTGTGGACCATAACATCCAGTGAGCCTCGTCTCAAATTGGTTTTGATTTTTGGGCAACTGACCAGTAAATTGCCAGGCATGGGAGGACAGTGTGGATTCCAGAGTAGTAATCACTACATTAGTTTTGCAGGACTGTCAGGCCCACAAAGATAAGTCAATGCATTCCTTTGGCAGGTTTGTCTGGTTCAATGGCCAATGGAACTGGTTGGAGTCTGTATTGTGCAATGTCTGACTGTTCTCACATAAAAAGTCAATTATGTCACAGGATCCCAATTTCCAGAATACCTGAAACAGACAAGTGCTTTGGGAAATAACAGTAAGCCCTTTTCAACATGATAAGGCTGCACCTGTTTTGACATCCTGCTGCTCTGGAATGACAAACACAGAAAATGTGTTAGAAACAAAGTACAGTACCGCACAGGAAAACTCTTCAACTGCACAAACATATGATGGCTTTCCAAACTAAAATCCTTTTGTCTCTAAATGGTCTGTATGCGTCTATCCCATACCTTTTCAAGTATCCTTCGAGATGCCACTTAAACCTTGCTATTGTGTGCGCCTCCACCACTCCGTCTGGCAGTGCATTCCAGACACTTACCATCATCGGTATAAAAGAACTTGCTCTCAGATCTCCTTTAAACTTATCACCTTTTACTTTAAGCCCATGTCCTTTATTAATTGACATGTTTACCCTGGGAAAAAGATACCAACGGTCATTCTGTCCATACCTCTTATAATTTTGTAAGTTTCTATCAAGTCGCTTTCATTCTTCGACATTCAAGTCATAGAGTCATAGAGATGTACAGCATGGAAACAGACCCTTCGGTCCAACCTGTCCACACCCAAGCCAATCTAGTCCCACCTGCCAGCACCCGGCCCATACCCCTCCAAACCCTCCATACTCATATACCCATCCAAATGCCTCTTAAATGTTGCAATTGTACCAGCCTCCAACACATCCTCTGGCAGCTCATTCCAAATACGTACCACCCTTTGCGTGAAAAGTTGCTCCTTAGGTCCCTTTTATATCTTTCCCCCCTCACCGTAAACCTATGCTCTCTGGTTCTGGACTCTCTGACCCCAGGGAAAAGACTTTGTCTACTTATCCTAGCCATGTCCCTCATAATTTTGTAAACCTCTACAAGATCACCCCTCAGCCTCTGACGCTCCAGAGAAAACAGCCACAGCCTGTTCAGCCTCTCCCAATAGCTCAAATCCTCCAACCCTGGCAACATCCTTGTAAATCTTTTCTGAATCCTTTCAAGTTTCACAACATCTTTCCGATAGGCAGAAGACCAGAATTGCATGCAATATTCCAACAGGGGCCTAACCAATGTCCTGTACAGCTGCAACATGACCTCCCAACTTCTGTACTCAATACTCTAACCAATAATGGAAAGCATACCAAACGCCTTCCTCACTATCCTATCTACCTGTGACTCCAATTTCAAAGAGCTATGAACCTGCACTCCAAGGTCTCTTTGTTCAGCAACACTCCCTAGGACCTTACCATTACGTGTATAAGTCCTGCTAAGATTTGCTTTCCCAAAATGCAGCACCTCGCATTTATCTGAATTAAACTCCATCTGCCACTTTTCAGCCCATTGGCCCATCTGGTCAAGATCCTGTTGTAATCTGAGGTAACCCTCTTCGCTGTCCACTACACCTCCAATTTTGGTGTCATCTGCAAACTTACTAACTGTACCTCTTATGCTGGCATCCAAATCCTTCATGTAAATGACAAAAAGTAGAGGACCCAGCACCGATCCTTGTGGCACTCCATTGGTCACAGGCCTCCAGTCTGAAACACAACTCTCCACCACCACCCTCTGTCTTCTACCCTTGAGCCAGTTCTGTATCCAAATGGCTAGTTCTCCCTTTATTCCATGAGATCTAACCTTCCTAATTAGTCTCCCATGGGGAACCTTGTCGAACACCTTACTGAAGTCCATATAAATCACATCTACCGCTCTGCCCTCATCAATCTTTGTTACTTCATCAAAAAACTCAGTCAAGTTTGTGAGACATGATTTCCCACGTACAAAGCCATGTTGACTATCCCTAATCAGTCCTTGCTTTTCCAAATACATGTACATCCTGTCCCTCAGGATTCCCTCCAACAACTTGCCCATCACTGTGGTCAGGCTTACCGGTCTATAGTTCCCTGGCTTGTCTTTACCACCCTTCTTCAACAGTGGCACCACGTTTGCCACCCTCCAGTCTTCCGGCACCTCACCTGTGACTATCGATGATACAAATATCTCAGCGAGAGGCCCAGTAATCACTTCTCTAGCTTCCCACAGAGTTCTCGGGTACACCTGATCAGGTCCTGGGGATTTATCCACCTTTTACAGTTCCAAGACATCCAGCACTTCCTCCTCTGTAATCTGGACATTTTGCAAGATGTCACTATCTATTTCCCAACAGTCTATATCTTCCATATCATTTTCCACAGTAAATACTGATGCAAAATATTCATTTAGTACCTCCCCCATTTCCGTGGCTCCACACAAAGGCCACCTTGCTGATCTTTGAGGGGCCCTATTCTCTCCCTAGTTACCCTTTTGTCTTTAATATATTTGTAAAAACCCTTTGGATTCTCCTTAATTTTATTTGCCAAAGCTATCTCATGTCCCCTTTTTGCCCTCTTGATTTCCCTCTTAAGTATACTCTTACTTCCTTTATACTCTTCTAAGGATTCACTCGATTTATCTTGTCTATACCATACAAATGCTTCCTTCTTTTTCTTAACCAAACCGCAATTTCCTTAGTCATCTAGCATAGCCTATACCTACCAGCCTTCCCTTTCACTCTGACAGGAATATACTTTCTCTGGATTCTCGTTATCTCATTTCTGAAGGCTTCCCATTTTCCAGCCATCCCTTTACCTGTGAAATCTGCCACCAATCAGCTTTTGAAAGCTCTTGCCTAATACCATCAAAATTGGCCTTTCTCCAATTTAGATCTTCAACTTTTAGATCTGGTCTATCCTTTTCCATCACTATTTTAAAACGAACAGAATTATGGTTGCTGCCCCAAAGTGCTCCCCCACTGACACCTCAGTCACCTGCCCTGCCTTATTTCCCAAGAGTAGGTCAAGTAGGTGCATCCACATACTGAATCAGAAAATTGTCTTATACGCACTTAAGAAATTCCTCTCCAAATAAACCTTGAACACTATGGCAGTCCCAGTCGATGTTTGGAAAGTTAAAATACCCTACCATAACTACCCTATTATTCTTACAGATAGCTGAGATCTCCTTGCAAGTTTGTTTCTCAATTTCCCTCTGACTATTGGGGGATCTGTAATACAATCCCAATAAGGTGATCATCCCTTTCTTATTTCTCAGTTCCACCCAAATAATTTCCCTGGATGTATTTCCTGGAATATCCTTCCTCCTGCCAGTGTATTAGTCCCCTTCCAATTTAGGTGCAATCCGTCCTTCTTGTACAGGTCACTTCTACCCCAAAAGAGATTCCAATGATCCAAAAATGTGAATCCTTCTCCCATACACCAGCTCCTCAGCCATGCATTCATCTGCTCTATCCTCCTATTCCTGCCCTCACTAGCTCGTAGCACTGGGAGTAATCCAGATATTACTACCCTTGAGGACCTCCTTTTTAAATTTCTGCCTAACTCTCAGTAATCTCCCTTCAGAATCTCAATATTTTTCCTTACAGTGTCATTGGTTCCAATGTGGATAATAACCTCTTGCTGGCCCCTCTCCCCGTGAGAACATTCTGCACCCTCTCTGAGA
>NC_057735.1:30981497-31018353 GCF_004010195.1 Chiloscyllium plagiosum
ACATGAATTCAAAAACAGCAAAGGCAGTAACTGTGCAGGTTCTCTCTCTCTCTCTCTCTCCTGCACTGTCCTCACCATGTGCTTCCTTTGTCTACTCTTCTCCCTTTTAAAACTGCTGTTGTTTTGACTATTTTTTCCAACGTTCCAAAACAATGCAACAGCATATAAAACAGTAATTGCTGCTCCTGGAATTTGAGGAAATCCCCTCCAACACCTAAAATACCTCAAAAAAGGAGCAGGCCTTATAGCCAGAAAATTTTCCTGTCCTCCATCTTGGATTACAGTGAAAACAAACCAAATTTATCCACTTTTTCCTTATCGTTAATACTATCTAAACCAAACAACATTTATGTTTCTACTCCAAAGTCTCCAAATCCTTCTGGTAGCGTGGTGACCAGAAATGCACATAATATTCCAATTGTGGCCTCGCTGAAATTCTATACAGCTGCACATAACTTGTTAATTGTTATACTCTATGCCCCGCCAAGGCAAGCATGCCATGAGTCTTTTGACCACTTTATCCACTTGTGTTGACACCTTCAGGGAACTATGGACCCGTAATTCAAGATCCTTCTGTATGTTAATGCTACTAAGGGTTCTGCCATTAACTGTATACTTCATTCCTACATTAGATCTTTCACAATGCATCACCTCTCATTTGTCCAGATTAAACTTAATCTACCATTTCTCCACCTAAGTTCCAGCATATCTTTATCTTGCCATATCTTCTGGCAATCCACCCCATAATTCACAGTCCTCGTCACTCATTCACTTTCTAGAGTTCAGTATCAGTTAATAGTCAAAATTAATTTGTTTTAGCTCTAAACTAGTAGTGTGAAGAGATTGCTTGCCTTTGCTCATATTATCCAGATTCATATTTTAAACAAAGCATGAAACATTATGAAATGTCAATGCACTGGGGTCAGGCTAGGTCTAGGAATGCTTGTGCGGGAATTCCATACCAAAATAACCAAATCTCCTGAATGATCACAAAATGAAGAAAGTATTAACAAGATTCTTTCACTTTAACAGGTGTCAATTAAACATGAATTAATAGGCAGACTACAGATTGCAAGTGATGAATCTCATCTGGAATAACAGATAAAACAATGACTATCTATGAGATTACAAGGTTTGTATCAACCTCATGTAAACCTGGTAAGGATCTCCTATTTTTCTCACTCCAAGAAATTGGTTTTCATTTCAGCCGCAGTGTGAACTCCGCTAAATCCAATTCCCTGTAGATGGTCACTGTCCAGGATACATTTTTGCAGAAGTTCCTTTGCTAGTTTAATGACAGTCTTGATGGTGCAGATGCTCCAGAAACTATTTTCTCTGGCTATGTTAATAAAGATTGTTAAATGCCTGATCAGCTGTGGAAAAACATTTCAAAGCATAAGCATCAAATTGTTCAATTCACAATCTCTATTCTAGCCTGTCTTCAGCTTTCTCTCCTTTTTATTAGTATTGCATACAGATTTCTTTGTAAATGTGCCTTCTTTGCTCTACCCCTGCTGCAATGTCTTTGGCTTGTGTCATATAATGTATATATCTTAACTTCATTCCTATAAGTACTGCTAGTCTGTTCAAGAATTACCAGGCCTGTAATTTGTAATGTCCAGAACTCCTAGCTGAGGAGGTAGAAGGAGTGCCCCCAAGGCCTCCACTGTCTCTTATCATAGAATTTCATTTCTCTCTGTTACACAGTAGGCCAAGAAGAACTGATCTCAGTCAGGATGCAGCCTCATTCCTTTCAAAATCTGCCAATCCACAAAACCTCCTGCAAGAGCACAGCATGGTACTTGCACAAACATTTGCAATTGAGACACTAAGCCAAGAACACCTCAACTGCATTTTGAATGCCATGACTCAATAAGTAATGTTGACGGTATTTGTTTCATGCAGCTGGACGTGTTCAGCACACAGCACTAACCCCAACAGTCCAAGTTTACAGAATGTGTGCCAAATCAGTCTGAGAAGTTGTTTGCCAAGACAATCTGCCCACTGTCAAACCTTCCAGCATATGCAAGCACTGTCATGGCATATTGACATAACCCTACTTCTGAACTAGGAGACTTGGGTTAAGTCCCACCTGTTCCAGTGTTGTTAGGATACAGGCTGATTTCAAAATATCTCCAGCATCGTATGCCACGCTGGAAGTTGTGCACTCACCACTTCTGGCATTTTGAGCATCAATAGAGCAGACCTAGCTCTTTACAAAGTCAAATGCTTTGACTGGACTGTCTGTTTTTTAAAACGCCTTTTTTATAAAAAGAGAGACACTAAGAGTAATGTTATTTCTTGCAAATTAATTGTGTGACACAATAATGGTGTAGATGCTCATCCTTACCAACTGGCTAGAGTCCAAAAAGAAAAATGTGTCAAGAGGGAAATTAGGTATCAATCATTAAACAGAGAAAATATTCCTTTTGTTGAAGTAAATGAATGGAAATATCACTTTTTTCTCCAAGGGAAAGTAATTTTCTCTGGCAGTTTTTCTTTTAACAACCAGAGCTCAATATGTAGCAAAGGGAAAGCAGGTTGAGAGTTTCAATCGCAGTTTAGACCATAAGGTAGTATCCAGACTGATGTTCATCATGATATTGAAGGAGTGCTGCTTTGTCAAAGCTGGTGTTAAATCACAGCCCCAACCACTGTCTCAGATGGACAGAAAGATCCCATGAGACTGTTTCAACGAGGAACAGACATTTTCTGTCTTCAGTCATGGTTATTATTTATCATTAAGTATAATTATAAAAACTATAATCCTATCATTGTTACATTCAGCTTGTGGGATTTAGCTGTGCACAAATTGACCGCTGCATGTCCTACATAAGAGCAATAACTACAAAATAATTTAAGCATAATTCATTAGCTTTAACATGCTTTCGGGGAGGTTGGGTTGGAGGGCAGTCTTGAGGTTGAGAAAGGTACAGTAAAAATGCAAGCCCTGCTACCATCATCTGTCAGAGCAATACTCAAAATTAAGCTGGTAAATATGAATCTTCATCTCAATATCATCCGATTTGAATGTGGCCAGTACATTATATTAAGCATGCAGACATTTGCAAAATCTCACAAAATTGATCATTGTTATAATTAAAATTGCATAATGGAAGTTTTACCTACCAGTCAAATCTTTAACAAAATTATATTTCTATCAGTCTGGAGGTATTTTTCTTCAATCAACAATGAAAGGTTTGAATCACTATGAAATTATTAATATTACATTTGATTATAAAATTGGTAAATTCAAGTCACATTTAAACTGTTTTAAATAATTTAAATTACTAAAATGTTAAATGTGGTCAATAAGATTAATTCCAATAATTGTCCTCAAAACAAAGTCATCATTTCCTAATTCACTTCAGCTTTAATATTTTACTTGAAATCTAAATTATCTGCGTATCTACAAAAGACATGATCTGTGAATGTGTCATTACATGTCCTGATGATTTATTTCACAATTACTTCCTTCAAATTCATAGAAAGACAATGTACTTCATTTACTTCATCGTTAAATTTTCCCAAAAGGAACCAGGACCATAGCCCTGAGTCAAAATATTCATTGAGATTGGTTTTCATTAATAGAATGACTTTACAATCATGGAAATGGAAGCTGTACAGTGTCAAATATTTTAGTAGTTAATGCAGTGACTTCCAAAAACGATTGTTATTGTCTTTGGGCTACATGTGATTTGTGTTCTCTATAGTTTTCACTGTAGCTTTTGTCAGTACTCATTTGAATTCTATGCAGTGTTCTGATTTAGCTCAGCAACCTGCCTTGAGGGAAGGAAAAAATGTTGGGTTATTAAAAAAGAAGCAGCGATAGCTCAGGGAATAAATGAATTGCCTGCTGTGGTATGGAGCATAGAGTACTCTTCTGTTGAATATTCAGTGACTTATATGATCTAACAACTGCAAATAATTTCATATATTACAGGCCAATACTGGTTGTTAGTGACTTTGAATTGTCTCTCCTTTGCTGCTGAAAGAGGCAAGCCTAAGCTGAGGTCCATGATGCAAATTGACATTCAGCTGTCGTTGGGACTTTCTTGTCCTAACGTTACTTCCTTCTTCGACTGGTAACTATGGGGTGCCCATACACAAAGGCTCATTCTGATCAATCCTGACAGCAGATTGTCTAAAGTGACTTATCAACACACTGCAGAGGAACACTGACAGCAATAGTTATGTCTTCAGCAGCAGCTATGAGCTCTTCAGCCTGGTGGCCAAAAGAACAGCAGCAAACCTTGGAAGCCACTTGCACCAATGCTGCAACTTTTCCTGTCTTTAGATAACATTCAGCCTTGCCTGCTGCTGAGTCTACACTCAGGGCATGTTAAAAATCTGGTGCATTCTAAGCCATAATTCTTAAAATCTGTTTTGTGGAGAATGTCATTCAGTTAGTATCTGAAAAGGTTAACTGACGACATGAGATATGTTCTGCCCATCAGGATGTAAAGGACTGTTCCCGGGAAGAGCTAATGAACGCTTGTCTATTCATTACAGTTCAGTTCCAGTTGTTAGTGCAAACAGTAATGTATACTTCTTCTTAGATCCAGCATGAGTCTCAGAATAGAGTCTCACCAAAAGCCAATAAAATGGAAGAAGCCACTAAGTATTAGGTAATAAATTTATCATAAGGAATGAACCTCCATTCTGCCAGAAGCTTTGTGCGAAATCCTTCCTCACTTGGTATTTCTAACTTAAACTAATACTAAGAACAATTGGTGGCAGTAAATCCTATCCAAGATGGTTCCAATGGACACTACCACAAAATATACCATGCCGATGGTGGTCCAAATTTCATCATATATACAATGGAAGCAGCAACAGGTCAGTACCACCGTCACAAATAATCTGCCAGGCAGTAGTGATCTTCTGAAGAAATCTCCAGACTGACAAAAATCACAGCCATTTGCGGAGAAGAAGCAAAAACACCAGTCACAAAACTATACATGTATTTTTAATATTCCATGGCTGAAAAAGAGACAGAGGTATTCAGCTTCTGTGATTTCAGCCAGCCAGCATTAGAACAACTCCAAAGCAATATCAGTCCTCATCCCACCAGTAAAAATTTAAAACATCAAGAAATAGTGAAAACTATTGAAGAAGCCTGTGTAAACTAAAAAGTCTTACCAAAGCCACAACAGAAAAAAATCAGAATCATAAATCCAGAATAAAGCTTTTGATATTGGACACCTCAAGTAAGTAAGACCCTTAGAGAAATCTCTGGACTTTCCATCTTGATTTAGATCCTCTCCCTCTCTCCTTACCTCTCCCTCACCTTTTTATGTTATTACATTGCCCTTAATGGCCCATACAGGTAAATTGGAGGCATGGGTGATTTGCTGGTGTTGGTTAATAGATGAAAAATAGTATGAATTATTTGTTGTGGGAAAAGCCATTTGGTCATGTGTGAGAGCATTTCTAGGCATAAAGAGGAAAAAGGAGATCCTTGGACTTTGAAAACTGCACCTGAGAACTTATTCATAGACAAATCTCCAGCTTTTCAACAATACAGCTCAATGCCTCATTTATGCAATGAACTTGCTTCTCTTGTTCCGAGAATTCCACTGTGCATAAGCTACATGGAGCTATTTAAATCCTCTGTGATTTCCCTGAGTGCACCAATTATACAAAACTTGTATAGTTCAGCTGTCATTAGCAGCACAGTTGAAAGCAGCTCTGCTGAACACGGAGGTGTTGTCTGTTTCTCCTTCTCAAACCTTCAATGACTTTGAGTCTCTGACTGTAAACTTGCTCTTCTGTGACCCCCAAACTATTCTGAGTGGCCTATTAAAAACCTTGCAGGAAGCCCTGCCCCTTTGCAGGGGAGAATCAAATGTTGCCACCCACCAACTTTTAGAAATTATCGCTGCACGTTAATGATCACCAATGCAGTCTTGCTCAATGCAAATAAAAGGGATATAACTGTGAGATTACTTCATATCCTTCTGAGCTGAAAAGCTTGTTTTGCTCTTAAAATTCTACAGTATATTGAAGGATCTAAGCTGTCTCAGGAATCAAATGTCATTGATCTACATAATGTTATTCACTCAGGGGAAAAGCTCATAAGAATGCTCCCTGAACCCAAGAGAAAATGTGCACCACTCAAGATTAATTATATCCATGTACAATGTCTTGTTACAATTGAAAGATCAGAAAATAATACTGATTGTACAGTTTCAGAGGAATTATTCAATTGTCTTTCAACAGTGCGTGAATCTTTAACAATTGGTAACTGGAAAACCTTGACATGACAATGAGGAGCATGTAGTAAAGGCTTCATGCTGCCAATTAAACTGTTTACAAGAAGCAGTAGCACAACAGCACAGTCAGTTTTACTGACATGATTAAACCTGATATGATGACAATGTTATCCAAAAGCGTTTTTTAAAAATGAGAGGATGACATTCGTCTACTTTATTTCAACATCAAAAGGATAAGGTTATTTCTTTCCGAAGAATTACTATCTGCTCTGACATAATTTGAGGAAACTGATGGTCTTTCAAGGGAAACAAATGTTCAATAGCAACATCGATGCCTGAACGCATCACTGCCAATTCATGAATTTAAAGTTCCACCGTGGTTCCAATATAACAACAAACTGAGGCTGAATGGTGCATCTTCAAGCAGCAAATTTGCATCTCAGCCAAGTTATTGGCCATTTATAAAGTTAGAGATCTGAAGTGAGATTGAGAACGGATATACGTACTTTATTTCTTTGAAATAATTGTGTAAAGAATGTAATAAACAGAAAAATCTAAGGGGTAAATGTTCTAGAAGGGACTTCGAAATGAAACATCATGAGATAATGTCTGCCCATGAGAAGATAAGGGATGGTTCCTGGGACATGGTAACAAGTGTTTGCTAATATGTCAGCTCAAGTTGGTGCAAATTTCCATGTGGCTAACCATAATATAGACTTAATCCAGCCTGATATCTCATGTGAGGCTATTATGTATCACAAAAGTGATGAAGCAGTATTAAGTACCATGTAATAACCTTATTCCATATCAAAATTGAGCCTTTCTTCAGCTGAAGACTTTGTGCGAATATCCTTCCCTACTTGGTAGCAATAATTTAGACTATTACAAATCAGAAATATCAGTGACAGTGAATCTGGCCAAATCATCTCAGATGGTTCAGGTGGACATGATCATAACATAAACCATGTAGGTTGTGATATATATTTCATCACATATACCAAAGAACATTTCAATCGTGTTTTTTTTTGTCCAGTATAAAGTCAAAAGGCAGTAGGCATTACACATCTTTACAACATTGTGTAGATGTGGAAGAATGTGAAAACTAGAAGAGAAGAATATCGTTGTCTGGTTAGTCTGACTGTTAGTCTAATCCAATTTGATAGTCAAAGTTTTGACTTCCTAATGGATAAATATCTATCCAGATTTTAATTACAATTTTATTATTTCCATCACCTCAGTTATAGTTTAGCAGGACGACACAAAAGCTGCCATACTCAATTATTTAGGAAGCCTCTAAAGGTGAATTATAAATTTGCTGCACCTTGAGGAGGAGTATTAGAGATATACAATTAAAGTTGTAGTTAAGAATAAATAACTAGAAAGTTTACCTGAAGAACCATCATTTGATAACTGGATATTTTATTGATGATAGGAGGTGGACTTTTGTTTGGGGCTGAGGTAGTACAATAGAGCACCTATAGTATTCTGCTGCATAGTTCATGAACATTGACAATACAAAGTTGTACTCATTTTACCTCAGGAAGGTCATGGGAAGAAAAGAAATCTGATTAAAAGTGAATTAAGGTGCCATTCTGTAATTGAGAAGCCAAAGTGAAAGTCACACAGGATCACACGCGGTGGAATAAATAGATGATTAAGTAAGGTATGGTAAGTAGGTGCTGGTAGGTCTGAGCAGTAAAACCCTGTCAAATTTAAGTGAAGTCTGAAAGCATGTCTATGTGTTTGTAAGTATGTTAATAAGGACTGCTAACATGGTGGGAATGTGCAATGCTAATTCAACTGATTTGCCATGAATTGTGAAATAATAATGAACAGAAGAGAAGAATAATTCAGCTGTGGTATTGAAATTCCAGATGGAAAAAAAGAGTAAAAGAAAGCAAGACTTGAAAACAAACAAACTGGAGCATTGTTTTGATGTATACAAAATAAATTGGACCAGTATGTGTCGTTTGTGAGTTTTCCTGATTTTTCCTTTAAAAGTTGTGGAAAATAAATAACATGCATCAGTGTTGCCTTGGGAGATACAGATGATTTCTAACAGAGCATGCAATCTTGTTGAAGCATCAAGGGTCTCTCTTGGCTGTTGAAACACTGGAGAAGGTGCAACATTGCTTCTTTTTGGGAAGGCCTGCTGAATACCAAGGCAATCAGGCAGTAGCTAGGACACCAGTGGTCCTTTTCCTGAAATCAAGATCCTGGGGCCAAAATCTCTCCTACTGAGAACTGCCATCCAATGTCAGTCTGGAAACTTTTGATCTCAGCAGCAGTAAAGGAGAGATGGTGGTTCCTACAGGAAAGACATCTACCAGAGTTCCAGGACTCTGGAACCTCAGTCACAGGTGAGTATTTTGGTGAGTTGAGGCAGGGGGAGGTTTTTGTGGATTGGGAGAGGGATGCCAGGAGTTTAAGCAGCAAGGAAAAGGGTGTGACTCTATGAAAATCCCCACCTCAAAATTTCCCCTAATCAACCACCCTCCAGGCAGTTTTAGTGCCAAGCATGTCACATGGTGGTAGGCCTACCTGTCATTGGGTTAAGACCAACCATGGGGGAATAGGCCCTTAAGTGTTCCATTATTAGCCATTTAAGGACCTCAATGGATTTCAGGATAGAAAGTTTAAGCATGGGCCACCCCATCCAGAATGTAATTCTAGCAGAGGCAGAAAGTAACAGCGTTCACATATGTCAACTTTTGCCAACTTACAGGCCTTTCCGGCCTCCAAACTTGCCATTAGAGACAGCAGAACGTACTGCCCAGTGCCTTTGAATCTATGATCCATTGAACAGCATAAAGAGTGAAAGGAGAAGAATGGCAATAGGATTTTATTTAGTATGTTTGAAGTTTACCACCAGAGTGGTGTGACCTCTTGAAAATAGAAATATATTTCATAAAATCGCAAACCTATTCATTTGATTCCATGAACTCCATATTCACAAGTAATGCAATTTTTAAAATAATCCCATAAAGCTATCTTGCCTAAATTTCTAATCAGTTTTTACATTATCGTGAAGGGCTCAGAATGTGTAACATCTTCTTTGAGCTTAAAATAAGGTTATGTTATGTTAATATATGCATTTCCTAATATTCATTGATTATGTCCACTCACAGTGAGCAATGTAAATGCAAACTGCATGTAAAGAGTAACTCAGTGAGACTAGGCCATTTCTAGCAAGTTAGTTAATACTTCATTATACAGTTTGTTTTTGAAGTCGCCCTATTACAAACCTTAATGATTCAAGTAGTGTAGAATTAAAGAAGATTAACCAATGAGCTTAGCCAACACCAGATCTGAACATCTAACTGCGTCTCGATACTTATGACAATACTGATTGAGGACAACTATAATTATGTGATTGCAGTGGTATTAAAGCAGTTGAAAAACTGTTACTGAAATTTGTTGAGTCAAGATTTGAAGATGTGTTTCATCTGAGGAAAACTGGTGCCAATTGTGACCAACATTAGCCCTACCCTCAACTGGTTGCCTTCACTTGCTTCCAGGCAACCAAAAAATTCATCTCCATCCACATCTGTAGAACACAAGAACATGTTCATGTCTATCCATAGCATTGTATAAGGGTTGAGTGTCTGTAAGAGTTAATATTGAGGGGAGCCTGAAGCACCACACAATGTAATGATGTCATGTATTACAACACGGGGTACACCTACCCGCTAATTTAAACCTGCAACATAGAAATTGTTTAACCCTTGCTGTAATCTGTTAAAATTTGAGAAGCAAGCAACTATTCCCAAAGTCACTATTTAAAGTAAAATTAACTTTTTTTTAAGTCTAAAAGAGAATAATTAATTAACAACTATTTTACAATTCCTTTCTCTAACCTATCTTTTACCTTCCCCTTGATAATACTAGTCCAATAAAATCCCCGATTAAATTCAAATTTCAAAACCAGCCAGTTGTCGAATCTTCTGTTTGAATCTTCCTCTGTAGATTTGGTCTCCAGGTTAGTGTCAATGTTTTTTCCTCGGTGCAAACTTCTTCTCTACACAGGTACCTCTCAGAGAGTTCTCATTAGCAGTCTACATTTTTTGGTCTTTTGGCAGCTCTCCTCCAAATGTTCAATTTTTTTAAAGGTTTTATGCCCTAAAGCATCAGATCATTTCATTGATGTTAATATTGTCAAAATATTAAATTCAAACTTGATTGGTGGTTGGTAATTTGGGGCATAATTTAAACTGATTAGTCAAACTTGAATTTGTTTTTGTCTCCAGGCAACCCAGCTACTCTAGCTGTTTGAACAAATGTTACATTGTTCAGAGCACTTGGTGCTATGTCAGGTAGTTCTGATAGCTTTTAACTCTCTTAAAGGGAAAGTACCCCTTACACCTTCATAACACCTCACCCCTGAAGAAAAAATGAACTATCATAATGAAAAGATGGCTGCAATTTTTTCTATTCTTTAAACACATTACCCTAATATACAAATAACTTTTCTTCCCATATGCCTATATATATAAATGAAAACAAATCTCATCTAAACTTTATCAGTTAAATCTGCGATAACGCACCTGTGATTACATTCTTACAACCCACAACATCTATGATTTTAAATTAAAAGTCTGTAACATAAGACTCCAATGAAATTGTCTCATATTCTTGTCTTTAAATTGTTCCAAGAATGTAAGAGGATTGTGATCTGTGTACACAACTATCTCCGAGACATTGTTCATGGCATAAACATTAAAATGTTGTAAGACCAGTACCAAACTCAATAGTTCTTTTTCGATCATTGAGTATTTCCTCTGGTTGATGTTGAGCTTCTTCAAAAAGTAAGCAACTGGCAGTTCAATCCCATCCTCATCTTCCTGTAGGAGTACAGCTCCAACTCCTATGTCACTAGCATCGAGACTTTAAAAGGTTTTGAAAACTTTGGTGTAGGTAAAACTGATTTGGTGGTTAATACTGCTTTCAAATGGCCGAATGCATCCTGGCATGGTTCTGTCCACCAAAACTTTGTGTTCTTCTTTAGAAAATCAGTTAACAATGCCACTACACCGCTGAAGTTTGGAACAACCACTGAGTCCCAAGAAGCAAAGCACCTCTTTCTTCGAGATTGTTCTTAGAAATTCCTCAATGACCTTCATCTTTGCATTCAGTGGGGTCAACCTTCCATAACCGATGTTATGTCCCAAGAACATCACCTCTGCTTTTCAAATTCAGTTTTGTTCAAATTTATTAACAGTTTTGCTTCTCGTAGTTGTTCAAAGAGCTCTGACAACTGTACCATGTGATTTTTCCAGGACTTACTTAAGATCACTACATCGTCCAAACAGACTACACAGTTTGTTAATCAGCCACAACTCTGTTCATGAGTATTTGGAATGTGGCAGGTGCATTCTTCATTCCAAAGGGCATCACTTTAAACTGATATCGCTCATTTGGGGTTACAAATGCAGAAATTTCATTTGCTGT
The DNA here is from genome assembly GCF_004010195.1 of Chiloscyllium plagiosum. Classification (NCBI taxonomy): domain Eukaryota; kingdom Metazoa; phylum Chordata; class Chondrichthyes; order Orectolobiformes; family Hemiscylliidae; genus Chiloscyllium; species Chiloscyllium plagiosum. Next base: position 30,993,161 of record NC_057735.1, read on the forward strand.
CTCAGATAAAGCTACCTGCCAGTAACCACACAGTGAGTCCGACTTTCTCGATACAGTTCTCAAATCTAGGAATTGAATATGAGTCTGATTTTGTAACAGCATTGACCTTCTGATAATCCATGCAGAATCATTGAGTCCTGCCCAGTTTGGGAAGTAAGACGATCAGCGAACTCCACTTGCTCTGGCTTGGTTCGAAGATATCCTCGTAAACCATGATCTCCACCTTCTTCTGGACCTGTCTGGCTTTGAAAGGGTTAAGCCGATAAGGGTGTTGTTTTATTGGAGCAATATTCCCTACATTTACTTCACGTACAATAGCATTGGTCCTCCCCATCTGATTCTTACATATGTCCTTATACTGCAGTATCAAATCTTTCAACTGTGTTCTTTGCTCCTGAGACAGATAGTTTACTAACCTATCCCACTCCTCAAAGACTTCTTCATTTTTTAAATCTATTTTGAAGTACATCAAAATCCACATCATCTGGATTTGATTCCTCCCTCTGTGGGGCAGTAATTAACACCTTTTCTCCAGTTCTTTCTCTCTAGGATAAGATGGTTTCAGCATGTTCATATGACATAGTCGATACCTTCTTGTTTCTATCTGGCATCTTTAGTAGATTGTTCCCCGACTCAACTTTTTCTCAATTTGATAGGGACCACTAAATCTGGCTTTGAAGAGATCTCCTGTTGCTGCTAACAGTACTGACACATCATCCCCTCAGGAAAATGTCCAAGTCTCAGAGCTTTTATCTGCCACATGTTTCATTCTATACTGTGCCCTCATCAGTTGCTGTTTAGCTAACCCGCCTCCTCAATTTAATCTCTCCCTCACCTCCAACTCATAATCTAAGCGTGAGATCTCCACGTTTGGTCCTGTCAATTTTCCTTTAATTAATTTCAAAAGATCTCTCACTTCATGCCCAAATATTACCTCGAAGGGAGTGAACTGAATACGTTCATTTGGAGCATCTCTAATGGCAAACAGTACGAATGGGATACTATAAGGTAAAAACAATGACTGCAAATGATGGAAACCAGATTCTGGAGTAGAGTGGTGCTGGAAAAGTACAGCAGTTCAGGCAGCATCTGAGGAGCAGGAAAATCCGACGGATGCTGCCTGAACTGCTGTGCTTTTCCAGCACCACTCTATTCCAGAATCTGGGATACTATTATCCCAATCATTTGGGTACTCCTGGCAGTATGCTCTCAAGATGGTCTTCAAGGTCTGATGTCACCTTTCTAAAGCTCCCTGGGATTCAGGATGATAGTCCGAATAAATTTCTCTGGGTTGTGAGAGAAAGATCTTCTCCTCCCTTTTTTGCCTTGATACTCCATAATGGTCTGGAAATTTGGTAGACACATTCATTATGGTTAATTTTAGTTCAGGGAGAAGACCTATACAATCAATTGTAACCCATGTGAAATGTTCTTCAAATGTGGGAGTTCGGGACAAAGGTGCTAGTTTTATTACCACCTGTGTCTTACCTACCATTTGGCATGTATGCCACCCACAGTATAAGTTAATTACATCCTTGTGCATTCCAGGCCAATAAAAATGTTTTGTACCTTATCCTGAGACTTTCATATCCCTAGGTGACCTCCAACAGGTAGTTCATGTACTACCCGTAACACCTCCTGTCTGTATGCTACCGGCAACACAATCTAGTATACTTCGGTCCATTTCTCCTCTGCGCTGTTAGGTCTTTTTAATTTAAATTTTTACAGTCAGGAAAGTTGAAAGATCTCTCAGATCTGGTAAGAGACACGCACCTGGTGAGTGAGGATCTCCCTGAAGCTGGAGTATTAATCACACCAAGGCGATTACAAATTCCACTGGTTGCTGGTGGTCTGCAGGAGTTCATTTGTGTTGGAATTCAGTCTGACATCGGAGGCTCCAGGGAGAAAAAGTTAAAATTCCTCATTGGCAACAGAAGCTATTAAAAAGTAGATAAAAACAGAAAGAGCTGTGGATGCTGTAAATCAGAAACAAAAACATAAATTGCTGGAAAAGCTCAGCAGGTCTGGTCGCATCTGTAAAGAGAAATCTGTTATTGTTTTGGGTCCAGTGATCCTGTCTCAGAACTGAAGGGTCACTGGATCCGAAACATTGCCTTTGATTTCTCTCCATAGGTGCTGTCAGACCTGCTGAGCTTTCTCATCAATTTCTGTTTTTGTTTCTGTTAAAAGGTAGCACAGAATAACAGGCTGGGAAAATTAGAAATAAAGTAAAAGGCATCTGGATGGGTATATGAATAGGAAGGGTTTGGAGGGGTATAGGCTGGGTGCTGGCATGTGGGACTAGATTGGATTGGGATATCTGGTCAGCATGGACAAGTTGGACCGAAGGGTCTGTTTCCATGTTGTACATCTCTATGACTCTATTGACAGTCCAGATTGGATGTCACTGCTATAGAGAGCAGATACTACCAGACAGGGATACAACAAGGAAAGCCAGAAGACAGAAGGCAAATTAAACTGACCCAGGAACATTAGAAGGCCAGAATTAAAGTGAAAAAAGGGGGCAAATTAGAAATGTTATTGTCTCATTCTGGTTGAATGAGACAATAACATTAGGAATCTTTAGACACATTTATTCATATTGTCGGAAGTGATAACCGTTTGGGGAACACCTTTAATGAATCAGGAGTTACTACTGAAACTGCAGAAAGGGGGAATCATCTAATAATAATGTGACAGAAGCAGAATTCATCTATTAAAACTCTCAGTGATTTAGAGGCACTATTCTGAAATAGGGCATCTTTAAGTAGGGCTGCAAACATCAGGATCCATACACTAAAGCTCCAAAAAAAGCTGAGATCATTGAAGACGAAAAGATAATTGCCAACGGCTCTGCAATTTCCTCTCTTGCTTCCCACATAATCCTAGGATATATCCCGTCAGGCCCGGGGGACTTGTCTATCCTCAAGTTTTTCAAAATGCCCAACACATCTTCCTTCCTAACAAGTATCTCCTCTAGCTTACCAGTCCGTATCATACTCTCCTCTTCAACAATACGGTCTCCCTCATTTGTAAATACTGAAGAAAAGTACTCATTCAAGACCTCTCCTATCTCTTCCGACTCAATACACAGTCTCCCACTACTGTCCTTGATCGGACCTACCCTCAATCTCATCATTCTCATGTTTCTCACGTACGCATAAGAGGCCTTGGGGTTATCCTTGACACTACACGCATAAGAGGCCTTGGGGTTATCCTTGACACTACCCGACAAAGAGTTTGTTCCACATTTCAATGACATCCTTCCCTGACAGCCTATGCTCCCAACTTATGCTCCTTAGATCCTGTCTTACAGCATTGTATTTACCCTTCCCCCAATTGTAAAACCTACCCTGTTGCATGCCCCTATCTCACTCCATAACCAAGGTGAAAGTCACAGAATTGTGGTCACCATCACCAAAATGCTCACCCACTAACAAGCCCATGACTTGTCCCAGTTCGTTATCAAGTACCAAATCCAATATGGCCTCCCCTCTGGTCGGACAATCTACATACTGAGTTAGAAAAGCTTCCTGGACACACTGCACAACACCGCCTCATCCAATCTACTTGATCTAAAGAGCTTCCAATCAATATTTGGGAAGTTGAAATCACCCATGACTACTACCCTGTGGCTTCTGCACCTTTCCAAAATCTGTTTCCCAATCTGTTTCTCCACATCTCTGCTGCTATTCGGGGGCCTATAGTAAACACCCAACAAGGTGACTGCTCCTTTCCTATTTCTGACTTCAGCCCATAGTACCTCCAAAGGCAGATCCCCCTCGAACTGCCTTTCTGCAGCTGTTCTTCCATTTCTAATTAGCAACGCCACTCCTTTTTTACCACCCTCCCTAATCTTACTGAAACATCTGTAACCAGGAACCTCCAACAACCATTCCTGTCCCTCTTCTATCCACGTTTCCGTGATGGCCACAACATCGTAGTCCCAAGTACCGATCCACGCCTTAAGTTCACCCACCTTATTTCTGATACGCCTTGCTTTGAAGTATACACACTTGAACCCATCTCTGTGTCTGCAAGTACTCCCTGTCAGTGCTACCTTTCTCCACAGCCTCCCTACATTCTTGGACATCCTGAAAAACAGCTAACCTACTTAATGGACTACAAGTCCGGATCCCATCCCCCTGCCAAATTAGTTTAAAGCCCCCCGAAGAGTGCTAGCAAACCTACCTCCCAGGATATTGGGGCCCTTCTGGTTCAGGTGCAACCTGTTTTCAATTCCAACATTAGGTGACTGTCTGTGTGGAGTTTACACATTCTTTCTGTGTCTGTATGGGTCTCCTCTAGGTGCTCCGGTTTCCTCCCACAGTCCAAAGATGAGCAAGTCAGGTGGATTGGCCATGGAGAATGCAGGGATACAGGGCTAAAGTAAGGGACAGCTGGATCTGGATGGGATGCTCTTCGGAGGGTCAGTGTAGACTCAGTGGACTGAATGGCCTGCTTCCCCACAATGGCGTTACTATGAAAATACAACCCCTAGGATTCAACACCAAACTACCTCCTCCCCAGAATCCTCCACCAATTTTCTCCAGCAGGTCATGATAACCCATAATTCTCATCAGAACTGATACATTCCTCTCCCTATCAGGCATGACAATCCATTCCTATCTTACTGGATATGACATTACCCCACCACACTGTCAGAATTGATATTCCTCATCAATTCCAACCTACACCAACACTCTATCATTTACCTCGCACTTACATACCTTGCACCGAGGCACTCCACCCATCTGCCATTTAAGGCATTCATCACCCTCCTATCTGGCACACTACTTAACTAATACACCTTTCTAACCTCAAAATTATGTTTCATACTTACCCTTTTATAGGAGCTGTCAAAGTGACTGTACTGCTGGACATTTAAATCACAGAATACTGCAGCTGTTGTCATGATAAACTGGATGTGGTTTCACTTCACCCCAATTTTACTGTAATATTAGAGTCTTGGTTTGAAGTTTGCTTCTTATTTCTGAAGAACCTATGCATGAAATCACCTGCCAGAAATGCAGATCTCTGCCTTAACAGAAATAAGTAGACATAGAGTGATGATCTGAATATGATTGCCACTCCTCCAAAATCCTGGCCCAGAGTTGCCAGGTAGACCTAAATCAGAGATAGGTCAAACAGAACACAGAATTGGACGCCTTCAAAAAAACAGTTCTTAACACACAGAATATCGTCAAAATTGAATACTCAATCAGAAGCTTAACACGTTAATGCCTTTCTATAAAGAGTGAGTGTACTGATGGTTGAATTCAACAAGGTGCTAACAAAACAGCAGATACATTTGAAGACTGAAATAAAATGTATAAATTTCTTTAACTTTATAACATTCTTGAAAGGGCTAGATTTAACATTAGAGTTCAATATTCAATGAAATGCCTAAACTGTTTCATTAATGTATTGATTAGCAGAAAAAAAAGGTGATTTAATGTCAGCATTCAAAAGAGTCAAAATTATTATTATAATTCATGACGAGCCTTTGTCAGACTTATTACATTTAAAAGAATATTAGATTCTAGAAAGCCACATAGATCGCAAGTGAAGCAGATGTCTGGAAGCAGTGTCACTTAACCCTAAGAGGAGAAGATCAACCCTATCGCAGGAGAGCAGTAGAATCCATTCAGTTCTTATAGTACAAATCACAAAAGGCACATGTGAGAGACTAGTACAGTGAGTAGGACAAACACGAATGGCTAAAGGTTATTGTAAGCAATGGGGAACAAAGAAACATTACGAGTGCAGACAGTATCCATAAATGAAAAAGAAATGGTTCGTCTGTTAACACAATATGGTGTTTTCAGAAAATGTTCTGAAATAGGACAATGTAATAGAAAGGCAAGAAGTCAAACAACTAATTACACAAGAGTTTAATGAAAGAAAATCCTAAGTTGTTTCTGTTGAAAATAGGTGAAATTTGTTATCCAGACCTAATCTTTTAGCAAGATGATATTTATTTCAATCAGTATCTCACTAAGTGCAAGCTTGATACTGAAGTGAGTATCACTATATTATCACAAAGTGAACGATGATTGAATCAACACTTTTGACAGCCAATAACAATGCAACTACAATTTCCAGGAGGTATAACATTGAAGGTAAAGGGTATGCTACAAGCAATCTCCAATACGAGAGGTGCAAAATAGCAAAAAACTTGTATGTATTTCACACCAAGATCACTTTCCACATTTACAATTTAAATTGAGAGGTTTTGGATCACCTCGGTTTAGGAGTCCAAGTTCAGAATTCTCTTAAGGTTACCATCTCGGTTCAGTTGACAGTTAGGAAGGCAAATGCAAATGTTAGCAAGCATTTTGAGAGGGCTAGAGTACCAGAGCAGGGATGTACTGCCGAGACCCTATAAGGCTCTGGTCAGATTGCATTTGAAATATTGTGAATGGTTTTGGCTCTGTATTGAAGGAAAGATGAGCTGGCATTGGAGGGGGTCCAGAAGAGCTTCACAAGAATGATCCCAGGGATGAAGGGCTTGTCATATGAGGATCAGTTGTGGAATTTGGGAATTTGTTTGAAACCTACAGAACAGTGAGAGGCCTGAATAGAGTGGACATGGAGAAGATATTTCCACCAGTAGAAGAAACTAAGTCTTGGGCGTACAGCCTCAGATTAAAAGGATGATTTACTTGAGGAGGAATTTCTTCAGCAGGCATTACCACAAAAGGCTACGGAGGCCAAGTTATTAAATGTTTTTAAGACAGAGATGGAAAGGTTCTTAATTAATAAGGGGATCAAGAGTTACATGAAGAAGACTGGAGAATGATGTTGAGAAACATATAAGCCATGATCGAATGGTGGAGCAGATTCAATGGGCCAATTGGCCTACTGCTGCTGCTATACTTTATGATCTTATGATAACTTCAGAGAGTTTTCAATATTATTCAAGGTGTCATATGCCAAACGGTTTGCATATTGATATATGTGGAAACAGTCCAAGGCCATAATCAGAGAGTCCAATCAGTCTTCTCATGTTTGGAAGCTGAAGGCTCCCTCTTACAAACAAGTGTGGAACCTCAAATAATCTGCAAGGATCAACAATGAGGAGATAATGGCAGACCCACAGAAAACTAAAGTCATCAAGGAGTTTCTTTTTTCTGAACTCAGTTCATGACAGAAAAAGAGTTTTAGAGGTAGAAACTAGTTAGCAAAGTTTTTGCCTTACATGGTGACTACTACAGTTCCTTTTACACCATTCCTCAAGAAAGCATAGGATGCTGTTGGGGAATCCACATTAAAAGAATATTTTTCATTGAATCAAGGACCTCCCAATATCCTAGCCTATGACAATGTTTTCTTTCCAACCAGCATATTAATTGATACTTCAGCTATAGACTTGGCAGTACTGCTGTTCCAGAAACAACCAAGAAGGGCTTATGCGCAAAACATTGATTCTCCTGCTTCTTGGATGCTGCCTGACCTGCTGCGCTTTTCCAGCAACACAGTTTTCAGCTCACAACCACACACATGCCATACACCAATTGCAAGATGTCACGGGCATTTTCAGACACATAGTGCAGATTCTTTTGGGGATCTGAATGATGTGGATTATGGTAAGATTTGTTGTAGAATCAATAGAGATGCCTAGCAAGGCCTGTCTCAAACCAGAGACAACTCACTCTATATTTTATGCATTTATTAAGTGGCACATGATGTTTCTCATTAGGCTGCAGTGAATTGCCAATTAAGGGGGCTTGTAGCTTTGAAATGCCATATAAACCAGGATAATTCATCTCATTAATATTCAACTTCCTGGCTTACCAAATGCAGCAAACAAACAAAACTTCAAGAAACTATGACATGCAAATAAGAATAGGTAATTCACACTTTCTGTTCACCTCTTGCTCCACAGGGTCTCCAACAAGGAACCCTTAAAAATATCTCAAAAGAAAAGGAGAAAAAGGAAAATTTGTGCCATTTTCCAAAAACACGGTAGGGGTACCTACACCAAATGGAATGCAGCAGTTCAAAAAGGAAACTCGCCACCAGCTTTGTAAGCATAATCAGTCCAGTCAATAAATGTTGAACTTGCAGCAGTTCTCAAATTGCATGAATAACTAATAAAATACATTGGCACACATAACTGGCAAAATCTACAAACAACTGTGTTAGTTTCCTGCGGCCAGTTGGCAAGCTGTGCCAATTGGAGTAAGGATACCTCCAGGAAAGCTGCAAATACATATATAACATAGAACAATACAGCGCAGAACAGGCCCTTCAGCCATTGATGTTGTGCCGACCTGTGAATTACTCTCAGCTCGTCCCCCTACACTATCCCAAAATCATCCATGTGCTTATCTAAGGATTGTTTAAATCTCTCTAATGTGGCTGAGTTGACTACATTAGCAGGTAGGGCATTCCACACCCTTACCACTCTCTGCATAAAGAACCTGCCTCTGATGTCTGTCTTAAATCTATCACCCCTCAATTTGTAGTTATGCCCCCTCATACAAGCTGACGTCATCATCCTAGGAAAAAGACTTTCACTTCCTGAAATATGGGGACCAGAACTGTACACAATATTCCAAGTGTGGCCGCACCAGCGTTTTGTATAATTGCAGCATGATATTGTGGCTCCCTCTATGAATGCAACCTAACACACCGTATGCCTTCTTAACAGCACTATCTACCTGGATGGCAACTTTCAGGGATCTATGTACATGGACTCCAAGATCCCTCTGCACATCCACACTACCAAGAATCTTTCAATTGACCCAATACTCTGCCTTCCTGTTATTCTTCCCAAAGTGCATCACCTCACATTTAGCGACATTGAGCTCCATTTGCCACCTCTCAGCCCAATTCTGCAGTTTATCCAAGTCCCCCTGCAACCTGTAACATTCTTCCAAACTGTCTACTACTCCACCGACTTTAGTGTCGGTGGAGCAGTGGACACTGCTATGAACTGTTATGTTTGTGACTCTTTCCTTGTGAACACTGAAATGTCTGTTAAAGTGTTGCTGATGGAGTAAATAGCTTTCTAATGCATTGGTTAGTATTTCCAACATTTTCATCCATTACCCCATTGTATAATGAGAAATAGCTTGCATTCAATACTTTCATATCAATTCTGTGGCAAAAGATTTGATGGAAGAAATTTTTTTTCACTTAACTCTACTCCCCATTTTTTCAATGTACTACAGGTTTTTTTTAATGGACCCAGTAGGGAATGCTGATATATTGTTCCCAACAGCAGTATTTATTGGCCATACTAATTACCTTTGAAATGGTGATGGTGATCTGCTACCTTGGCCAGCTGCAGTGAGTTCGGGATAGGGCACTGGCACAATACTGTTAGTTAGGGAGGTCTAGGACTTTATTCCAGTGATGATGAAAATGCAAAGAGATATTTCCAAATCAGAATTGTGTGTGTTTAATCAAAGTCATAGAGCATATAAGGACGCTGTTTAACCGAATGTGCCCGTACCATACTTTTGAAAGAACTATCTAAATTAGTCCCACACGCCTATTGCTTTCTCCCCATAGCCTTAAAATTTATTCATTTTGAATGTTATATTTAACACTGATTCCAGTTTTGCTTAAGCTCCTTGACATCACATCCAGTTGAATGTGGCCTGTATGTTAAGAGCTATCACTCTCATCCACACCTCCAGAATTCAGCTCTTCTGTCCATGTTTGAACCAAGGCTGTAACTATGTCAGGAGCTAAGTGGCTTTGTCAAACCTAAACTGGGAGTCACAGAGGAGGTTATTGCTGAGCAGGTGCTGCTTGATATCACTGTTAATGATATCTTCCATCACTTTACTGATGATTGAGAATAGACTGATAGGGACTTTTTTGGCCAGGTTGGATTTATCCTACTCTTTGTGTGCCAGACATACCTGGGAAATTCCCTATATTGTGGGTAGATGCTAGTATTAAAACTGTACTGGAACACCTTGGCTAGGGAAATTTTCAGAAGCATTGCCAGAATATTGTCAGGGCCCATAGTCTTTGCAGTATCCGGTGTCTCCAACCATGCATTGATATCAGCACAACGAATCAGCTGAAGACATTTATCTGAAAAGCTGGCACCACTAGAGGAGGCTGTGATGCATCTTCTACTCAATAATTGAAGATAGCTGTGAAAGCTTCAGCCTTATCTTTTGCACTGTTGTGCTGGGCTCTTCCATCATTGAAGATGGGGATAATTGTGGAGTTTCTCCTCCAATATGTTTAATTGCTCAGCATTATCCATGATTGGATAGAGCATGAATGCAGAGCTTAGATCAGATCTGTTGGTTATTGTATCACTTACCTCTGTCTATGACTTGCTGATTATGTTGTAATGCTGTTTGGTGGCTTCATCAAGTTGAAGAAACCTCATTTTTAGGTATGCTTAGTGCTGCTCCTGGCATGCCCTCCTGCACTCTCCATTGAGTTGAAAAGTGTGGCGCTGGAAAAGCACAGCAGGTCAGGCAGCATCTGAGCCGAAGAAGAATCGATGTTTCGGGCATAAGCACTTCATCAGAATTCCTCACTTTCTCCCTGCACTCTCCATCGAGCCAAAGTTGATCCTTTAGCTTGATGCTGACTGTTGAGAGGGGAATATGCCAGGTCATGAGGTAACAGATTGTGCTGGAGTACAATTCTGTTGCTGCTGATGGTCCACAATGCCTTGTGGATCCCCAGTCTTGAGTTGCTAAATCTGTTCGAAATCTGTCCCATTTAGCACGGTAGTAGTACCACACAACATGATGGAGGTTATTCTCAATGTGAAGGTGGGACACCATCTCCACAAGGACTAAGCAATGGTCACTCTCAGCAATACTGCAACCAGCAGATTGGTAAGGATGAGATCAAGTATGTTTATCCCTCTTGTTGGTTCCAGTGGGACAAGACAAATCCAGGGAGACTGATGGTGGTGTCTGGGAAATTGTCTGTAAGGAATGATTCCATGAGTATGACCATGTCAGGATGGTGCTTGACTAGACTGTGAGACAGTTCTCTCAGTTTTGGCACTAGTCCCTAAACGTTAGTAAGAGGGGAGCTTTGCAGGGTCAACAGGAGTGTTTCTTCTTATAAATGTGTTGTCTTCTAGATCCATGTGAGATGTTCTGTCTGGTTGCATTTCTTTGTTCAGCCTTTATAGCAATTGATATAACTAAGTGGCTTGCTAGGCCACTTCAGAGAACAGTTGAGAGTCAACTTCGCTGTGTAGTCTGGAGTCACATGTAGGCCAGACCAATGAGGATAGCAGATTTCCCTCCCTGAAGGACATTAATGAGCCAAATTAATGTCCTTCAGGGAAGGAAGTCTGCTATCCCCATTGGTCTGGGCTACATGTGACTCCAGACCACACATCGCAGTTGTAATTTACCAATAATTCACAAAGATTCCATGGTCATCAGAAGATGCTTAATTCCAGATCTTTTTTATTGAATTCAAATTCCTTCATCTGCCTTGGCACAATTTGAACCTGGGTCCCCAGAACATTAGCTGCGTTTCTGGATGAATTGTCTGTGAAGATACCAAAAGGTCATCACTTCCCTTGTGAACAGATTATTGCTGATCATCTTTAGCTTTGCAGTAATAGTAAAAGAAAATGACCTGTAAACAGGATCTGTAGAAGATAATTTAAATCTCGCTGTCAGATTCCAGCACCTGGTAATTAGTGATGTGGGACTGGATTTTAAGGAGGAGTGGACTTATCACACTTCCTCCCTCACCAATCCATCCCAAAAGGAGAACCTGTCACCAGCGACTACATGTGAAAGAAGACTACCTTGTAAGTGAGCTAAATAAGGAGAGAGTTGGATATCCGTCCTGCAGTTATGACATGGTAGTGGGCACTGCCAAACTGTGTGGAGGCTCAAGAAGAAAAGGTAGATCATAGAGCAAAGTAATTAGTGTCCTTTTGGTCAAAAAAAGGACTAGACAGCTTAGAGTTGAGGTCGAAGACAGGTTTTGAAAGTCAGACAGGAGGAAATAAAGGAGATTAATAATTTTTGGGTGTTGGGTACCCTGATGTATACAGAACAACTCACAAAGGATGTACCCCTCTTTTGTTCACCTTAAAAAGCAGCTTAACCATGCCAGCCTGTCAGCATATGACAATCACATTAAGACACTGGCAGTGATTTATCTGGGTCAATTGACTTGGTATAACTCTCAATTGACTCTTGATTATTTAATAATAAAACAAATTCTAGGACTGCTGTTATCAGCAAATGCAACCTTATCGGGGCAGTTGGGGATGGCTATCTTACATCAGCCAGCCAACCAGGAGAGAGGTGATGGCCTTGTGGTATTATTGCTAGACTGTTAATCCAGAGACCCAGGTAATTTTTGGGGGACCGAAGTTTGAAACCTGCACCAGCAGATGTGGAATCTGAATTAAGATTCCAATGATGATCATGAATTAATTGTTGATTGTTGGGGAAAAATCCATCTGGTTCCCTAATGCCCTTTAGGGAAGGAAACTGCCAACCTTACCTGCTCAGGCCTACATATGAGTCCAGACCCACAACAATATGGTTGATTCTTAACTGCCCTCTGGGCAATTTTGGGATGGGCAATAAATGCAGCCTAGTCTGTGAATCCATCCCATGAATGAATAAAGGAAAAAGAAACAATCCCCTGCTGAAAACATGCCAGATGGATGGCTATAAAACCCAACCTGAGTTTCACAACTCAGGTAGTCTTCTGTGCAACTGTATTATGGGTATAATTCACTTCCTAAATAAAATTGTCCTTCCTGAAATAATGTTACAAATCAACTAATCAAAATATCACATAGTTAAGTTGCATCAATAAATGAGTTAGCTCAGCGATGGAAGTGTCAGTACAAATACGTGGTCCACTCCAAAGTGAATTTAAATACAATTTATTCTGTTCACTGGTGTATGACTGCGCAGTCAAGTAGGAAGATTTATTGGAAAACTCAAAACTTACTTACGCCTGATATCTCTGACTAATTCTTTTTAAACTCTGATAAACCATAATGAAACTTTAAAAAGTGAAAATATTACCAATTCATTCCATGAAAATTTTTATTGTTTATTGCAGAGATCTAATTAAAATGCAGTTTTATCAACTATGGAAAAATGCTAAGTGAATGTGTGGGGTGGTTTTAATTTGGGGAGTTGGTGTATAGCAGATGACATTGAATTACTTTCTCATTATACACCACATCCAATTCCTCCCTTCTTTTGACATAAAGGAAAATTGTGCCAGATTGGTTTATTCTGCTCTATCACCCAAAGTTAAACTTGCTCCAGTGACAAGTATACACACAGAACTTACTCGACAAAGGGATCATAGCTCGTGCATTATGGTCTATGTGGTTTCCTGCACTACTTCTGAGAACAATTAGGTGAAAGCAGATTTTATCACTTGGAACATGCTGGCTTTTCCCAAATATAGGTTTTTAAGCATATTTATCAATCTGTACTTTCTGAGATTTATATTAGATGTTAATGAAGTCACTTAAATTACTAAGTACTGACCAGATAATAAATGCTGCAAAGTGAATATGTTCATTGACTTGTGATAATAGTCCATGTTGATTTTGATAACAGATGTGCTGAAATTACTGTTGTAAGTTACTTTTTCCTGGCATCTGTACTTCAGCAGCAGAACCAGATAACATGCTGTTTAATTTACAATGACAATGAATATTTAATACATTCATGGTATTACTTATGCAGCAGTGGTTCTTCTGCTCTGTATATAGCTGTCAAGCTCATGCTGGGAAAGGACTCCTCTGCTTCGTTATTTGAAGCACATCAGCAAAATTTCCTTGTCAACATGTCAGAAGAGTTTCCCAAATAAGACTGCGAAAGAGATAAAATAAATATTTGACAAGAATTTATTCAGTGAGAAATGAAATGCATTACAACAAATGCTTCAGTCAGCTTTAATGGGGTGCATCAAACAATATCTTTTCATTTTATAAATTACATTAACAACTCTATTCTGTGCATAGAATGCAAGTTGAAATTACCTGAATGTGCTTTATTTTTATATTCATTTTGGAATAAAACAAAAACAAACCTGCATAATAGCAACTGTAGAGCAATAATATTATTAATTTGTTAATTGGATTACTCATGTTTTATACAATCAGCAATGTTTAGCATGACATATTAGAATTCCAGTTGAACACATGGGTTAGTTCAAGGTGTCTCTACCTTGATCAATGTTTATAATTTCAGTAATTGGGGACGTTAAGCGAGCCTTTGTGGTGGTTAAGCACAAACAATGGGGTCTCCTCAAATAAAGTTCACCAATTCCTATTAACTCACACCTTGCATACCACAACAAACAATATATGCCAGAAAATGATTGTTTTGGCCAAAATAATTGAATCTGTTGGCGCTCAGTATAATGGATTTTCTGAAGTTATCAGGCTAGAGAGTGGCGCACAAGTGGACTCCTATATTTCCAGCAAAAGGTTTGGTATGAGAGTCATTACCGTTGAATCTGAGAGGACTGCACTGCTATAGTTGAGTTTTCAGCAGTTCTGCTATTATTTAAAGACTGCAGCAGCTAAAAAAATCTTTTCTTGATGCACTAATACTATTTTCTGCTTAACTGAGCACTGCCAGCAAAGAGAATCTCATTTTACAGCTACAGCTGATACTGCAGAATAGTAGCAAAAGCTGTATTTCATTGTTCAGCTCCTTTCTTACAGAGGCCTAATTCAAGTTCCTCAGTGAAGATAAAGCAAATGGTGTATTGCATTTACAATAGCCAGAAGATATGGAAGCAGATGCAATGAAAAGGAGACAATTTGCCAAGAAACAGTTACCATGAATACACATGGACATACAAGCAAGGAGCAGGTGTAGGCTATTTTGACCTCCTGACCTGCTCTGATACTTAATCAAATCATGATTAGTTGGAATATTATCATAAATCCACGTTCCCAACTACCCCCAACAAACTTACACCTACTTGTTTACCAAGAATCTAAACACTTCAACTTTAGAATTATTCAGATTCTGCTTCCAGCAGCTTTTGAGGAAGAATGTTCCAAAGGCACTCAACTTCTGTGAGAAAAATATGTTGCCACATCTTTGTTTTAGTAGAGCAACCCTTTATTTTTAAACAATGACTCACGAGTTGTAGATTCTCCCACAAGAGGAAAGATCTTCTTCACATCTATGCTGTCAAGATGCTTCAGGATTTTATGTGTTTTGTTATTACTATGTGTCAGAAACATGGACATTGTTAACTTTTAACTCCAAAGCATTTTTTAAAAGTAAATTTGCTACAGATAGAAAAATTACTGTAGATGTAAATTCAGTTCCTGTCTGGCCAAATCCTGGGTGGGACCAATGAAATGTTTCACATGAAGGATGTTGAGGAAATTTCAAACAGAGAGAGAAACGTAACATCAAGAGACAAAGTAGGCACTGTCTCTAGTTCTCTAGTGGAGAGCCACCTCTTGTAGAATTTTTGTGCTGTATCCTTCTAGAAATATATAAAAGAATTTTAAAAATGACTGTAGCATAGTGTGTGTATGTTAGTGACTTGACATCCTGGTCTGTGGAATAAAGTGCATGAGGGCTACAGGTATAAGAACAAACATTTAATACCCCTGCACTGCAGGTAAAAGAAAAAGAAACTATTCTGTTTCACTTTGAGTGTAGCCAATTAGCCATTGTTGAAGGGATTCAGTACAAAGTGTTTCAATTAAGCAAAGAATCTCAAAATCAACTGTAAAACTATCAATGTCGATGCTACTGTTAAATTCCATTGTAATAATTGCAGCATTCAATTATTAGCTCTTCACAAACAATTCAAAGTCTTATTCTTACTTTGTTTTTAAATTTTACCCTTTTGGAGTTAGGTCTTATTTCAAACCTATAGTCTGTGTGCTATGTTATTATTTCTTCTCATATTCTCATGGATAAGTAGACGTGGGAAGCCAGTTCACACGTCTTCAACTGTGAGCTTAATGGTTTGAGATATCCTATATGGAATCATACAAATTGGAAAGCCTCATCCATGGACAGGTCATAACAGTTTAAATCAAACTGCGTCTTACTCTACTCCAATGTACGTGAGCCAAGTTCAACCTTTCTTTATAATACAACACACTCATTAGTCTGGTAAACCTTTTTGAACCACTTCTAATGCAGTTACATCTTACTTAAAAGGATGACCAATATGATACATAGTATTCTAGATGCAGTCTTATCAGTGTCCTGTAAAATTGAAACACAACCTCCATACTTTTATATTCAATTCATAACCTCCATACATCTATAATAAATTCCCATAATAATAAATAAGTACATTCTATTAGCTTTATTAATTACTTCTGAACTGGAATTTTAGCCTTTTGCAACTTGTGCTTTACAGACCCCAGATCTCTGTGCATCTCAGGGCTCTATAATCTCTTAACATTTCGACAATATTGCTTCTTTTTCTCTCTTTCTGCCAAAATGGTCAATTTTGCATTTTCCCACATTATATTTCATTCATGACATTGGGATCTCAACACTAGTCAATGTAAAACTCCAAAATTTACTCAGTACACTAGTCAATGTAAAACTCCAAAATTTACTCAGTACTACTTCTCTGGTGGTTGTGATTCTCATAGGTTCCTCACTCCCTTTCATTTCCTTATTCAAAGCTGCCTCCGGGATGTTAGTTATATTCTCTGTAGAGAAGACTGATGCAAAATAATATTCAATTCATCTCCCATCTTATTATTCATTGTCAATTTGCCAAAATTATTTCCCATGGGACTAAACAGACTTTGTTAACTATTAAAAATATTTATAGAAACTATATATTTCTGGCTAGTCTTTACTCATAGTCCAATTTTATCATCTCTTCGCATTTTTAGTGATTCCCTGCTTTTTTAGTGTTCTATCTAATCTTCTGAAATCTGTATAACCATAGGTTTCTTCTTTAAGTTTATGACTGTCTGTAACCTTTCTAGTTAGCCACAGATGCTGTTACTCGTGGAAGGTATCTATAATCGGTTTTCTGGAATTTAAGTCATCCCCTTAAATGACTGCCACTGTATTTTTTATTGATCAATTTTTCAAACTAATTTGCCAATTAATTTTAGCCAGCTCTGCTTTCAGGCTGTTATAATTTCCTTATCTAAGTTTTTAAAAAATAGTCTCAGGTCCACTACTCTCTCCCTAACCTGAACATTAAAGACAAGCGTCCTGTGTTCATTAGTATTTTGGGACACTTTTGTCACAAGATCACTAATTAAGCATGTCTCATTGCACAATATAGTTTTAACCTGCTTCCTGGTCAGTTCCAGAACATCCTGTTCCAAAATGTTATTCAGAAATCATTCTATGAACTCATTATCAAGGCTGACTTTACCTATCTGATTTTTCCAGTCTATATACAAATTGAAATTTCCCATAGTTTTGGCCATCCCTTACTAACAAGCCACCATTCTTTTTCTTCCTTTCTGCTCCCACTGCCATCTTGTTACTGTTAAGGGGCTGGACAATGCGAGCAGAGTTAGTTCTTGCCTTTGTCATTTTTCATCTATACCCAAACTATTTTCACATCCTTGTTTCCTGAATTTAGTTCATCTCTCTCTTTCATGCTAATACCATCACTAACTAACAGAGCAACCCCGCCACCTTTTTCAGGGATGTGTTCAGGAATGTGCAGGCTAGATGGGTCAGCCATGGGAAATGTAGGGTTGCAGGAATAGGATCAGGGGATTGGTCTGGGTGGGATGCTGTTTGGAGGGTTAGTGTGGATCCTTTGGGCTGAATGGTCTGTTTCCACACTCTAGGGATTCTATGATTCTAACTTCTCATTCTTCTTAAATGTCCCATCTCCTTCAATGTTTGGGTATCAATTCATCAGACTCTTTGCACCAAGCTGCGTGGGTCACTGAGAAAATCTAGCATTATTACCATTTCAATTTCAGATTGCATAATGGTGTTTTGTACATATAATAACAAGGCAAATGTTAACTAAATTATGCTATTAATCTTTCATATCATTACATAGGTGGTGCATGTATGGAATGAGCTGCGAGATGAAGTGGTGGAGACTGTTAAAATTTCAACATTTAAAAGGCATCTGGATGGGTACATATATGGGAAGGGTTTAGAGGGATATAGGCCAAATGCAGGCAAATGGGACTAGCTTAATTGAGGATATCTGGTCAGCATCGAGGAGTTGGACCAAAGAGTTTCTTTCTGTGTGCTGCACAACTCTATGTCTATTTTTATCATACTTGATCCTTGGAATGAATATTAACTTCATTACTCTTTCATATGAATGCTGTATTTCCACAGTACATCTCACACTCCTGAGTAGAAAATACAATTTTTGAGGATCAAGGATAGTCTATTCCCATCTAGCAACACCTTGCAGATAGCTTAAAGCAATTAAGTAGAACATTCATCTTAACAACTTGCAAATGTTTGGGTCTACTACCTCAATGAATGCCACAACAACACTTAAAAAATTGAAACTCTTCTAAAATCATAAAGGATATGCATTCAACTGGAACACAAATAAAACAACTTGAAGGTTTTATTGCTTTCTAATCGACCCTAGGTCGGTAAATATGTAAAGAAAATTTTAACTAAGCAAAGTGCTTGATGTATTTTTCTCAAATGATTGTATTATAAACATTTGTTGGTGTCATTAGCTTTTGAATGCTAATGAAATCCTGTTATGGAAACCAACATTAATTTGACTGAGATTGATGCTTTGAATAATAACATAAATATTGATCTTTGACCCTAGTTATCTTAATTTGGGGTATGATTACAACTGGAAGAATGCTGACTTTACACAACATCCATGATCAGTTTAGTGCATGTAATTATCATGAGCTCCCTCATAATGTTGGGCTTAACCAGTAGAAATGAAAAGTTGTATAAATACATTGACAAGAATAGGAAAGAAAAATGTAGTACCTTTAATTGTACATTCAGGTGATATTATAGCCAATGATAATATTAATGACAGAGCAGAGACATAAGTCCATAAGAAATAGGAACAGGAATAGGCTATTTAGCTCCTTGAGCTGCTTCACCATTCAACAGATCATGACTGATTCAATACTCCTTACTTCCACTTTACTGCCATTTTCCCATAACCCTTATTTCCCTACAGATCAATAATCTATCTGTCTCAGCTTTAAATATAGACAATAACTCTACCCCCACAGCTGTCTCTGGCAAGGAGTTCCAAAGGCTCACAACTCTCTGAAAAGACATTCCTCAAGATTGTCTATGTGTTGAACCTCAAGAGGTGGGAGAGTTACTAAATGAATATTTTGCATCAGCTTTTACTGTGGAGAAAGAAGTGGAGGCTAGAGAACTCAGGGAAATAAATACTGATGTTTTGAAAACAGCTCTGAGGAGGTCTGAGAAAAACTTAAAGGTAGATAACTCTCCAGGACCTGATCAAGTGTATCCCAGGACATTGTGGGAAGTTAGGAAAAAAATTGTGAGGCCACTAGCAGAAATATTTATGTCATCGATAAATGAGGATTGGAGGGTGGCTAATGTTGTGCCTTTATTTAAGAAAGGTTGTAAGGAGAAATCTGGGAACTATAGACCTGTGAGCCTGACATCAATGGTGGGCAAGTTGTTGGAAGTAATTCTGAAAGATTGCATTTACATGAATTTGGATTAGGAATAGTCAGCATGGTTTTGTTCAAGTGAAATCATACCTCATAGACATGCCTAAAGATGTTAGGTGAGTTAGCCATGCTAAATTGCCCAAAGTGTTAGGTGCATTAGTCAAGGATAAATATAGGGTAGGGAAATGGGTCTGGGTGGGTTCGGAGGGTTGTTGTGGACTTATTGGGCTGAAGAGCCTGTTTCCATACTGTAGAGAATCTAATAATCAGGGTCATGAATACAGCAAAATAAAAGGGATTGTGCAGAATATGGATAAATTGGTGGATCATAGGTGAAAACTGCACATCACTCACATGAACTCAAAGTTGAAACAACACCATATTAGATCAAAAGTGAATATGTTCACAATATGATTGGGATGGCATGCAAACTGTTTTAGTTTGCAACATAACACTTGACGCTTTGCAAGGGCAACTGTTGAAGTAAAGGCTTCACTGGTTCAACAGTTCTACCCATCTCTTTCCATTTCCGAGGTCAGTAATGGTCAAAGACTGCAGAAAACAAATTATGGCCTCAAGCTTTACATTGTGCCCACCGATTGCCACTTTGTGATGTAAATTCAATAACCTTATTTTAACAAGGAACCTAAAATAAAACTTAATGCTCCCAATTGGTCACAACAAGTCATACCAAGTTCTGGAAGACAATGTAGAGCAACTACCATATCCACACACAAAAGTAATTTTGCAAAAAATGGACTGTTAGAAAGAAGAGAAGGTTGGTGGGATGGGGAGTCATATTTCATGAGGAATTACTGATAGGCATCTGTTTTTAATGAAACCTATAAGCTTTGATGGTCCATCATGCACTTGCAAGCCATTGACATATGAGCTGTTTATTGAGATATGACCTTTCTTTGGGAAGCCTCAATGCCACAGTTTCGAAAGGCATAACATTCAGCTTACCTGTTAAGTATTTGAGGGCTCAGATATCCCTTCAATAGCACTGCACAATCTTATTGACAGACCCCACAGATTGTCTTCCAATGAAGCAGAAATGTCCCATACCGCACCTACCATTCACTTTGCCTTGCTCCTACAAGAGAGACAACTGAGACAAGAACATCAGCAAGCCCAGCAAGAACAACAATATCCAGTATCTGCCACAGAGCCTCAGAGGGAGCAATAGCAGGACACGTTCTACCAAGGAGGTACAAAGGAATGGTGAGGACAAGAGCCTATGGATTTGGTGACAGTTAAGTGAAATCCAGCTGCTGGATAAGGACTTACGCTCATAGGTTTGAGAGGCCATCCCATTCCAATGACTGTCAAGATCACAGTTGCCCTTAATTTTTATTCTAATGGTTTGATTCAAGAGCAACTCAGGACTTCTGTGTTGTTTCTCAATCCTCCAGTTATATGCATATTTGGTGCATTACTGTTATCATTTTTGTCAAATTCCACCTCTTAATATCTTTCACCTTGATGAATGCAATCAAGAAGCTAGAGTATTGTGATTGTCCACTGAGGTAGCAAATTGGTACTGATTTTACCCTTGATGTTGTGTCAGTGCCTCCTCACCAAGGAGAGACAGGACAGAAAAGGATTCCATTCCCTTCATGCTCGATTCATTTATGACCATCAAATCCATTTGGAGATCTGTACCAGGTATCCTGAGAGTTGCCATGATAGCTCCATACTGGAATACTCACAGGTGTTCAGCCCTTAGAGGGTTAGCTGCTCAGAATCAAGGATTACTCCCTTGGTTTATGACATTTACATGAAATATATAGGTGGATACAGAATGAAGTTACAATACTCATCACATTTCTACCAAGACCAAAATGGAACAGAGCATAGGGGCCCTGAGGATAAGATTTCAATATCTGGACTACTCTGGTGCCATCTTCCAATGTAGCCCAGACAAGACGTCTCACATCATTATGGAAAGCTGTACCCCTTGAGAAAGGTGGGATATCTGGAATGTGGACAAAATGGATGAGCGAGAGTAATCTTCCGAGAATGAACATGAAGATAGGAGATTACCCAACAGAGATTATAATGAAAGGAAACCAAAGCCAAGTTTTGGAGAGGCTGAGAGACCAGGGACAATCTTATTGCCAGCTTCTTATAGGACTGACTGACCTGGGTTCAGACCTCATTTGATTGTGCTTCTAAGTTGTTCATCTGACAATCAGCCCTAATTAGTGTAAAGGACAAGTCGAACTTGTTGGTTTGCTGTCCTTCTCTATTTGCCTTATAGCTTAACTGCTACACTAATGTACGAATTTGACTTTCAGTCAAACCAATGTTAAACTAACAGTACAAGCCTTACCCTATATAACCATTAGAAAAAATGTAGCAGTGGGTTAGTTCACTTAGATCGCATGGTGATCAAGTTATGTAGCTCTGAAAAAATCTGAGAGAACATGACATGAATCATCAGTCCCTCATAACAGCTACCAATTTGACAAAGATCTTACGACTTTCCAACATCTCTATCACTTCAATCTGAAACTAACATTACCTCAGAATGCTTGAACATCCTTTATCAAAGCACTGAACAGAGCTTAGAAGCTTGAGCATCAAATAATGAGGGGCAGATTAGGGTTTCCAATATCTGAATTGGTGCCCATCTGGGATTTAAATTTGGTGCTAGAGTCTTGGAAGCTGTGAGATCATCTCCCTTGCCACATGATTCACTGACAATGCATCCAACATCTCACTTGCTTAAATAATATAATAAGAAGCTTGCAATTGTGTTGGACATCTCACCCCAGAGCATGGTAGAAATGATGCAATGAAATACACTTGCCACCATTCTTCGACTTCAGTAGGAAAGTCATGCCAAAGTGACTCTGGAGGTATATGGATTTCTATCAGGCATTTAAAAGATGCTGGAATACAAATTAACAAAAAAAATGAAAGCAAACAGAGCTAATAGGAATTTTATGATATAAGTTAGAAATTCAGTAATAGATATGGGGTAGAAAGTAAAGATAAATAGAAAGTGTTGTTATCAGCCAGTGATCTGTAATAATGCCTCATATGTTTGCCATATATTTGGCTTGAATGAAGGAGTAAGCAGGGTTTTTTTTGCAGATGACAGTAAGTTGAGTGACAAAGTAAATCATGCAAATGCACGCAATAAGTCAGAAAGATATGTGCATAGACAGTGAGTGGGTAAAACTGCATCAACTAGTTCTCCATGATGAAATCTAAGATTACCTAATTTGGATTCAAGAAGCACAAATTGGAATATTGTCTTAAGGTGATAAACTAGGAGTTGTGAATAGATACAAAAAAGAAAATCAAAAAAAGCTGATGGACTTTATCTCAACATTCCTGCAAAGGTTTCCTTTCTAATTTCTCATGAAATGTATTGTTATCAGCAGCCTCTAAGGCAGAATATTTCAGATCATAACAGCTGTGTAAAATATTGTCTCCAAGTTTCATTCTTATTTTGCCAATCACTTTAAATCAGCACCATCTATAATCCTATAAACCTACAATCTGTAACCCTAACCATCTGCAGCCTTATAATCATTACTACTGTGTATTAAACACTTGATGATTTAAAATCCTTCCATAAAATCTCTTCTGTGCTTTCTTTGTTTTAAAGTGAACACTAGATTCTTCAGTCTCTCTACATAAATGTCTCCCGGATCTCTTTGTAAGGTTTTGATTATTATTAATTTTGCAGGGATTTGCAATAAAATTTAACCTTAGCTACCTTTTTTAATACTTGAGTTTGAATATCATTTAATAGTTCAGACAGTGACTTGTGGGAAACTTTTTTGATGACTTATGGTTCTTTAAAAGGTGCTGAAGAGCCTGCAACAATGTCAAGAAACCTAAGACCATCCCGGACACAGTAACGTATTTGATGGACATCCCATCCAATGCCTTAACCATTTATTCTCTTCACTGTAGATGCACCATAGTGTAAAGGAGTACCTTAGATTAAACTTCATCAAGCGTTAATTGTAACTATCTGTGGTATCATGATAGGAAGGGACACTCATGATCTGAGACTTCAGTTGAAAAGGTCCCAACAGAAGCTGTGGTAAGGGACAGTTCTCATAATGTTCAAATATATCACAGTGAAGTTAGAGTGTTTTTCAGTTTTCAACCTTCAACAATTGTTGAAATTACTCCAAAACAACATCACAAAACAAAGCAAAAAAATTGTAATGGAAAAATTTCCAACTCTACCACAGAACTTGAAGACAGTTGCATTTTCAATCAGACTGAAGCATGGCCTAAGTTATACAGAGGATTCATTTGATTTTACACTGAGTTGTCTCACAGTGAAACACTTTCACAGATGATTGACAAATTGCAGATGACAACCAAGTTTCCCTGAGGATTGATGAGGATTAAACCATTAAAAAACAAATATTAATGCTTTAAAGACATGTCAATGGAGAAATTGAAGAATTAAGTAGAAAGTATAGGAGGCAGACACCAATAATGAAATCACTTCCAGGTACCAGTTTTGGTAACAAAGAACTCAAACCAAGCACCAAGCTCATTGTCCTCAATGCAACATTGTTATCGCTACCCCCACCTCAGCCCCATGTATCAATTACTTCAATGTTGCACGAGCGACATCTTAAATCCCTAGAGAAATATTTCCAGTGATACCTCTGCAAAATTCTGCAAATTCACTGAGACGATTTACACTCCAGCTTTAGTATCCTCTCTCAGGTCAAAATCTGGGTGAAAGGAAAGGCTGGTAGGTATAAGGAATGCTGGATGACTAAAGAAATTGAGGGTTTGGTTAAGAAAAAGAAGGAAGCATATGTAAGGTATAGACAGGGAAGATCAAGTGAATCCTTAGAAGAGTACAAAGGCAGTAGGAGTACACTTAAGAGGGAAATCAGGAGGGCAAAAGGGGACATGAGATAGCTTTGGCAAATAGGATTAAGTAGAATCCAAAGGGTTTTTACAAATATATTAAGAACAATAGGGTAATTAGGGAGAGAATAGGGCCCCTCAAAGATCAACAAGTCGGCCTTGGTGTGGAGCCGCAGAAAATGGGGGAGATACTGAACTGAAGGGAATTTATACTTGTCAGGAATTGATGTTGGAGAGACTGTTAGGTCTGAAGGTTGATAAGTCCCCGGGCCTGATGGCCTACATCCCAGGGTACTGAAGGAGATGGCTCGAGAAA
Source organism: Chiloscyllium plagiosum (assembly GCF_004010195.1). NCBI lineage: Eukaryota > Metazoa > Chordata > Chondrichthyes > Orectolobiformes > Hemiscylliidae > Chiloscyllium > Chiloscyllium plagiosum. The sequence goes on from NC_057735.1 coordinate 31,017,910, forward strand.
TCATGGATGTGTTGGTGATTAGTTTCCAGAGTTCAATAGATTCGGGATCAGTTCCTGCGGATTGGAGGGTGGCTAATGTTGTACCACTTTTTAAGAAAGGTCGGAGAGAGAAAGCAGGAAATTATAGACCAGTTACTCTGACCTCAGTGGTGGGAAAGATGCTAGAGTCTATTATAATGGATGAAATTACGACACATCTAGATAGTAGTAACAGGATAGGTCAGAGTCAGCATGGATTTATGAAGGGAAATCATGCTTGGCTAATCTTCTGGAATTTTCTGAGGATGTAACTCTGAAGATGGATGAGGGAGATCCAGTAGATGTAGTGTACCTGGACTTTCAGAAAGCTTTTGATAAAGTCCCACATGGGAGGTTAGTGAGCAAAATTAGGGCACATGGTTTTGGGGACAAAGTACTAACTTGGATTGAAAGTTGGTTGGCTGA
>NC_057735.1:31018889-31053993 GCF_004010195.1 Chiloscyllium plagiosum
ATTGAGTATAGAAGCGAAGAGGTTCTTCTGCAGCTGTACAGGGCCCTGGTGAGACCACACCTGGAGTATTGTGTGCTGTTCTGGTCTCCAAATTTGAGGAAAGACATTCTGGCTATTGAGGGAGTGTAGCGTAGGTTCACGAGGTCAATTCCTGGAATGGCGGGACAAGCTTATGCTGAAAGACTGGAGCGACTATGCTTGTATACCCTTGAGTTTAGAAGACTGAGAGGGGATCTGATTGAGACATATAAGATTGGACACTCTGGAGGCAGGAAACATGTTTCCGCTGATGGGTAAGTGCCGAACCAGAGGACACAGCTTAACTATATGGGGTAGACCATTTAGGACAGAGATGAGGAGAAACTTCTTCACCCAGAGAGTGGTGGCTGTGTGGAATGCTCTGCCCCAGAGGGCTGTTTATGCCCAGTCTCTGGATTCATTTAAGAAAGAGTTGGATAGAGCTTTCAAGGATAGTGGAATCAAGGGTTAATGTAGATAAGGCAGGAACAGGTTATTGATTAAGGATGATCAGCCATGATCATATTGAATGGTGGTGCAGGCTCGAAGGGTAGAATGGCCTACTCCTGCACCTATTGTCTATTGTCTATTGTCTACTAAACAAGTATTTTGCAACATTATTTAGTGTGGAAAAGGATATGGAAGATATAGAATATAGGGAAATAGATGGTGACACCTTGCAAAATGTCCATATTACAGAGGAAGAAGTGCTGGATGTCTTGAAGCGCATAAAGGTGGATAAATCCCCAGGACCTGATCAGGTCTACCCTAAAACTCTGTGGGAAGCTAGAGAAGTGATTGCTGGCCTCTTGCTGTGATATTTGTATCATCAATAGTCACAGGTGAGGTGCCGGAAGACTGGCGGTTGGCTAATGTGGTGCCACTGTTTAAGAAAGGTGGTAAGGATAAGCCAGGGAAATGTAGACCAGTGAGCCTGACGTCGGTGCTGGGCAAGTTGTTGGAGGGAATCCTGAGGGACAGAATGTACATGTATTTGGAAAGGCAAGGACTGATTAGGGATAGTCAACATCGTTTTGTGCATGGGAAATCATGTCTCACAAACTTGATTGAATTTTTTGAAGATGTAACAAAGAGATTGATGAAGGCAGAGCGGTAGATGTGATCTATATGGACTTCAGTAAGGCGTTCGACAAGGTTCCCCATGGGAAACTGGTTAGAAAGGTTAGATTACACGGAATATGAGGAGAACTAGACATTTGGATACAGAACCGCTCAAAGGTAGAAGACAGAAGGTGGTGGTGGAGGGTTGTTTTTCAGACTGGAGGCCTGTGACCAGTGGAGTGCCCAAAGAGCGATGCTGGGTCCACTACTTTTTGTCATTTACATAAATGATTTGGATGTGAGCATAAGAGGTTCGTAAGTTTACAGATGACACCAAAATTGAAGGTGTAGTGGACAGCGAAGAAGGTTACCTCAGATTATAACAGGATCTTGAGAAGTGGCAGATGGAGTTTAATTCAGATAACTGCGAGGTACTGCATTTTGGGAAAGAAAGTGTTAGCAGGACTTATACACTTAATGGTAAGGTCCTAGGGAGTGTTGCTGAACAAAGAGACCTTGGAGTGCAGGTTCATAGCTCCTTGATAGTGCAGTCGCAGGTAGATAGGATAGTGAAGAAGGTGTTTGGTCTGCTTTCTTCAATTGGTCAAAGTATTGAGTACAGGAGTTGTGAGATCATGTTGCACCTGTACAGGACATTGGTTAGGCCACTGTTGGAATATTGCATGCAGTTCTGTTCTCCTTCCTATCGGAAAGATGTTGTGAAACTTGAAAGGGTTCAGAAAAGATTTACAAGGATGTTGCCAAGGTTGGAGGATTTGAGCAACAGGGAGAGGCTGAACAGGCTGGGGCTGTTTTCCCTGGAGCGTCAGACATTGAGGGGTGACCTTATAGAGGTTCACAAAATCATGAGGGGCATGGATAGGATAAATAGACAAAGTATTTTCCATGAGATGGGGGAATCCAGAACTAGAGGGCATAGGTTTATGGTGAGAAAGAAAAGATATAAAAGAGACTTAAGAGGCAACTTTTTCACATAGAGTGTGGTACGTGTATGGAATGAGCTACCAGAGGAATTGGTGGAGGCTGGTACAATTGCAACATTTAAGAGGCATTTGGATGGGTATATGAATAGGAAGGGTTTGGAGGGATATGGGCCGGGTGCTGGCAGATGGAACTAGATTGGGTTGGGATATCTGGTTGGTGTGGACAGGTTGGACCAAAGTGTCTGTTTCCATGTTGTACATCTGTATGACTCTATGAAACACTAGTTACGGGCAGTGAGCTATGTTGTGTGGTCCACATCATCTGCATGCCTCTCAAAACAAGACTCTCAAAACAAGCTCTCTAACCTGAGCTTCTTCACAGCAAGTGGTTACCAGGAAGACAAAGAAACTTTTTGTAGAACTCCTGCAAAGCATCTATATTAAAAAAAAAATTAGAACATCTCTACTGACTCATGGGAATCTCTTGTCAAAAATTGCCTTAATTGGAGAAGAAGCACCCACAAAGCTGCCTCCCATCTCCAACAGCCACAGGTGGAAAACAAGCACAAACAGCAGATAGACCATGCAGCAACCGAAATATCCCACTTTCCTAGCTCTTCAAACACTACCTGCTTCAGTTTGGCAAAATATTTTGCATTGGACTTTTTTGTTTCTTCAGGATCTGAACTCCAAAGTGGAAGGAATTCAACCTCAGTCCTGAAGGAATGCTCAAGAGAAAAGAACATTTGATCAGAAGGTTTAATGGCCAAACAAAAAAATAGGACTAAACAAAAGTAAGCGTACTATAGTCCCTCAGTTGGTGATCTTATGAGCGTATTTATGTTAATTATCATATTATGGATGAATCGGGATGCAAATGTGGAATGCAATTGAACCAACAATGCTTTCACCCATAAAATTAGTAACTATATCTCGTCAAACCTGTTAATTAAAAACACAAAATTTAATCCAAATGTCAGCATCTTCAATTTATTCCTTCCTTCACAGAACTATTTTCCTTTATCCATTGCTTTCACAGAATTTTCTGTTGAAGGGGTTAGAATAAGTACAGTGAAAGGAGGTTAAAGTGGAGCTTAAACACTGGCACAGACCAATTACGTCAAAATGTCTGCTTCATTTCTGTAGGCTGTATTTAATTCCATGTAATTCTACCCAATTGGTTATACTATTTCTTGATGCAGTAGACAAGGATTGCTGAGCCACTGCCAAATTGCTTGGAGGATATTTGCATGGGTTGTTCAAGTTGGCACAGGCTCTTCCACTTTGCTTTTTGTGAGCATTGCTTCAGCCAAATGGGTCAACAGATAACAGGAATACATGATGTGGCAAGTCATGGTTCTAAATACAAAAAAGCTGCCATAATTTAGAAATCACTGTTAGCATAAGGACATATGTCAGTGGTAATTGAGAAAATGTGGTGGTAATTTCAGGAGGATGGCACAGAACATGTTTCTCATTTCAGTATACACATCATTAGTTAGCTCTGCAAAAAGAAGCTTTTGTGCATCAAATTGTTCCATGTGTGCTTTGAGTTAATTAGGGCCGCTAATGCCAATAAATGTTAATTACCAGACAAGAATGTTTGGGTATACTGAGGGAGCATTCTACATACAATGCAACTCTTTTATATCACCTTGTTAATGCTCCCTTGTATGTTAAAAAAGGGAAAAAGCAGGAGATTGATAATAATTAATGATGTTCATTTGAAGAGCTGCTATAGACACGATACGGCAAACTGCTTCTTCCTAAATCTCAACACTTGTGATTCTGTGAACTCTGAACAGTTCAGTGGGTTGGATTCAGCTGGACACACCTGGTTTACAGTTTCTTTCGCACAATGTAATTCTGACTGCTCAGCAGAATGGGGTTTGTTTTCAATACTTCCTTTGCATTCACCATAGCTCAGGAAGATCATTAGGAGCAGAAAAAGGTTCACAGAGATATAAAGGCATCTTGTTCATTCAAGCTCTAGTATATCACCTTAGTTATATCCATTCAAGCACTGCGACATGGATTGTATTGAAATATAGTGTCTCAGTGAGACAATGCCTAAGGTAACACATCTTGTGAATTCTCTACTGTCAGCTGTGGGTCAAAGGTTGCACAATCAAAAGGTTGGGGTTTCAAATCCTAGACCAGAGGTTCATATATAAATATATCTAGCATGAATAAAAATAAGTTCTACTCTGCCAACATTCAGGTGATCTGTGACCACTGGAATAGAATCAATGCACAATCTCCCTGTCAGCTCGGTTTATTCTGCACGTGTTTTTCATGCCAGCATTGTGTAAAAGCAATAGAATGACAAGATAGCTCCTGAAAGATCCAAGTTATTCTCTTCATCCCTAGCTAGTGACAGTGTTGCTGAAATCATAGGGAAAACCATACAGTATCATCTCAGATCACTATTAGAGTTTACCTTGAAGGAGGCAGTAGAAATGAAGAAGGGACTCCTGAAATGTGATTAAACTGAAACAGTGAGCATCACAAGGTTTATGTATCCATCTGTAATACTTTCCACATTCCAAACTTCAAAATTCTATGATAATTTTAAGGTATGAAATCAGTTTTCTTTCCCAATGATATTTCAGAATTTTAACCACTTCATTGTATTATGCAGAGGATTGTAAAAATTAGCTCTTCTTTCTTTCTGCTGTCTGACTAGCATTATGAAAAAGCAATAGAATGGCAAGATATTCCTGAAAGATCCAGGTTACCCTCTTCATCCCTAGCCAGTGACAATGTTGCCGAAATCATTGGGACATGATCATTAGTGGGAGACGAGCCTAGCCTGGTTAAAATAAAACAAGAGATCTAACAGGTGCACAAAGGAAAGAATCTGAAGCTTTATCTTGAGACTGAGAGCTTAAGTCTGGGGTTTATTAAGTGCGGCAATTTGGTGCATTGAATATCAAACTATAGAAAATCGGAGCAAAAGTAGGCCATTCAGTCCTTCAAATTTGCTCAACATTCGATATGCTCATGGCTGATCACCCAACTCAGGACCTTGTTTCTGCTTTCTCCCCATACTACATGATCCCAGAAGCCCTAAGAAACATATTTATCTCATTGTATTAATCCAGAAACATCAACGGAAGAGGAACATTGATTAGAAAAATAATTTAAATAAAAACAAACAATCTATTTACAGACATCATTACACACCTCTGGAGCAGGTGGGACTTGAACCTTGACCTCTCAGTCCAGGTGTAAGGACACAACTATTGTACTACAAGAGAGCACTCTGCTGATGTGCTTTTTAAAAATTTAACCTATTTTTCTAAACAACCTATTCAGAGATGTTTTTACACACCTCTGGAGCAGGTGGGACTTGAAATCAGGCTTTCCAGTTCAGGAATAGGGACACTACAACTGCACCACAAGAGAATCGTCTGTGTCTGTTTTTCAAAGAACTCAGGTGATGAGTTCCAGATGAGCAAGCTACTAACTGTTACCAAGAAAATTCATACTCAAAGAGCTCCATGAGGAGATTTATTAGTGATTCCAATGGCCTTGTCGGGATTATTGCACTCCTACTTGAAAATATTCAGTGTTTTGGCCTCAACAGGTTACTATGACACAGAATTTGCAGGCCCACCATACTCTGGGTGAATACATTTCTCCTCACCTCAGTTTTAAATGACTTAGTGCACAACCTCAGACTTTGACTCCCCATTCAGCACCAACATTTGGCCTATATCCCGCTGAAATCTTTTGATTCATGCACACATCGAAATGACTTTTAAATGTTGTTATCGTACCAGCCTCCACCACCTCCTCTGGCAGCTTATTCCATGCACACACAACTCTCTGCATGAAAAAGTTGCCCCTTAGGTCCAAAGTTAAAAATCACACAACACCAGGTTATCGTCCAACAGGTTTAATTGGAAGCGCACTAGCTTTCGGAGCACCACCCCTTCATTAGGTGATAGTGGAGAACACAATTGTAAGGCACAAAATTTATAGCAAAAGTTTACAGTGTGATGTAACTGAAATGATATATTGAAAAATACCTTGATTGTTTGTTGAGTCTTTCATTTGTTCAAATACCATGTTAGTTTCACTTCTTTCATGTGTAAATCACAAAACTTTTTTTTTAAAAGTTGCATTCTCAGGTTAACTGTAACAATTGGTGTTAGCTAGACAATATGTTGAAGGTCTTAGCCCCCTGTGTTCTCTGTCTCTGCCATGATGTTTAGATTGAATCTAATCTAAAAAGTGAGATAGCAGAGTTTTACATGAATTCATGTAGTTTCTGAGCAAAGTACAATGTAACTTTGCAAATTCAAATTCACCCCACAAACGTATATGTATATGCGTGCATGTGGGTCTTTGTGTCTGTGTGTGTGTGTTTGTGTGTGCACGCATGTGTGTCTATCTGGGTTGGGGGGTTGTCAGGGTGAGAGAGAGTGTACATGTGTGTGTATATATGTGAGTGTAGAGTGTCTTAAGTCTGTGAGGGGGTCCATGTGTGAATGTGGGAGTGTGTGTGTGTCTGGAGTAGGGGGTTGTGAATGTGTGTAAGAGAGAGTATGTATATGTGTGTGCGTGAGTGTAGAATGGTCTAAGTCTCTGAGAGGATGCATGTGTGAGTGTGGGAGTGTGTGTATCTGTTAGGATGTGTGTGAGGGTCTGTGGGCTTGTCTGTGTATATGTGTGTCCATGTGTATAGGAGTGTGCGTGCGCGCGCTTGTGTGTATAGGAGTGTTTGTGTGTGTGTATTGTGCAATGGTGGTCACCTGAAGTGTGACATGAACCCAAGGTCCCAGTTGAGGCCCTCCCTATGGGTATGGAACTTAGCTATCAGCCTCTGCTCGGCCACTTTTTGATGCTGCCTATCCCAAAGTCTGCCTTGGAGGATGGTCACCCGAAGGTCCGAGGTCAAATGTCCTGGACCGCAACTGGGAGGGAACACTCCTATCTCTTGATTGTTGTGTGGTGCCCATTCATCCATTGCCATAGTCTTTGCTCAGGTTCCCCAATGTGGGGTGAATTTGTACTTGCAGAGTTACATTGTACTTTGCTCAAAAATTGCATGAATTCATGTAAAACTCTGTTATCTCACTTTTTAGATTAGATTCAATCTAAACATCATGGCAGAGACAGAGAACACATGGGACTAACACCTTCAACATGTTGTCTAGCTAACACCAATTGTTACAGTTAACTTGAGGATTCAATTTTTAAAAAAACATTTTGTGATTTACACATGAAAGAAGTGAAATTATCATCGTATTCGAACAGCTGAAAGACTCAACAAACAATCAAGGTATTTTTCATTGTATAATTTCAGTTACGTCACACTGTAAACTTTTGCTATAAATTCTGTGCCTTACAATTGTGTCCTCCACAATCACCTAATGAAGGGGTGGCACTCCGAAATCTAGTGCTTCCAATTAAATCTGTTGGACAATAACCTGGTGTTGTGTGATTTTTAACTTTGTACACCCCAGTCCAACACCGGAATTTCTAAATCATGCCCCTTCGGTCCCTTTTAAATCTTTCCCCTCTCACCTTAAACCTATGCCCTCTAGATTTGGACTTCTCTACCCTGGCTATTCATTCTATCCATGCCCCTCATGATTTTATAAACTCGATAAGGTCACCCCTCAGCGTCTGATGCTCCAGGGAAAATAGCGGGAGCCTATTCAGCCTCTCCCTATAGCACAAACACTCTAAACTCAGCAATATCCTAATAAATCCCTTCTGAACCCTTTCAAGTTTCACAATTAATGTAATAATTAATCATGGATGCATATTCACACGAGGCTGCAATTACCTTTTTTGAAAAATCAGAATGTACATTTATTACAAAACATCCAAAAAACAAACAATACAATTATCAAAGACCATTTATAAGATCCAACACAAGCATCAATACAAAGTTCTGGCCTAATGTGCATTTTGTTCGAGAGAGTCAATGGAACTATTCATTAGAGAGACTCAATCCCAGTGAAATATTGTCTCAGCTTAGCTTTATAAATCATTACTTAACTAATCCTTTCCAGTTTCTTTCACTTAATTATGGAAATGCTTTTTTTTCCATGATTCCTACTGAAGTGTGTAGTAAATTCAATTTATTTACCAACAATAGGCCAAAAGATTCAGACATAAGGTTCTCAACATAAGAAAATTCGGAAAAGAGAAAAGAGATTCAGGCTGGACAGCTCAGTATGGACCAAAACTTACCATACAGGTCATTCAAAGCTTGGCCATTTTGTTGGGGAGTCATGGATGGATCATAAATAGATTAATTACTGTTAGAAACATCTCTCAGATGAAGCGATCAGGAACAATGTCTCTAGCACTTATGGTTCATGGATACTCAAATAGAAAAGACAACACTTCAGACAAATTTCTGAGGGTGGATATTAAACATGCACACATTCAACCTGCCAAAGTACAGGAAACATGGCCTGATTAGCTGCCATCTGAGGGTTTAGCATGTACAGATAAAACTGATGCTGTATTATAAGTAATCATACATTAATTAGCATTTTTATACCAATCGCATTATACTGCAGTCTTTGCCCATTAATACATTATATGGAGTAGAGACATTGGAATAATTAGAGGGATTATTATATGAGGTATCATAATGTATTACTATACACAATAGACACAGAATTTAATACAATAATTACCACTGACATAAATCCAGTGTAGAAGTCCCTTCGGTAGTATGTCCACATTCAATATATTAAACAGAAGGAGCAAATTACAGATTTATTGCAACAGCCAGTTGTACAATGGAAGCTATATAGGCTGATCAGAAATGACGAATGTCATACATCTCACAACAGGGAGGTATTGCATTACCATATAATAAAAAAATTAACACAGAAACTATTGATCTTGTTCTATAACCAGCCGCTTGATATGTTTATACACACAGGTATCAGAAAGAGTGGAAAATGTAGAATTGATATAAATCTACAGGAGAGAAATAATTAACATGCAGGTGAAGGAAGATATTAAGGAAAATTTGGTGCATATGTGAGCCAGTTCCCTGACGTAATCCTACCATTGTCTGAGCATATTGCTCATTTTCAAGATGAGACCCAGTAAGTGCATAGAACAAATTACACACTTCAGCAACAAGCAGGGGCAATGACTGATAGTGTTCAACAAATAAACATCACCAACTGGGAGGACCTGAGGAATTAAGATCAAATGTGTAGATAATTCCTTGAATTAGGATCATCTCCCACATTTTGATTATTGTCCAGTTGGTGTTGATTCTATACTTCAACTACTAAGTTCATACATCACAAAGATACACAAGAAATGGCAACTTGTATGGGATTCAGAGAATGTAGTCTTGCTCATCTCATCCTGTCCTGAGACAGGAGTGATTATAACAGCATGCTGACTTTTTTTTTGTACAGTGGTGTTAGACGGAACAATCATGAGGGGCAGAGATGGGATAAATATCCAGGGTCTGTTCCCCATCGTAGGAGAGTCCAAATATCGATGGCATAAGTTTAAGGTGAGAGGGGAAAGATTTAAAAGGGATGGAAGGGGCAACCTTTTCACACAGTCGGTGATGCAAATATTAACTATCAGAGCAAGGGGTGGATATTAAACGTGCACATATTCAACCTGCCAAAGTACAGGAAACATAGCCTGATTGGCTGCCATCTGAGCATTTAACATTTAAAAGGTATTAGATGGGTACACGAATAGGAAGGATTTAGAGGGATATGGGTCACATGCTGGCAGATGGGACTAGATTAATTTAGGATATCTTGTCAACATGGACAGGTTAGACCGAAGGGTCTGTTTCCATGCTGTGTATCTCTATGACTCTATAATGTTGGATTTTGAATCTGGCCCTTAAAGTAGGAACTGCCTCTTTAAAAGCAAAATACTACAGATATTGGAAATCTGAAAAAAAACATAGAAAGTGCTGGAGAAATTCAACTGGTCAGACATCATCTGCGGAAAGAGAAACAGAGTTAATGTTTTGAGTCCAGTATGACTCTCTTCTGAACTGAAAGGGATTAAAAAGTAATTACTTTGAATACTTCTGTACTTCTTATATTAGAAACCACAGAAATAATATAGCACAGAAAGGGGTTATTCGGACTATCTTGTCCATGCCAACCCCTCACACGGGTTCAATTCCAGCCTCGGGCGACTATCTGGGTGGAGTTTGCACATTCTCCCTGTGTCTGCATGGGTTTCCTCCGGGAGATCCAGTTTCCTCCCACAGTCCAAAGATGTGCAGGTTAGGTTTGCTTTATCTCTATCCTTTATAATTTTGTATACATTAATCATGTTACCCCTTCAGCCTTCTCTGTTCTAAGGAAAACAATTCCAACATCTTCAGCAAAGACAAAAGTTATTGGAAAAACTCAGCAGGTCTGGAAACATCTGTGCAGAGAAATCAGAGTTAACATTTCAGGTCTGGTGACCCTTCCTCAGGAAAGTTCTAATGAGGGGTCACTAGACCCGAAATGTTATCTCTGATTTCTCTGCACAGATGCTGCCAGACCCTGCTGAGCTTTTCCAACAAACTCTGTCTTTGTGTTTTATTTACCGCATTCACAGTTATTTTGTTTTTTATTTGGTATCCAACCTCTCCAATCTCTCCTCATAGCCACAAGTCTCCAGCCCTGGCATCATTCTACTAAATCTTCTCTGCATTCTCTCCAGAGTAATTACATCTTTTCTGTAAGGTAGTGAGCAGAACAGCATTGAATATTCCAGTTGTGGCCTCACCCATGTCTCAATCAGTTTTGTCATTATATTCTTACTTTTATATCTTACCTCTGCCAATGAAGGAGAGCATTCCATATGTTTTCTTTACAACCTTACCTACCTGTACTGCTATCTTTACGGACCTGTGCATTTGCACACCAAGATCACTCACTTCATCCACCTCTCTCACTTTATTCCCATTTATTATGTATTCCCTTTTACTGTTTGAACTCCCTAAATGCATTACCTCACACTTATCAGAATTGAATTCTATCTGTTACTTTCCTGCCCACTCCACCAACCCAAGTATATTACTTTGGAGCTTACATCTATTCTCTACACTACTCACTACATGGCCAATGTTTGTATCATCTGCAAATTTCCCAATTGTGTCACCCCCACCATTCAAGTCCAAATCATTAATGCATTTTAAAAATGCAGGAGCCACTACAACGAGTTCTGCAAAACCTGAAAGTGATCCATTCACTAGAGCGGCCATTGAACATTGCCATTTGTTTCCTGTTACTAAGCTAAATTTAGATCCAATTCAACATTGTATCACTTGGGCATTTACGTTTTTGACCAGTCTGTCATGTGGGACCTTGTCAGATGCCTTATTAAAATCCATATAGACAATATCCTCATCGATCCTCCGTGTCACTTCCTCAAACAAATCAATCACATTTCTAAAGTAACCTTCCTTTAACAAAGCTGTAATGAATACCTCTGACTAGTGTGTGCCTTTCCAAGTGACAATTCATCCAATCCCTTAGGATTGATTCTAATAATTTGCCTACCAATGAAGTAAGACTGACTAGCCTATAATTGATTGGCATTTCTTTTATAGCCTTTCTAAACACTGGAACCGCATTTGCTTTCCTCCAGCCCTCCAGCACCTCACCTGTGTCTAGTGAAGATTGGAAAATAATTCTCAGAGCATCTGTTATTTCTCCCTGACCTTCTTCAACATTTTATGTCTATAAATTGCACCAATAAAAGTTTATGCTTTGTTAGCAAGGTCGGAACTAAACCAGGACTGAATAAAAAGCAAAACTTGTAAGGAAGGAGTGCACCAATATCCCAGCACTAATATTCTTCATATTGATTAGCTTAACATTCAGTATATGTACAGAATGCATTTGTATAAAATTCAAATAATCATGTAAGTTTATGTTGTACTAAACAGATGAGCCCAAGATATGAAATTATCTGAATGTGAAGTTGTAAATTTACAGAAACAACAAATTCCTACCATGATTAAACCACTGCAAACATGATTTATGTAAATGTTGAATTAAAACCAGTAGGAAAACATTTTCAACAATCATTGAGCTTCTAAAACCATAAAGCATAACAAAAGATCCATAGACAACTGAATCAACAATATTTCAACTAACTAGTTATCATGTATGTCATCTAATAATGATAAGTACATCTGAATATATACCAAAAAATGTAACTTTCTGAAAATTATGACTTGAAAGTGTGAGATAAAAAACAATATTATTAATTAGGGTGAAATGCTGGGTAGTTCTATTAATGATGCAAACTTTATTCATAAATGTTAACACTTAATTAACAGGCAATTGGCAAAGGTGTGTATTGTAATCCATCAGCAGCACTGATTTATTAGTTATTTTTTCTTTAAACTTGGTCACTTCTGAAAGGAGTTATTAAGCTTAGAAATTAAACCATTACATTGCATAAGGTAAATTTCCCCAAAATTTTGTTTGATGCCAAGAACAAAGCACATTCAATTTGGCTTTACATAGCATTCTGTGGCAGAATAGAGTCATATTTTATTTTCATCTGCCACAGATTTGTGAAATATACCAAGGTTAAAATAGTTATCTTTAAAGTAATTGATAATTTCCCTGATAGAATTAAATGATTTATAGTCAACAATGCATGGCAACTGAGTAAATTTAGTAACGTTCATATTTTTATGTATGCTTTTTACAATATTACAAGAGGTCATGACCTCAGGCTATTATTGCTCGACTATTTATCCAGAATCCAGATAATGTTCTGGGACCTAGATTTGAAACCTACATCTGCAGATGGTGGAATTTGTTTTAAAATAAAAATAAATCTGTAATAATAATTTAATGATGACTCTGAAATTGTTGTGGACTGTCAGGAAAAACCAATCTGATTCACTAATGACCTTTAAGGAGGGAAATCTGCTATCATTATCATGTCTGTCCTACATGTGAATTCAGACCCCCAGCAATGTTTTTGACTCTTAAAAGCTCTCTGGAATGAATAATAAATGTAGCCAGTGACACCCATATCTCATGAATCATTTTTTTTGAATTGTAAAGTAAATGGAGATGAGGAATGGCCTTTTTACTGCCAGTCATATTTTCTGATCTGAGTAATTGGCAACTGAAAACTGGGAGAGAACCTTAGATATCCCACTGATACATATAGTTAAACTCAAGCAATTTTCTGGTGGTCATGCACAGTGGTGGCCAATACTCATGCTAATATCTGCTGAAATATGTACATTGATGGCCTTGGATATTACCTATTTGTCAACAGAAAATACAAGAAACAATGCATGTAGGAAATATATGTTTCATCTTATTCAGCATAGACAGTTGAATTCAGCCATTTTTACAGAACTGTTCTGTACACAATGAGCAAGCATGCAGAGTAATGCACAAGTGTAACTTAATGTAAAGGCAATTACCACTATAGATTAACCATGTTATAAAATATTGGGAGCATAAGTACCACCACAGCTGGCCTCTCTAATTTACCAATACAATTTCTGTATTAAAAGGTAGATATGCAACACATTGAACAACTTGCCGTAGCATTAAATTGAAATGTGATTTGTCTTTTAACTGAATGAAATTTCTGCATTAGAGAAAATATTTTAGCCCAACTGAGTTTAAAGGACTACATTCCTCAATAATTGGCTTAGTTGTAACTTTAATCCAAAACCACTAAAACAACCTTCCAAAAACTCATTTTAGCCCTGCATGGACATTATGTGCTTAATGTTAAGCATGATTTGGAGATGCCAGTGTTGGACTGCAGTGTACAAAGTTAAAAATTATGCAACACCAGGTTATAGGCCAAAAGATTTATTTGAAAGCACTAGCTTTTGGAGTGCTGCACCTCCATCAGGTGGCTGTAGAGTATAAGATCGTAAGACAGAGTTTATAGCATATGTTTACAGTGTGATGTAACTGAAATTATATATTGTAAAAGACCTGGATTGTTTGTTGAGTCTCTCATGTTTTAGAATGAACATGATTGTTGCAATTCTTTCAGATGTAACTGGCAGAACTTTTTAAAATCACACAACACCATTTTATAGCCCAACAGGTTTTGGAGCAAGCTAGTGTTTCCAAATAAACTGTTGGACAATAACCTGGTGTGTGTGATTTTTAACTTTGTACACACCAGTTCTACACCAGCATCTCCGAATCATGTTTAATAATTGGTGTCATGTTGGCGCAGATAATGCATTTAAGGTGTGAGGTGCCCTGTGTGAGACTGTCTGTGTCACAATGTTCAGACTGATTCTAATCTAAAAAACGGATTCACAGAATCTTACATAGATTCCTGCAGTTTTTGTGCAAAATAAAATGTAACTCCGCACGTACATGAACGTGTGTGTAGACTTTCACTGTCTACCCTATCTTATCCTCTGAGTGTCTGTGACAAAGTGTGTGTATGTGTGTGAGTATGAGTGTAAAGGGGTATAAGTCTGTGAGAGGTGCATGTGTGCGTGTGAGCATGGGAGTATATGTGTGAGCTTATGAGAGCTTGTCTATGAGAGAGAGTCTGCGTGAGTGTATGGGTCTGTGTGTCAGAGTGTCTGTGTGTATGTCTGTGTGTCTGTCTGTGGGATTGTCTGTGTGAGTGTGTAGTGCAGTGGGGTCACCTGTAGTGTGATATGAACCCAAGGTCCCGGTTGAGGCCATCCCCATGGGTACAGAACTTGGCTATCAGCCTCTGCTCAGCCACTTTGCGTAGTTACCTGTCCCAAAGTCCACCTTGGAGGACGGCCACCCGAAGGTCCGAGGTTGAATGTCCCGGACCGCTGAACTGTTCTCCGACTGGGAGGGAACACTCCTGTCCGTTGATTGTTGTGCGATGTCCATTCATCCATTGATGTAGCCTCTGCTCAGTCTAGTCAAAGTACCATACCTCAGGGCATCCTTGCCTGCAGCGTATGAGATAGACAACGTTGGCTGAGTTGCATGAATACCTGCCACGTACATGGTTGGATGTGTCCCCACATGTAATGGTGGTATCCGTGTCGAACTCTGACACGTCATGCAGCGTCTACCATCACATGGTTGAATAGTGTTGCCCTGAAAGTTGGGCAGTTTGCTACAAAAATGATCTGTTTGAGGTTTGGTGGCTCTTTAAAGGCGAGAATTGGAGACGTGAGGAAGGTCTTGGCGAGGTGCTCATCCTCGTTGATAATGTGTTGCAGGTTGCGAAGAACATGGCACCGTTTTTTGGCTCCTGTGAATTACTGGACTGTCATTTGCAGATCGTTTCTGTCACCTGAGGATGTCATTACGGTTTCTCGCTGTGGCACGTCAGAACTGGCAGTTGATGAGTTGAGCATTGTACCCCGTTCTTATGAGGGCATCCTTGAGTACTTCCAAGTGCCTGTCGCGTTCCTCTTCATCTGAAGAAACCCTGTGTATGCATAGGGCTTGTCCATAGGTGATGGCTGTTTTAGCATATTTCGGGTGGAAGCTGGAGAAGTGTAGCATCATGAGGTCATCCATGGGTTTGCAGTAGAGTGAGGTGCTGAGATGCCCATCCTTAATGGAGATGCACATGTCCAAGAATGTGACAGATAGTAGAGAGTAGTCCATGGTGAGTTTGATGGTGGGATGAAACTTATTGATATCATTGTGTAGTTTTTTCAGTGACTCCTCGCTGTGGGTCCAGAGGAAAAAAGTTTCATCAATGTACCTGGTGTATAGTGTTGGTTGGAGGTCCTGCATAGAGAAGAAGTCTTGTTCAAACTTGTGCATGAAAGTGTTGGCATTTTCGGGTGCAAATTTGGTCCCCACGGCTGTTCCATGTGTCTGGATGAAGAACTGGTTGTCAAAGGTAAAAATATTGTAGTCGAGGACCAGTCGAACCAGGTACATTCCTCGTCACAATGGATGTTTCAGCACTCTACACCAGCATCCCCCACAGAAGAACCTACACAATGATATCAACAAGTTTCATCCCACCATCAAACTCAGCATGGACTACTCTCTACTATCTGTCTCATTCTTGGACACATGCATCTCCATCAAGGATTGGCACCTCAGCACCTCACTCAACCGCAAATCCACGGATAACCTCACGATGTTCCACTTCTCCAGCTTCCACCCAAAACATGCTAAAACAGCCATCACCTATGGACAAGCCGTTTGGATAAACAGGATCTGTTCAGATGAAGAGGAATGTGATGGGCACTTGGAAGTACTCAAGGATGCTCTCATAAGAACAGGGTACGATACTCAACTCATCGACTACCAGTTCCGACATGCCACAGGAGACAGACACGTGCTGCAACTGACAGGGTACCCTTTGTTGTCCAGTACTTCCCAGGAGCCAAAAAGCTATACCATGTTCCTCCCAACCTGCAATACATTATCAATGAGGATGAGTACCTCGCCAAGACCTTCCTCACGCCTCCACTTCTCGTCTTTAAAAGACCACCAAACCTCAAACTTGATTATTGTTCATAGCAAACTGCCCAGCTTTCAGGGCAACACCGTACAACCATGTGACAGTAGACGCTGCAAGATGTGTCAGAGTGTCGACACGGATACCACCATTATGCGTGGGGACACCTCCCACTGTGTACGTGACATGTACTCAAGCGACTCAGCCAACGTTGTCTATCTCATATGCTGCAGGTAAGGATGTCCTGAGGAATGGTACCTTGGTGAGACCAAACAGAGGCTACAGCATCGGATGAATGGACATCGCACAACAATCAACAGACAGGAGTCTTCCCTCCCAGTCAACAGTCCAGGACATTCAACCTCAGACCTTCGGGTGACCCGTCCTCCAAGGTGGGCTTTGGGACAAGCGACTACGCAAAGTTGTCGAGCAGAGGCTGATAGCCAAGCTCTGTACGCATGGGGATGGCCTCAACTTGGACCTTGGGTTCATGTCACACTACAGGCGACCCCACTGCACTACACACACACACTGATACAGACATAGACACACACACAGACAGACGCACACTCACAGACAGTCACAGACAGACACAGACACTCTTACACATAGACACTCTTACCCCCCCACCTCTCCACCACCACCCCCCCAACACACACACACACAAGTTTGTGGGGTGAATTTGTACTTGCAGAATTACATTTTATTTTGCTCAAATACTGCATGAATCTGTGGAGGATTCTGTAAATCAGTTTTTTAGATTAGAATCAATCTGACCATAGTGGCACAGACTAGCAGAGGATAACTAAAAAACCAAGAAGGGGGAGAAAATAAAATATAAGAGTAAATGAGCTATTAATATAAAAGATTTCAAGAATTTATTTAGATATCTAAAAGGTAGATGAGAGACAAGATTGGACATTGGACCACTGGAAAATGAGGCTGGAGAAGTAGTAATGGGGAACAAAGAAATGACCAAGGAACTGAAGAGGTACTTTCCATCAGTTTTCACAGTGAAGACACCAGCAGCATACTAGAAACTCAAGAGAGTCAGGGGCAGAGGTGAGTGTTGTGGCCATCACTAAGGAAAAGGTGCTATGGAAGCTGAAAGATCTGAAGATGGATAACACCAGATGGACTACACCCGCAGGGTTCAGAAGGAGATCGCAGAGGAGATTGTAGAGACATTGATGATGAATTGGTCAGGAAACACTGGAGTCAGGGCATATCCCAGAGGACTGGAAGATGGCTAATATAACATTCTGTTTAAGAAGAGTGACACAGTGGCTCAGTGGTTAGCACTGTTGTCTCACAGCACCAGAGTCCAAGGTTTGATTCCAGCCTCGGGCGACTGTGTGGAGTTTGCACATTCTCCCCATGTCTGCATGGGTTTCCTCTGGGTGCTCTGGTTTCCTCCCACAGTCCAAAGATGTGCAGGTTGGTGAATTGGCCATGCTAAATTGCCCATAGTGTTAGGTGCATTAGTCAGAGGGAAATGGGACTGGGTGGGTTTCTCTTCGGAGGGTCAGCGTGGACTTGTTGGGCCGAAGGGCCTGTTTCCACACTGTAGGGCAACTAATCTAATCAAGAGGGGAGGCAGAAGACAAGAAACTTAGGCTGATTAGCCTAACCTTGATCGTTAGCAACATTTTAGAGTTCATTATTAAGGATGAGATTATGGAGTACTTGAAAGTGCATGGTAAACTAGAACTGAGTCAGCATGGCTTCGTCAAGGGCAAGTCATATCTGACAAATCTGTTAGAATTTCTTTGAGACAGTAACGAGTAAGTTAGACAGAAGAGAGCCAATAGATATGTGCTATTTGGATTTCCAGATGACCTTTGACATGGTACCACACAGGAGGCTGCAAAAAAAGATAACAGCCCATAGTGTTAAGGGCTAGGTAGTGGCATGTATTGAGGATTGGCCAACTGGCAGAAGGCAGTGAGTAGAGATAAAGGGGTATTTTCAGGATGGCAGCCAGCAACCAGTGGATCTACAGGAGTCTGTATTGGGACTACAAGTTTTCACATTATATGTTAACAATCTGGACAACGAAACTGAGGGTATTTTGGCTAAATTTACAGATGACACAAGAATTGGTGGAAGGACAGGTAGGGTAAAGGATACAGAGTGACTGCAAAATTACTTGGACAGTCTAGGAGATTGGAAAGAATGGCAGATGTAATACAATATAGGAAAATGTGAGGCCATGCACTTTGATAGAAAGAATAATGATGTAGACTATTTTCTATCGAGGGAAAGGCTTTGGAAATTTAAAGTACAAAAGGACTTGGGAGTCCTAATTCAGGATTCTCTTAAGGTTAACATGCAGGGTCCATTGGCAGTTAGGAAGGCAAGTGCAATGTTGGCGTTCATTTCAAGTGGTCTAGAATACAAGAGCAGAGATGTACTGCTGAGACTGTATAAGGCTCTGGTCAGACTGTATTTGAAATATTGTGAACAGTTTTGGGTCTCATATCTAAGGAAGGATATGTCAACATTGGAGTGGGTCTAAATAAGCTTTACAGTAATGTTCTCAGGAATGAAGGACTTACCATGGGAGGAGTTGTTAAGGACTCTTGGTCTGCATTCAATGGAATTTACAAGGATGAGGGGGAGGGAATCTGATTGAAACTTAGAGAATACTGAGAGGCCTGGATAGGTGTGTGGACTTGAAAAGGGCATTTCCATGAGTAGGAGAGACTAGGATACAAGGCAAAGCCTCAAATTAAAGGAATGACCTTTTAGATCTGAGATGAAGAGGAATTTCTTTCTGCTAGAGTGTGGTGAATCTGTGAAACTCATTGCCAGAGAGGGCTTTGGAGGCTAAACCATTGAGTGTATTTAAGACAGAGATAATAGGTTCTTGATTAATAGGTTCTTAATTAATAGTATTATGGACCAGGCCAGACCCCTAAAAACATTTCAAGAAAGTAGCCTGGACCCTAACTTTGCTAGTTGTTTTAAGCAAGTGTAAAGTGGATATTCCAGGAGAGATGCAGGTGGTCAAACCACTTAGTTTTAAGATTACCCAATGAAACACAAATAAACGAATGGAATACAGAATAACAACCTATTTGAAAACCCAATGGACTATCCCAACTAAATGATGCTATTCCAAATTCCGGCAACAATCCTTATAAACACCCCTTGGCAAAAAAAAGGTAAAATCAAACACAGGGTCTTACAGGAGAGAGATAGAGATTCAGCATGGAACACCTCCTTCCATGTGGCTGTTTCTTGGACTAGCAGCCTCAAAGCTGACTGCCTGTTTTCAGTGAACAGCCAAATTATTAAAATCCAAACCAAACCAGAGAAAAACTGAGCTGTGACAACTGGCCACTCCACTTTCAGTGTCTAAGTGTTTTTTTAACTTGAAAGCCACTTTACTGAGGCAGTATCTGTTAGCTATGATCAGATTGGGCCTAAAACCAAGACTTTTTGGAATCGCTGCTGTTGGAACCTCTGAAAAAAAAAGACAAGAACAGCATAACCTTGTTAAAGGAGCAGCATCATCACACCTCCCTCCTTATAAAAATATGAGCCATCAATATCCACAGGTCGCTTCATTTTAAAACCCCTTAATCTTGAACTGTTAGTACTCTACAATACACATATACATTTACATCCACAATAATCATGCAAACATGCACTACTCCATTTTGTTTCAGTATGTTTTACACCTGCCACCAAATGCAACCGTTTCTCATTCAAGTCTTAACAATGCATCAGCAATCACGTTTTCCCATCCTGCCACATGCACAATTTTCAAATTAAATGGCTGTAACAACAAGCTCCATCTAAACAGTCTGGCATTTTTGTCCGTAAATTTCTCCTCAAACATCCATGGGTTATGATCAGTGTATATGATCATCTCAGATACATTACTGGTAACATAAACATTGTCTTGTTGTAACACCAACACCAGTCTCAAAGTCTCCTTCTCAGCTGTCAAATATTTCTGCTAATGAATATTCAATTACCTGGAGAAATACCCGATAGGTCTTTCTATCTTCTTGCATTCTTCTTGCAACAGCACAGACCAACACCCACATTGCTTGCATCAATAGCCACCATCGATTTGCATAATTAGGTGTGGCTAATACTGGGATTAGGGTTAACACAGCTTTCAGGCTGTCAAATGCCTTCTGACAGTCTGCTGTACACTGAAACTTCTTGCCTTTCTTTAGCAATACAGTGAGTGGAGCAGCCACACAGTGCTAAAATTTGGTACGAACTTTTGATAAAATCTACTCAATCCCAGCAATCGTAGTACTGCTCTTTTTGTCAATGGTATGAGAAACTCCCCAATTATGTTTATTTTTACATTCTGTGGGCCCATTTGTCCATGTCCAAAAACATGGCCCAGGAAGGTGACTTGGGCTTTGGAAAACTCACTGTTAGCCAGGTTGATCACCAAGCCTGCCTCCCGAAGTCAATAGGACAATTCAGATAAACATTGCAAATGTTCCTTCCATATGTGACTAAAAATCACCAGGTCATCAATATATACAATACAATGGGTAATCTTGTAATGACCTTATTTGTTAGTCTCTGAACTGTGGCTGCCACATTTTTTGTATCAAATGGCATGAATTTAAACTGATGCAGTCCATTTAGCGTTACAAAAGCTGAAATTGCCTTCACTTTTTAAGACAAAAGATACCTGCCAATATCCTCTGAGCAAGTCCAAATTAGAAAAAAAAAGTTGCTTGTCTCACCTTTTCAGCATAGTCTTCCAAACGTAGAATTGGATATGCATCAATCTTTGTAACTGCATTGACTTTGGGTACCATCTGGTTTTGGCACCAGTACTATGTGTAAGCTTCGGTCACTGTAACCCACTTCGATTATGTCATCCTAGACCATGGATTCAATCTCCTTTTGAACCTGTGCCAACTTTAGAGGGTTATGCCTATAAGGGTGTTGCTTAATCGGAACAGCATCTCTATCTTTACATCATGCAGAATTAGGTTAATATTTCCCAGCTTATTTCCACATATCTCCCTATGCAATAGTCATAACTCTTTCAGGTCATTTTGATGATTTTCCTCTGGAAGGTAACTCAATAATTTATTCCAATTTTTGACAACCTCCTCATTGTCCAATTTAATTTGAGCAAAGACCAATTCAATCCTCTGAATTTGGTTCTTCACTCTATTATAACCAATAACACTATCTCCTTTGACTTTCATTCCATGTCAAAGTACTGTTTCAGCATTTTCACATTACACACTTGTGAGATTTTTTTCTGTCTGGAATCCTTATCAAATAGTTCATCTCACTCATTTTCCTTTTGACTTGATAAGGTCCACTAAGCCTTGCTTTTAAAGGTTCACCTATCACTGAAAGAAACAGTAACACCTTATCCCCAATAGCAAAACCACGAGATTCTGAGTTCTTGTCTGCTTCCTGTTTTATTTAAAAATCACACAACACCAGGTAATAGTCCAGGAAAGCTAGTGTGCTTCCAGATAAACCTGTTCAACTATAACCTAGTGTTGTGTGATTTTTTACTTTGTACACCCCAGTCCAACACCGGCATCTCCAAATCCTGTTTTATTGTATGCTTTGATACGTTTAAATGCTGTCTAGTCAATACCCCTCTATTTAATTGTTCCTGAAAATTTGATACATAATCCAAATATGTGGTCTCTGAATTATGACTTACCAATTTCCTCTTACTCAATTTTAGTGGTCCTCTCACTTCACACCCAAAACCTAATTTTAAAAAATGGACTGAATTTGGTTGATTCATTTGGTGCATCTCTGATCGCAAAAAAAAAACAAATGAAATTCCCTTATCCCAATCAATTGAATAGTCTTGGCTATAAGCCCTCAACATGGTCTTTAATGTCTGATGCCACCTTTCTAGCACTGCCTGTGATTCTGAATACTATACAGTAGATTTGTATTGCTTTATTCCTAAGATTTCCATAACTTTGTTGAATAATTTTGGTGTAAAGTTTGACCCTTTATCTGACTGTATCACTGAGTAGTTGGTATCTCATCAAAAATTTGAGTAATTCCTCTACAATCCTTTTAGCTGTGATACTGTGTAATGAAACGGCCTCTGGAAATCTAGTGGACACATCCATTATTGTTAACTAATACTGATTCTGACTTTCTGTTATAGATAAGGGTCCTATGCAATCAATTAAGACTCTTGTAAAAGGTTCCTCAAATGCAGGAATAGGTATTAAAGGTATGAGTTTTATTACTGCTTGTGGATTTCCTATTACCTGATATGTATGGTATGTGTGGCAAAATTCAACTACATCTTTGTGCAGTACAGGCATTCAAAATGATTTTGTATTTTAGTTTGTGCTTTTCTCACTACTAAATTAACACCTAGTGGTAGCTCATTGGCTCCCCACAATATCTCCTTTCTATAATCCACTGGCAATATGGCTTGATGAATCTCTGCCCATTTCTCACCTGCCTGAATATGTTATGGCTACTATTTCCTCATTAAGATATCATTTTTCAGATAATTACATTCAGGGATACATTCGGATTATTTTTCTGTATATACCTTGTGATACAATTGCTTTAAATGTTCATCTTTCTGTTGTAATTCAGTTAATGTATCTGAGCTAAAGATGTTTACTTTGACATCTATCTGATCCTGGTTTGTGTGAACCATGTGATCAAGCAGGGTCTCTGCTAATTCCACTTCAACATATCTGTACTCTTTGATCTCTCCTGTTTCAACTGGTGACTTTGTGACCTTGTTATCACACAGTCAAGAAAAAAATGTCCCAGGATATGTATCCTGCAATAGTTTAGTTGCCTAAATTTCCATTGGATTTTCAACCACAGTTGGCAGCAGTCCTACCTGTGAACCAGCTACATCATTAGCAAGGACAAGCTGCATCTCCAGAGCTGAGTTTTTCCAGTACTCCTATGCAACTTCTCCATTCTTTACCAGACACTCAAATCTCATTTTACATAATTGAGAGCTTCTTCTCTCACTGTGAATTCACCTTACTAGCACCTTTTCTGGCAAGAGTCCTTCAGAGGTACATATCTCCTCATTTTCAGCACCACAGATTGAGAGAATCCTATATCTCTTAACATTCTAACCTCTTTACCTGCTGCTCCTGCTTTATGTTAGTAAACTTTATTTGCGCAGGTATATGGTTTATAAAGCTCTGGCGCTTCCTCCTTAACCAACCACTGGTCAGGATGTACATTTTGGAGCAGCTTTCTAGCCTCCACTGTGCTTTCTGTTACCACACCGACAAAATTCACTGGCTTATCCTAATTTTCTACATCTAGCTTCTCAGTTGTTATGAAGTTGAAGGTGTGCACTGTACCTTTATGAGAGTGAATGCTGTTCTGAACTGAGAACTTACAAACACCTGCCATATGACTAGATCACAGTCTCAGAGTGTACTGGAAAACTGAAAATATATAACGTTTGGCTGTGAAACTGATACATGAGTTGGTTGCTGTTTTGACAACAGTTCAAATTTAACCAATTTAAATTATGCCCCATGATACTCAAACCCAATCGAGTTTGAATTTATTGTTTTTGCCAACATTGAACCAATGAGATGATCTGATGTTGAGGGTATAAAAAAGGCAGGCAGGTTGAAAGTCAGACAGAGTAACAGCCAATGAGAGAACAACTGCCATTTGAAACATTCTTTATCAAAAGTACCTTTTCATATGAAACATATTTGCAGTAAAAGAAAAAAAGATGACCCAGGGAGATCTTTAGTCAGAAGAAGAAAGACACCAACCATGCCAGCCACTGTATGGTTTTGAAGTTAAGCTGATGCAATTTCAATAATTGTTTTATTGAAACAGTATATTGTTATAGAGTTGAATGCAGATAATAAGTAGTCAGGAGAAAGAGGAGGCTTAGTGTTGTGAGTAGTTATTGTTTAATGTTCACTTTTATATTTAAAGGATAAATTGATATGGTTTTCTTTAAATAGTGGAATTGGAGAGTTCTCTGTCACTCATATTTTAACAGACAATGAGGCAAAGTGTTTGGTTTAATTAACAGGGGATTCACTGCCACGCCATAACGCATTGCTTTTCCTAATCCACCAGCACTGTTATTTCATGTGGCCTACTTCATTACAATGAAAACACCGCTGTGCACAGATTCCACATATGAAAAAGGTACCTTTGATACAGAGTGTTTTCAGGCAGTCTGTCTGACAATGGCAGGTGGTGCTTTTTCAGACTAACTGTCCAAAATACCTGCTTTTTATGCCTCAAATATCAAATTGTCTCATTGGTTTGATGTTATCAAAACAGTAAAATTTTAATTCATTTAGGTTTTAGTATCTTGGGGCATAATTTAAACCGGTTAAATTCAAACTGCTGTGAAAACAATTGAGGTATCTCAGTTACAGCCAAAGGTTACATCTTAAAGTTACATTTTTCAATTCTCTGTGCCTGCTAGTCAGTCACATGACAGGTACCTGACAGCTTTCACTCTCTCTTAAAGTCTCTTACATGTCTTCAATTTCATAACATATTTGTTACCAAGCCAATAGGATTCATTTTCATTTCTCAGTGATTGTATGGCTCTAGGCTTCAGTGATTCATTTTCTGACAGGTTTGAAGTAAGTATCCATTGTCACCAGCAGCCACTGCTCAAAGTTTGCTTCCAACTCTAATGATATGTTCAACATAGACTGCCACAGGATGAAAGCACCTTGACAAACATCAGGAATCTTGTACACAACTGCAAAAGTATGTATCTTCCTCTGAACACCAGCTGTTAATTGATGGACAAGTCGACTTTGTGTTTTGTGATTGCTCTTAGATGATCTGGGGATTCAGTTCAAGATATTCCATGTCTCTGTGAATCCAGCTGGAGATGCAATCACAAGCACAAGCACAATTTTTCTAGATTGCACCATCACCTGGGTTTCCCAAAAAAACACTCTGCACAGACATGTTAAGGAAAGCCAATCTCTGCCTGTAAATCCTACATCATAGGTGCTGCATCTGATAAGCTGTATCCCTTTGTCTGTTCTTTTTACTGTTTTCCAGTTGCAGATCTGTACGCATCATGCTATCTGCTATCCTGCTCACAAACCTACTACGGCAACTGCTAAGTAATCAGTTATGTAAAATATTTCCAATATCCTAATCCCATGTATTCAGAATTTCTGCTTATCAAACAGCACTTTCTCACTTCTGTAATAATACACTTCAGTACCACCAATTATATTGCAGTAGTACTAATTACTCTTCAGCCCATATTATGTCCCTCCTTTCATCAATAATGGCAAAGAAGAATAAACTACTCATACTGTTCTGAGATTCAGTGCTTAAACTTTTCAGAATGAAACGTTTACTGGCACTGAGTGATCTTGTGATCAAATGCACTGTAATCATAAATGGCACAGTACATGAAACATCACACATAACGAGAACACTTCATCTATCCACCATTACTCCCAGAAAAAAAAATGAACAAAGTCATTGAATGCAATCAAGCACACCAGTAAAATAACCCACTTTTTGTAGTGTGGATTTGTTGGCCATTCAAATACCTCAGGGTCACAGACAGCACATCCATCAGTTTCTTTACTTACACATTGTCAGTCTTGAAAGCCTCATCGTTAAGCAATTTCTGAGAGTCATGACAAGGTCATAAAATATTAATCTCAGCTCCACTACACTTCCCTGAACAAATACATTTTGCTCGGATATATTTTTCATTTTTTCGGCAAAGTAAATTCAATTATTTGGGCTGAAGCTACACTACACTCAATACGTGTCTTGGAAGTAAAACAAGTATTAAGTTTCCCTTTTGCTTTCATGATAATAATGAAATGAATACATATTACACAAAATTTATGGAGGGTGGTTTTCCCTGGAGATTTTAGATGCTATAAAGCCTTTAAGGTGGTTAATATTGGATCAAAGACTGAGCTGTAGGTTTAACCTCCATGAAGCACAAGCCACCATTTTGGTGCAGGATTTGAAGCACACTGGCAACCAACTGGAAGTTCACTAATCAACTCATCACCACAAAATGTTCCTGTTAACACTTATAAAGGGGGTACACAAGATTATTTTGTTAGTCAATATTTGATCTCACACCTTCTGCTAACAGCAACCAGCTAGTCAGAAGTAAACTAGGATTTTGCGGCCAACTTAATTATTTATTTTGTAGGTATTTGCATAACACCTTAAAGTTAAATCACTTTGCGCCTGAACATACCTTTTGAAACACATTGATCAGTTTTATTTTACCAGCACTCTTTCACTTACTTCAGAAGTTATTTGAGTTCACTTCAAAAGGGTAACAGTTATGTTACTTTAAATAATAGGACTCCTTACTGAAGACACTCAGAGAAATCGAGTGTTTGGCTACCAGCAGCTTGTCAGCTTTTCCGTTGGATTTCAGGAAGAGGGGGAGCAATGAGAGACCAGTCAGTTTGCAGCAGCTTCAACTGGAAAACATGACTGTCATAAACCACCTCACACCACCATCACCACCACATTCACATGCTTCACAAGTGTACAATATCCCATCTTTCTGAATCTCCACAACCCGGACCTCCAATAAAGTACCTAAGAACTTGCACACACCTTCATTCAGTCCTTAAGCTATTTTGAAATGTGCTACCATATATCCGCTGGTACATCTCACACCAACAGTGGAACTACATAGTACAGCCAAAACAATACATAGAACCATAAAATTGTCACAGGACAGAATGATGCTCTTCAGCCGATTGTACCTACATTGGCTCTCTGCAAGAAAAAATCTCTTAGTACCAATCCCTTGCCTTTATCCCTTAGCTACAGTATCTAACTACTACAGACATTCAACTAGTGGACCCCTCCATGCAGAAAAATGAAAAAGAAATTTTAATGTCTGGGCCTAATTTTAAGATGCAGGATTATCTTGAGTCTAAATCCAGTAGGATTATCAGTTCAAATTCTCCTTGGTGGTTTTGCTGCCATATTTAATTTGTAATCTTCAATTGCAACATGCATTTAATTTTGTGCCATCAAGAATCACCTGCTCAGCAATAATCAGTTCAGTGATGCTCAGTTTCGGATCTGTCAGGGCCACTGAGCTCCTGACCTCATTATAGCCTTGGTTTACCCATGGACTTAAGAGATGAAGTCCAGAGGTGAGGTAAGAGTAACCATCCTCGACATTAAGGTCACATTCACTCGAGTGTAGCATCAAGGAGCCCTAGCAAAATCTGAATCAATGGGTAATAGAGGATAAACCTTCTGCTGTATACAAAGATGGCTGTAGTTGTGGGAGATCAAACATTTCAGCTGCAGGACATCTCTGCAGGAGCTCCTCAGGGTAGTGTCTTAGGCTCAACC
Source organism: Chiloscyllium plagiosum (assembly GCF_004010195.1). Classification (NCBI taxonomy): domain Eukaryota; kingdom Metazoa; phylum Chordata; class Chondrichthyes; order Orectolobiformes; family Hemiscylliidae; genus Chiloscyllium; species Chiloscyllium plagiosum. Next base: position 31,046,630 of record NC_057735.1, read on the forward strand.
ACTCTCAGCTGCTTCATTAATGACCTCCCCTCCATCATAAAGTTAGAAGTGGGAATTTTGCTGATGATTGCACAATGTTTGTCACCATTCATGACTTAATAGATACTGAAGCAGTCCATGATTAAATGCAACAAGATATGGACTATATCCAAACTTGGGCTGACAAGTAGCAAGTCACATTCTCATCTAATAAATGGTAAGCAATGAGCATCTGCAGTAAGAGACCATCTAACCATTGTCCCTTGACATTCAATGGTATTACCATCATAGAATCACCCACTATCAACATCCTGGGAGTTACCATTGACCAAACATTCAACTGGACTTGCCAAATAGTTACAGTAGCCACAAGAGCAGGTCAGAAGCTTGGAATACTCTGGTGAGTAACTTATCTCCTGATGCCCAAGGCCTGTCCACCATCTACAAGGTACAAGTTAGGAGTATGATACAATACTTCTCACTTTCCTGGATGAGTGCAGCTCCAACGACACCCAAGGAGCTTAACACCATCCATGACAAGGTAGCACTTTTGATTGGCACCACATCCACAAACATTCCTTCCCTCTGCTCAGTAGCAACAGTGCGTACTATCTATGAGATACTTTTCAAAAATCCACACAGATGCCTAGATATCACTTTCGAAACCCACAACCACTTCCACCTAGATGGACAAGGGTAGCAGATTCATGAGAACATTATCAACATGCAAGTGCTCCTCCAAGTCACTGATCATCCTGACCTAAAAATGGATTGCCATTCCTTCACTGCTGCTGGGTCAAAATCCTGGAATTCCCTCTCTAATGGAATTGTGGATCTACCTACAGAACATGACTGCAGCAGTTCAAAAAGGCAGCTCCCCACTATCTTCACGAGAGCAACTAGGGATGTGTAGTAAATGCTCAGGTTACTTGAGAGCTTCTGTAAATTGGGAACATCCTGTTAGGGCACTCAGTGCGTGATCAAGAGGCCCAATCTTTGGAAGTCGAGATCTGCAGAGAGCCAATCTGTGTCCTTGCTATCAACTCACACCACAGACTCCTCCACAGTGATTCCCCTCCTAATCTTACTTACTTGTGCCTGGAGCCCTCAGCAATCCTAGGGCCTGGGATCAGCAACCATTGTTTCTCCTGTGGTGCTGATGTACAACGAGCCATTGATAGGTCAGCAGAAATTGGCAGGCTGCACTTTGACCCTCAGCTTCCTTTATCCTGGGAAAGTCAACTGCTGCCAAATTACATTTCTGATTGGGAATAATTGCAATGAGCTTTCCCAATGAAAAGGGCGATGTAAAGCTTTCTCCAGCTCTCCATCTGCCGAATGTATCTATTTAACATTTTCTTCAGGGCTAAATTGCTGTAGTATGCAAATTTGGGTAATCAACAACCATTACCAATATTGCCTTCTGAAACCAAACTTCAGATATGTCCAATATACCTTTAGCACCTGTTTTCACTATTTCATCAAAGCAACTCAAGTAATATCTTTTTCAGTGGGCACCCTGTGCCCATCAGAGTCACCATCCCAAGGTCATCTCCCACCTCTTTAAATTAGTTCTTCACCCTCGATGTGGTGGGCTTGCCTGTCGTCCCAACTGTCGGTACTGCTCCAGTGCAGTTGAGATTGCAAAGTGGTAGGCCATCTGATTCACTACTGGGTCTTCCTCCCAAGGAAGGGTTGGCCATCTCAGCTTAAATCAATCAATTCTGCATGCAGTAGTAAAGTGCTACCAGGCACCATCAGGATATTATGGGGGGGAGCTCCAGCCTGACTTTTTAACAAAATGCACAGGAACTGTGACACCCCTGAAATCCAGCCCATATTCACCACCAAAATTCATTTAATATCACACACCAAACAAACATGGAAACTTGCGAAATCCTGAAGCATCTAACCCAGCAACAAGTACTTTCACTACACTGTTCAAGAAGACAGCAGAGCATCACATGCTCAAGGTGACAGGGATAGTCAACAAACATTGACCTTGCCTGTGATGACCGAATTCAATGAATGAATGAAAAAAATCAGAGGTGTAAAGGGGTTCAATGCTCATAAACCCACTAGAATTGTGGCAATGCAGGAGTTGCCTGTAGCATTTCTCAAATCCTTACCTAAGTACTTGACACAAGTCTTCATACTGACACAACAGAGGATTCTGCTCCTTGGAGGCATTAGAAGCTAAAATCCACTCAAGCAGAAGAAAGGAAAGGAGACAATTCATTTTTAATGTAACTCAAATAACTGCACGGTCAAAGTGAACAGAAAAGTCAGGGACAGACCTTGAGTTAAAAACTCAATATATGAAAAAAGCTTGTGATGCTTGGGAATAAAGATTGAACTCAGGGTCATCATATTCAAGAATTTCTTTCAACCAGCTGCCTACAGTCTGTCTTTAACTTTCCAATACCTCAGTAAGAATGTAAATTGCCTGGGAATTGAAAAAAACTCCCAGCACTGCATACCTGTTTACTAACATATTGTGCATTTCCTCTGTCTTCAGAAGACTGATGGAATATATATTGAGTGCTCACCTTTTAAATCAGTTACCGTTGCCAGGAAGTCAAACTCGTCCACTTTCTCTGCTAGCCACAGATTGTGCACTCACTGATGTGCTAAATAAAGATAGCCCAATATAAATGTAATTGGAAACCCCAGGCTACAAAGATGTCTGTCAAAAGGATTAGAAAGAATCATTCATCCTGCTCAAACTCATAGGCCTGGCTCATGTCCTCGTCCTAGATACAGTCATCGTCAAGAATTACTGCCACAGGGCGTCAATCACCTGGGAGGTTTTGGAATTGAAAGAGATGGCCAGTTACATTAATCTCTGCCAGATACTTTGAATAACCTCCAGATTAGCCATCCCTCCCCCAAAGCATGTATGATTGTTGCAGTCAGGTTATGCATACTAAGAACTTTCAAGTCTCTGTGTGCTTTGAACCGCAAAAATCAGTCAGACAGTGTTGTAATTTCCCTCCAGTTTGAAGTAAACAATGATTGATCTCGATTCTGTACATGTAGATTGACTAGCCATTTATAAGATAAAATTATGAGCACAACCAAAAAAATGTAACACTTCTGTCAAGAATGTGCCTGTATTAATGGGATATTTTTCAGTATTGTTGCAGAATCTGTATAATAACATGCATACATATTGATTACACATACTGGAAAGGACACACAACTTGTGCTGTTTCTAGCTGGATGCCAGGGAGCTCCCAAAGGTAGTGGGGATAACATTTTAGTTCCAGACCTTTCATAATGGATGGCATGGTGGCTCAGTGGTTAGCACTGCAGCCTCACAGCACCAGGGACCCAGTTGCAATTCCAGCCCCAGGCGACTGTGTGGAGTTTGCACATTCTTCCCACGCCTGCGTGGGTTTCCTCTAGGTGCTCCGGTTTCCTCCCACAGCCCAAAGATGTGCAGGTCAGGTGAATTGGCCATGCTAAATTGCCCATAGTGTTAGGTGCAATAGTGAGAGGGAAATGGTTCTGGGTGGATTACTCTTCGGAGGGTTGGTATGGACTTGTAGGACCAAAGGGCCTGTTTGCACACTGTAGGGGATCTAATCTAAACTCTGGGGAACTGCTTTTATACATTCAGATTCTGTGAAATACTGATAGCAACAATTTAACTGTTTCTTTTTTTGTAACAAGGTTGTAGACCTTATCTGGCCTAAGAAGTTTGGAAACTGTTCAGCAAATATTAACTGAAAAGAAAAGCTAAATGGGTGAGACAAATGAACTATTACATTCATAGATTGAGTGAAAAACAATCAATATTAGCTTTAATTACTTACAGTGTGGAAACAGGCCCTTCAGCCCAACAAGTCCATACCAACCCTCCAAAGAGCAACCCACCCAGACCCATTTCCCTCTGACTAATGCACCTAACACCATGGGGCAATTTAGCATGGACAATTCACCTGACTTGCACATCTTTGGACTGTGGGAGGAAACTGGAGCACCCAGAGGAAACCCATGCAGACACGGGGAGAATGTGCAAACTCCACACAGACAATTGCCTGAGCGGGAATTGAACCCGGGTCTCTGGCGCTGTGAGGCAACAGTGCTAACCACTGTGCCACCCATGATACTTTGTTTTGCCAGACAAAAACTGAACAAAGGATGTTTTGGACATTAAATGCATAAGATTGTTTACTTTTTCTCCATGTTAATTGAGTACTTTGTTCATTTTAACTTTAATTTCTTGATTTGTTTGAGTGATTGAATTTAGTCTGATTCTAAATACAGGAGACACTCCCAGAGAAACCATAGGCAAATCATACAATCATTAATACGGAGGAAGGGTAAAACACAAAGAATGTTTATTAAAAACGCCAATTCCTAAGAGAGGCAGCAAGATATTTTATAAAAATAAATTGATCCCCTCCAGAGGCTCTCTGGGAGAAATTATGTTTACCTGCACAAATTCTGAGCCATTCCTGGATCTCAACAGGACTAACAGCAGATCTCAGCTAGGATTTGTAAATATGAGGTATCCGGACTCTTCAGAGTCAGGACATCTCTGGAGACGTTAAAAAATGACAGTAGGCCCAGATACAGAGGTCCTGTACACATTTCTAGCCAATGTTATTTTTCATTTCAGGGCAAAAGGTTCATGCCACCTTTATGAAGTGCTCAAATTAGTACAAGACAAGGATACAATGCTATTCACTGTTCCAGGTTGGAACAAACCATAGGCTTCCTTAAAATTTGGTTTCAATGATGAGATTGCTTCACTGCCATCTTCCAGTGTGGCACATGCTGGGTATCCCACTCAGTGGGGCATGCAGTGCCCTTCTCAACTGGAGCCAAATGGCAGAACATTCTGGATGTAGACAACATGGGGAGTATCAACAGCAGTCTTCTGAGGATAAAGATGAGACTGACTATTACATTATAACCACCAGCTAAGGAAGAAAGGCCAGGATCAATCTACTTGAAACTTGCTTTCAGCAGGATTGAGACAGATTTGCACAAACCTTAATTGTTTAGGATTGTGTTGGTCATTTGGCCTGTTTTGTGTAAATAACACATGGATCTTGTTATTGTGCAATCCTTGATCTTTTGTGTTAGATGTGGTTGGAGAAGAGCAGTCACAAATTTATCATCAATTCAACTTGAGTTGAGTTCCGAAGAAGGGACAGATCAGATTCTAACTCTGATTCAATTTTTACAGATGCTCTTCAGCGTCTGCTGTATTTGTTTCAGATTTTCAGAATCTGCCATAATTTGCCTTTATATGACCCTCTTAATAAGGCTCCCCTTCAAAATGAATGACTCTGAAATACATTCAGTCTATAATAACTGAAAATTGTTGCATTGTACCCATTCAACAGGGACTGGATCAAAAGTCCCAATGCCCATTTACCCATATTCATACAAAACATTGATACACATCCAATTATTACTCTTTTGAAGTACCTTCACAAGATTTTATACTTAAATAATTTTGTCACTTAATTTCTTTCTTGTTTGCCTTAATTAGGCCATTAATTATTGTGAAATATTCTTCAGAGATGTGAAGCTAATTACATCTCATAATTATTTTCCTTTCAATTGTTGAATTAAAAATCCAACTAAATATTTTTTTTAATTCTGTTGCCAATCTCTCAGGAAATTGCCAGCAACTTGTGGCAAAAATGATAGAAAATATGAAACCTGCTGAACTGATGGAAAACTGTTGAGCTTTCCCCTCCAGAGATCAAAGAGAAAAGGGTACCAAGATCTCATTAGAGTTTTGCTTTACACTGATGATGGCAGATGAGCATATTCCATCGCAACGAATACCTTTAGTGGAAAGTGGACAGATGCTGTGATGGCTGTAAGGAGTTTACTTTGACAAGTGATATCAGGAAGACTAATGTCAAGGCCCAGCATATCGCTATGTCAACATCCAACAATATTGAAAAGGTGGTGCCAGAGGTTGAGGATAGCTACATATATCCAGGTTTAGAAACAACAATCAACAGTAGTCTTGTCACTCGATTCTGAAATCAATACACAACAGCTGCAGATTTGACAATGTATGTCCAAATGTGTGCAGACTAGCTGCAGCCTGACTAAGAAAACCAAACAGGCAAAAGTGAGGGCTACAGATGCTGGAGATCAGAAAACCAAACTGCAAGCCTATCAAGACTGCATCCTCTGTGTAGTCATCTGCAGTAATGAGACCTAGACAACAGTTTCCACCTTTGCTGCCTCATACACATCCTCACATTCTCTTGGCTACTGAAACATTCTGGAGCATATTAGTTCCATCAGCACATACTTATTGCAAGTCAAGAGATTCAGTATTGGTTCAATGATTGATGATGGTTTTATATATAGAAAGATCTTCTGTTCAGGAAATGGGTCACTGGGTCAAGACCGGCTATGTATGCATAACACTGTGACCAGGACAGATGTAAGCAAGATACAAGAATGGGGGGTGAATACAGATGAATACAATCACCAACAGTTGTGACATCTGGAGGCTGATTATATGGAGGGGCATTAAAGAAGTTGAAGATTAAAGTAAAGCACAGCTAGCATAAACAGAGACACCAGGGAAAGCAGAGGTCAGCTTATCCTATAAAAGCAAAATACTGCAGGTGCTTAAAATTTGAAACAAACACAGAGAATGCTGAAGAAATTCAGCAGTTCTGACAACATCAATGGTGAGAGAAACAGAGTTAATGTCTCATGCCTGATAGGAAGAAGAAACATATCAGGTTTGAAACATTAACTCTTTTCTCTGCCAGAACTGATGAATTTCTCCAATATTTTCTGTTTTTGTGTCGGTTATCCCAGGTTTTTTTTTCAGACAAGTGCCTTTCTCTACAGAACATGCAACAGAAACTATCATCCCAGAATGGGGTTCCAGAGCTGCATCACGATTAACATTGAGTTGATTTTGAAGGCACAAATTAATTTGTCATTGCAAGACAGAACTTAAATTAGAAAACTCAACAACAAAGTAAAACAGGAGACTCAAAATCCTGATATTCCATTCTCTCCCCATGGAGAACAGTTTATTGCTAGTATTATGGGAGAAGAAAATAGGCAACTGTTATATTGGCTTATTTTGCATTAAGGAGAAAGTGAGGACTGCAGATGCTGGAGATCAGAGCTGAAAATGTGTTGCTGGAAAAGTGCAGCAGGTCAGGCAGCATCCAAGGAGCAGGAGAATCGACGTTTCGGGCATGAGCCCTTCTTCAGGAATGAGGAGAGTGTGCCAAGCAAGCTAAAATAAAAGATAGGGAGGAGGGACTTGGGGGAGAGGCGTTGGAAATGCGATAGGTGGAAGGAGGTTAAGGTGAGGGTGATAGGCCGGAGTGGGGTGGGGGCGGAGAGGTCAGGAAGAAGATTGCAGGTTAGGAAGG